>NC_135477.1:85205125-85519670 GCF_052094955.1 Ictidomys tridecemlineatus
AGCTGAAAACTCCACACTGCTAATGCTGCCAGTTTCTAACTATGCATCCTAGGGAGAGCTGTGAAGTGGAATTACTCATGCTTAGATCACTGATTACTTCTCTTTACCTCCAATCACTTTTTCCCATGCCAAACCATTTCTTTCTTCACCCTCTAAGGAAACCCTGTCCTATCCTCAGGAAGGCAGATTTGAGTCTTGGGGCTCCCACCTCCTCGTGTTTGGCTGCCCCATAAAGAAACTCTTTTTCAAAACTCAGTGGTTGGTGAAGTACACAGAGGGCACAACAGGCCTTGCTTGGTAGCATTACCACATGGATCATTCTACCCTCCTCTTCCTGCTCATCTTTAAGCCTCCATTCCAACAGTGAAGAACCTGACACCCACCATCCATAATTCATTTACTTCATTATTCCATCCCAGTGCACCTGGATAGTGGTGTCAAAGTTGTTAACCTGTGTTCCTATGGGGGAAAAAATCTTAATAACCAAACAACAGTTCTTCTCTACAGCTTATTTTGCCTTTATTCTTACAAGCTCCACTCATTTCCAAAGTTTCTTAGGTCCTGTACCTTCTCCTCAAAATAATGACCATCAATAAGTTTGTTTCATACATTTTTTAATAAAGTTAAATTGTTTTGTCACATTCTGCATTCTGTCCTGGGATGTCTCAACCTTCAATTTTTCAAATTTGCCTAGATTAAGGTTTACTCTATGTGCTATAAAGTTCTATGGGTTTCCACAAATGCATGGTGTCAGGGATTCTCAATTAACAAATAATAAAGAATATTTTCACCACCCTAAACACACACACACATACACACACACACACACACACACACACACACACACACATGAGATAAGGATATATAAAAAGGACATAAGAGTCAACTAAAGAAGATTCCCAACTACAAAAGTTGGAATGCTTTGACAACAAATACAGAGTATTGGATTTATTTATTTTACCAAAAGTATAAAATAAATATCCTCGGTTCCACGTAGACATAAATAAATGACTGAATAAATAATGGGGGGGATATAAATCTCAAAGGTGAAATAATTCCAAATAATATAGGTAGATACTCCTCCCACAAGGAAGTATTTAGATAACTCCCCACTCCTTAAGTGCAGGCTGTATAATTTGGCTTCCTTTCAAAGGGTACAGTGTGGAAAAGGGAGTATGAAGAGTAACTTTACAGGAGAGAAAAGGACAAACACTACCACAGCCAAGTAACCAAGGTCAACATCAACGGTGATTAATAATGTTGACAGAATGGACTCAATAGGATGTGATGAAAGCAGCTCTTCACTGATGTGGTCTTCCTCCTGAAACCTACACTCGCACTTCAGTGATGGGAAAAAAACACATCAGAAAAATCCCAGTTAAGGAATATCCTACAAAATTCATGACCAACATTTCTCAAAACTATCAAGATGGCCAAAAACAAGGAAAGTGTGAGAAATTCTCATAGACAAAAAGAGCCTAAGAAAACATGAAGTCTAAATGTAGTAGGGGATCCAGCAACAGAAAAAGGAAATTAGGTGAAGAGTAAGAAAATCTTTGAAACAGTAAATCTAAAACTTTCCTTAAAAATATAATTTATTAAAATTTTTTAAAGAAGAGGAACTTATGTTCATTAAATGTGGAACTAATGCTAAATGAATGTTTATGTCCCTTATGTAGATACGGAGATTACAGCCAAGCATTAAATTCCATTTCCTTTTGGTCAGGTTTTTACTGTGTGAAGTTATCATGTGAGTCTGAGGGAAGTAATTAGACATTAAAATATCATATACTGAAATTCGCTCTATTCCCTAGAGCTGACCCCAATGAAAAGCTCTCATTTGGCACCTGTGAGGTAGATGAATCCATCTTAGATTAGCTGAAACCTTATTGGCAGACAAATCTCAAGAACCTGGATGAATCCTCATGGTTCACTCAAAGTTTTATCCTCAAGTTCTAAATGCCTTTAACTTCATCTTTATTCTAATTTTTGTTGTTGTTGTTGTTGTTATTTTGTTTGACATCCAATCACATCACTTCTCCATACCCTTCAACTACATTCCTTCTTTCAGCAGAGTCTTATAAAGTGAGGCATAAACTCCGCTGACTTTCTTGCCCGTGCCTGAAGTAAGGGGCCATGGTTCATTAAAAAAAAAAAAAAAAAAGTTTTCCAAATTAGGCAAACTCTAAAAGTTACAGCAAATTGTCCCAATAAACTGTTAGAGCTTGTATTGCCTGACATGAAAGCTAATTAGAATCTTAATTGCCCTAAAGTCCCTTCCAAGGGATTAACCACTGGATACTCAATTTAAAAAAAAAAAAAAAAAGGGCTCTACTACCACAAATACACTCCCTGCAATCAAGCTGGCTACCAAGGATCCTTCAGAGATGGGGGATTCTTTTGTATATGCCTATATGAAATTCCCATAAGAAAATGGGAAGAAATATCTGGGTGTCACTCAACTTTCTATAAAACAAATTTTATAACACCATTTTCAGAATATGTTTCATACTTTTCATTTGTTTCCTATCATATGAGTGAGGTATAGTCTCCTTAAGATTTTATACTTATTTGAAATTTATATATAACCATTTGATTGAAACATCAAAATAAAATGTTCCTTGGGGATGGAATTTATGGAATTTACTTATTCACTAAGCTAGCTTATTTGAGGTTGAGAATCTTATTTTGGAGAAGGAAAAAATTAGAGTTCAAAGAAAGGACTCCCTATTTTTTCCCTTCCCTCAACTACATTTCAGAGATTAAATCAGTTTGTTATATGAAAGAAAAAGGCAATTTAGAATGTACTAAAGGTGGGATAGCGCTAATGCCAAACGTCAGGTATCCCAACAATGCCCTTACGATATCAGTGTCAACATCAAGCCCACCCTTCATCCCACTCTGTTCACCTCAAAATCCAATAAGTGATTCTGTGACAGCAAATTACACTCACTATCAAATTACTATCTTAATGCTTATACATACATTTTTAAAGGTTTCATCATCTTATTTAAGTGGTTGAGAAATTTTTTTTTCAAAGTTTTCATCGTTCCCACAATCTATGATATGGATGCTGACAATCACTGAGGGTTTGCAAACCTAATACAAACAGGCCTCTATTAGTTACTTTTGCAATCAGTTGAGATAAAAATAGAACCCCATTTCTCAGTTACAATAAAAACCCGAAACTCCAGGAAGTCAGGTCCCCAAAAATATCTGGTCACAGTTCTCAACCTTGTCAGCCTCTGAGGATCACCTGGGTCCCTTTTTGGACTCTGAATATGCATGCTCTGCTCTAGATCATGTAAATCACCATCTCTGGATGTGGGATCTGGCTTGAGTATTGCAAAGCTTCAATTCCAGTGTGGAGGCAGAATACACAACCATAGGGTAGCACAGTACCTAGATAAGCAACTCCTAACCATAGCTGATTTTTATTTAGTTATTTTTTATTTTACATTTTTGAGCAAATAACAAGCAGAACAGTAGAACTGTCATTAAACCAGAGAGCATTCTAGACTTGGGGCTTTTAATTTCACAGTTTTATGGGATTTTACTCAGAAGAAAAGACAGTGAGATATACTGTACACCTCCAAAAAGGTTTTGGTTCCTTCATGTTTCCTAATCTACAGCAATTCATCTAAAAATCCCCGAATGTTCTTTCTTATAATTTATGGGACAAAAGTCTGTCAATAGATACTCCAGTGGTCTCACTTAAAGCAAAATATTTCATTCACATTCCATGAGAATTTTACCCAAACAATAAAACCACAAGTATAAAAGGCAGAACACGCTTGATAAGAGAATCAAATTGAGCTCATAACACGCAGTAGCATTCCAATAAGTCAGCGATTTTTTTCCTTCCAAAAACAAATTCTAAAACCTCTGCACCCACAATGAGATTTCACTAAAGTGAAGAAAAGGGAAACTATTTAAGTCCAAATTGACACAAATAACTTTACATTCCCAATCCCCTTCTTGGAATATTTCTCTATTGCCAACACTGTTACTTCAAAACCAAATCAGTGGTAAACATTTAGTGTATGGAAGAGAGGTGACCCCCACCAGAGAGAGAGAGAGGAGAGAGAGAGAGAGAGAGAGAGAGAGAGAGAGAGAGAGAGAGAGAGAGAGAGAGAGAGAAGGAAGGAAAAAAGAGTCCACAGAAGCATCCAACGCCTGGGGCATACAGAGAGACCTGACAAAAATTAAGCTGAAAACTTAATTTTCAGAAGGGTAAGAGCTTTCTGTAAGGTTCTCTCTCCCTCCTCCTTTTCGTTTTCCTTCGTGTTTCATGCCACATTCTTGAGATTTCAATATAGATACACATGTGCTATTAAATAACAGCCAATAGAGGGTCAGCTTCCCTTACACACACCCAGGGTCTGCCACGCTAAGATCCTGTTTGGAACCATCTCAAAACTCAATTTTTACAAGCTTTATAAGCATTTGTAGCTCAGCAGTATTAATTCCATTTCCAATTTTTTTGTTAATATAAGAAGAAATGGGAAACTAACCTAATTGGTTCTACTTATTTGGTTGTTTGCCAAACTAGTACCATGGACTGCATTGTCTCTACTCCGACAGCCACTAGAATCGAGAGCCTGAATGAGATGGAGATGCAGATCTTGAAAACATATTTTATACTATACCTAATGTTCTAGAGGGGTCTAGAGGGGTCTAGAGGGGCTGTTCCTTTGGCTCTTCTAATCATTTTCTACCAGTTTCCCTTTGCTGATGTTTTCCCCTAGGTGAAGGCCTTGTTTCTCTCCCTGGGTCTTGTCTAAGGTCATGAAAAGTTTCTGTCTTCCAAGTTGAGAAATATGAACCTCAGATCCTAGTGTTTGTTTCTGTCTGTTTCTGCTTCCTTCTCTTCCTCACTGGTCTCTACAAGAGCTTTTTGTTGTTGTTCATTTTGTTATGAAGTCTGGTTTCCTTCCACATTCAGCTTTGGCTCCTCTGTCTCCCTTGTGCCCACCCCCAGAGTGCCAGCACCCAACATATTTTCTCATATTATGTATAAGTAATGAACAATACTAGCCAATGAAAGGACCCAGAGTTTTAAAGATGTATCTGTGATTTGAACTTCTGCGTGTGCTGACCTGGCCACTCTATGTAATCAATACTACATACCTTTAAAGGGGGGAGGATTCGCTAATAAATTCTTGTGGGGAGGATTGGCATTTTCTCTTTCTTCTTGCAAAAACAATCCATGTTCTTTGTAGAAAAATGTACACTGTCATGGTAGGCTATCTTCCACAATGGAGCTTACTTGTGGTATATAATGGTAAATGAACAACATAGGCCACAAATTCTATTGTCCACATCATCACAAATATGTAGAAAAACACTGGCAGAAAACACATACAAATTTAATAGTAGCTGTCTCTGAGTGGAAAACTATAGGGGATGTTTTCTTATATGTTCTATAATTTTCATTTTTGCTGCTGTGAGTATTTGTTACTTCCATAATTTTGAAGAGTAAATTTTTTCCAAAAGACTCATTTTGCAAAATTTTATGTTTAAAATTGCTGGCACTTGCACCAAGCCCACTCTCTGCCAGCCAGACCTGTGTCGGCAGATGTGTCACTGCTTCATGCCAGAGCTTTGAGGTATTGAGACTCCTCAAGTGAAGAGATGGCAGCCAATTCTATCCCTACCCCATCCCAGTGTCTCTCTCCCTCTACTACCCTCCCCCTGGGGAAAGTTAATGCACTCTCTCAGCTCTTCGTTTTGTCATGTCAGTTTCACCAATCCTTCATTTTTTTCCATGCAAATAGTTACATGATATACGACTTTAGCCAAAGAAATTTCACATACCTTTTAATCCAATGCAGACCATGTGTGATTAATTATGCTCAAAAATCGGCTTCAGTGTGAGTGTCACTACATCTGGTCTGTCACTCACAATCTCACTCACGCTCTGGAATAGACCTTGCCGAAAGAATAAAACCATCACCTTCCAGAAGCTTCTGAAATTCGCCTGAGACACTGTGGCTTCACAAGGAGGAACTTTTAACTGAAAATCTTAAAATTCCAACCAAAGCCAAAGTTTCCTTTTTTCAGATTCAACCTTTTAAAAGGAATTTGCAAGACAGTGACTGATCAAGCTGCCTGAAGCTTTGCTGATACGGAGGGTTCCTGCATCCCTGCTTGGAGTTGGGATTCCAGTACTGCAGGTAAGCATCACCCCACCCCCTGCCCACTGCTGTTCCACAAGCTGTCCACTTGCACCCTCTGGACGGTCACTTCCCACCTTCTTGGTACAGCAATTGCTGTTGCCCACTATCAATTTTGGCTTTGCTTTTAGTGTTGATCCGATTTCTAAATCACATTTAGACCCTCTGACTCGAGCCAAATGAACCTTCTCTTCCTTCTCACCTTCAGCATTCACCCATGTTCTGTCTTCCATCTCCTTTTCTTCCATGACCTTGAATGCTTTGTTCCCTGTCTCCCCGTGCTAGCTGCCCAGAGCATGGAGTATCATTCTCCACTGTGACGGCAACAGGATCAGATCCCATCCCTTCCACTGCAGATTCTCCCCTTGGAGCAAAACACCAGGCCTACACCATCCGCAGAGAGTGGGATTACTATCAACTATTTGCTGAGGGGGTCTGGGGCACTGGCTTGGATGAGCTTCCCAGACAGCTTACCACCCACGACATCATTCCTCCAACCCAATCATTTTTGAATAAACTAAGAGCCAGTGTGATTCTTGATGCTCTTAGGGATCAATTAGAATTACATAAACAAACTTTCTATGGATTATCCTGTCCAATATAATAAAGTTAATTAAAGTATTCAGTTCCTTGGTGGCTGGCACTGGTCATACATTGCATGCACAGGTAGCTACTGGCTCTGACTCTGGACAACACAGATGGAGAACACATCCATCAACACAGAAAGGTCTCATGAAACAGCTCCCATGCCATTTACATCACACAACTCTCCATCCCACAGTACTGAATAATACAAGTTGTCAAAGACTTGCACCTCTCGTCCACATACATATTTTATCAGGAGTTCCTCAGAGACTGGGTAGAATACAAGCACAGAGAGAATTCAGGTGTTTTGAAGTGGCCTTTGGGGAGAGCTATTTTCCCAGCCTCTGGGTTAGCATCTGACTCTTACTCACTGCTCAATGCCTGCTTCCCTGTCTCAGAAGGTTCCTTTAAAATCTATTATCATTTTCTTTGCATGAAGTCAAGGAGCCTTCCTGAATCCAAGATATTTATATGAACAACAAAGCAAATGCTAGAAGCAAAAAGCTCACCCCTGGCCCTTTCATAAATCACTGGATGAAAGTCCTGCGCATTTGTGTCCCAAGGCCTTCCTAACACCACTCTCCAGTCACAGTGATGATGCTGACAAAGCACTAAGATTAGATTGGGTTACTACGGTTTCCATAGCACAAGTCTTCTTACCCAGCAAGGACACCAGCTGGAGATTGGAGTGCTTTTTTTTTTTTGAAATCTAAGATTAAAATAATCCGACTATTTAATACTTTTAGCAGCCAGCCCTTCCCCTCCCCCAGCAATTTGTCTTGGTAAACATTCTTCAAAGCTGACATTCCTGGGAGAATGATGCAATTTATAGATGAGACATCCTGTATGCGTGAGTAACAGCTATGCACCCGGCTTCAGGGGCCCACAACAATCATCTGTGGGAGGTGTTTGCTTTCCTTTCTCCTTCCTCTTCCTCTCTTCTGGAAGAAAATGATTACCCCTCACCTTATGTAGCAGAAATATTACAGGCATGCTTATGGCTTAGTGCAGACCTAAGTTTCTATTCCAATTTCTATTCCAATCTCAGGAAGGGAGATCCAGCAAACCACCTCTGGCTTGTGGCCAAGTACAGGCAGCACAGTCAACGGACACTGCGGGCTCTTCCTCTGTGTGACATGATTTCCCAACTATTGTAACTGCTCCCTTGTGTGTCTGCCAAATGTGCCAGCCACACTCCCCTAAACTCTGGTGAGCTCCGTAGGTCACACACCTTCACTATCTGACTCCCACCAGGGATTGGCTCAGTTTTCCCTGATCTCACATCAACCTGAGCCCTCAGCCACCATCAGCTCCTCTTCACTCCCACCTTCTAAGACCACTCTTCCCACATGTGCTTTCCAGGTGTGAGAGCTGCCTTGGCTTCAGTAAACCTGAAGAAACCAACTGGGAAGGTGAGTGCACATCTGCATCCCACTGGACCATCCAGGAGCCATAACTGGTATCTGCTGGTTGTCCAAGCCATGTCTCCAGTAGCTTCATATTACACTCTACTTGCCTCTAAATAACTCAAGGGATAAGTCTGGGGCCCAAGTGAACCTTGAAGAGATATAAAATACATGGGGAGGAAATTTAGAAAGGTGCCCTAGGACCTTTTGAGCAGATGAGAATTCTCAGGTCTACAGAAAGAGTGAAGAGTGACGTCCATCCTGCTGAGGGAGTTCTTGATCCCTCCAAAAGGACACTCCCATCAGCCGCACCCCCCTCCCAGCACACATCTGGCCTTTTCCTGAGGCCAGACGGGTAGATCTCATAGGTTCAGCTCCACAGAGACACGTGGTTATCAGTGTAGGACAGCGGTACACTTGAGAACGCTTGGGCCCGGCAGAATGACGTTCCCAGTTTCAATTCCACTGTTCACCTTCCACCAGTGGCTCAGTTGCTTTCCTGAAATGAATCTGGCAGTGCCTCTTCATAGGAATTACAAGGTAACCATGACAAACTTCAAGCCAGCATTTGGCAAGAAAAAGCTCTGATGACTTGGTTGTTTTTTTAGATTTTAAATGGAATCCTGTCCCTAAAGTCATAATATTATGACTGATGCTTCAAAGAAACTTTGCCTGGATAGGTTTTAAAAAGTAGACAAGGTTTCCAGGAAGGAATATTTTCTTCTTGTCCACAGTATACCTGGTCTGTGATATCCTCATAAGTGCAGGAAAAGCAATATTTTGGAACATACCCAAATCTAGGTTCTCCTGGTCCTCATGTTCACTCGGTTGAACCTCCAGGCTTTTGACACACTAAGAAAGATAAAGTCAATGAGGTATTTATTATTATTATTATTATATAATGCTATACTTAATGTTTTTTTTTATTTTTGCAAACTAGAAAAACAATCTCGGGAAGCATCAGTAAAAACATGGCCACATGAATCGCATCATGTAAACAGAAAACTAGTCCTGTTCATAATTAATATTATTTAAGAACTAAAAATAAAAAAGAGATCTGCCCTAAGAAGAAATACACTTGAAAACTGTCCATAGGTAAAACTTATTATTGGCCTATAGCCGTATATATCAAACTTTAAGTAAAATTTGTTTTGGAAAATGAATTCAATCATCTTGCATTTACAAAAACCCAGAAGATAGCAAAGTTTAGTCATAAAGGGTAGAGATTGAGAATCTGATAAAGGAAACTGGATTTCAAATTATTCTAAAAGTGGCTTTAGGCACATGCCTATTTGTTGAATTTATTTCTATTTTTATGACAACTAGATCTTCATTCCATTTTAACTCTGGATAGATGTACAAAAAAAAAGTGAAGCAGGGAATCATTCATTACCTTTACATCCTCCTTTTCAGTTGGCGATCTGCTGGAACCCACATTCTTAATCTCTGCAAAAGGAATAATTCTCATCAAGATCTGCTGATTAGAACTTGTTGGTTAAAAAAAAAAGAAGAAAGAAAAAAATAAACTAGATAACAAATATAATAAATGAGTGCCAGGAGCTGTCTGTAGTGCTAGCTAAGTTTGTTTGTTTGTTTGTTTGTTTGTTTGTTTTTTAGATAAAGCTTCTTTAAAATCCTCTCTCCCCAGAGTAGACTATCCTATCACCTGACTACTCACTCTCTGGTATTTGTGCAGATCAAAATGTAAACAATCCCAGGAGCTCTCACAGGAAATCCTGGGAGGAAAGAAGGATCATTAAATAAATAAATGCCTTTGGTGCCTGAGGAAGGCTGCTCACTACCAAAGGCTCTTCAAAATAGCCCAGATTGCCAGGCGGGTGGCTCGCACATGTAAAGCCAGCAGCTCGGGAGGCTGAGACAGGAGGATAGCAAATTGAATGCCAGCCTCAGTAACAGAGAAATGCTAAGCAACTCAATGAGACCCTGTCTCTAAATAAAATATAAAATAGGCCTGAGGATGTGGCTCAGTGGTCGAATGCCCTGCGTTCAATCCCCAGCATCCCCCTCCAAAAAATACCACAGACTAAGGATGTGACTTGTACCCACCTGAGGAAATCCCACTCATCTATTTCCTCAAACACCACAGATTTCAATGTCTCAGGAGAGCTTTCAAAAGAGCATAATTCATTCTAGAAGAGGTCTGGCTTTTCATGGCTCAGTGCTGAGAGTAGAACACTCCAGTGCAGCCCCCAGCTCCAGCCTCAGCCAGACGCCGGGGCCACCCTGAGCTGAGCTGAGCAGTGTCCAGTCCTAGGCACCCCAGGAGTCCTCTCTCTGTAAAGGTTTTCCTGGAAACCGTGGTGGTCAGGATGTTCTGGGATGAACAGGACGGTCCATTTAAGGGGACTTTTCTCTCTGTGGCTTGACTGGTTGGTTCTCTTCCCAAATACTCAGTTGCCTGGAAACAAGAGCCACTACTGTCGAAATAACCCCTGGGAGCAGGTTTTGTTGTGGGGAAAATAAGTGTTGACATCCCTAGCAGGGGCAGATGGCTGAAAACCTTCGATCTGAATTGGTATAAATACACAACACTGTGGAGCCTGAGGCTCTTCTCTGGAATCTCACCTTCTGGTCACCAAGGTCCTACAAGATGCAAGTCCTGATGAAATACCAACAGTTTTCCTAGAAAATGTACTAACTAGACTTTCCCAACTCTACTACTCCTACTGATTTCAGTTCCCTAATGCCTCAAACCTCCAAGTAGATTTACTCAAGCTCTTCCTACAGCCAGGAGTTTCCATCCATTCTGTTTAGAAAAGGGATATAGGGCTTCATTTACATGGCTCTCCATGACAAGTCATAAATAACAAGGGTCATAAATGACAAAGGTGGAGTTACTCATTACTTAATGAGACAGGATGGAGCAGAAAGCTACAATTCCACTTATCATATTTTTTTTTGTTGGTTTTTTTTTTTGTTTGTTTGTTTTTAAGTCTGCTTAACAGCTGGACGTGCTGATGCATGCCTGTAATCACAGTTATTTGGGAGGCTGAGGCAGGAAGGTCACAATTTTGAGGACAGTCTGGGCAAATTAGCAAGATTCTGTTTCAAAATAAAAAATAAAAATGGTCGGGAGATATAGCTTAGTGGTGAGAATGCTTAACAAAAATTTTTAATTTGTTTTATATCAAGAGATTCTCAGAAAATTGGGAATGGAATCACCATTTGACCCAGCTATCCCACTCTTTGGTTTATACCCAAAGGACTTAAAATCAGCATATTATAGTGACACAGCCACATCAATGTTTATAGCAGCTCAATTCACAGTAGCTAGACCATGGAACAACCTAGGTGTCCCTCAGTAGATGCATGGATAAAAAAAAAAATGTGCTATATATACTCAATGAAATATTACTCAGCTTTAAAGAAGAGTAAAATTATGGCATTTGCCAAGAAATGGTTGGAGTTGGATAATATCATGCTAAGAGAAATAAGCCAATCCCACAAAACCAAAGGACAAATGTTTTCTCTAATATTCGGATGCTAATTCACAAAAGGGGGTGGGGGGCACTAGAGAAAAATAGAATTACCTTACATTAGGTAGAAGGAAGTGATGGGAGGGGCGGAGAGGGGTGTGGGGATAGGAAATGTAGTAGAATGAAACAGACATTATTACTTTATGTATATATGTGAATGCATGACCAATATAATTTTATAACATGTACACTCAGAAAAATGAGAAAGTATATCCCATCTATGTATGATACATCAAAGTGTATAAATGCATTCTACTGTCATGTATAACTAATTAAAACAAATTTTAAAAATTAAAAAAAAAGAATACTACAATTACACTACAAAACAGCATATCACTCTTGAATTCATACTGTATATTAGCTTCCATGATAAAGATGTAATAACCCCGATATTCTATGGCTATGAGAACAATTCTCAACAGGGAGGGAGTCCCAGGGATAGGGCTGTGGCTGACACCCAGCCTGGACAGTTCATGTTACCCAGCATCCCTGCCAGCTTTTAGAGGCACATCCCACACAAGGCCTCCAGGTGGCAGCAGAGTAACATCTGCGTAAACGACATTGCCAAGGATATGACTATCTAAATGGGCCAACTTCTTCACTTTTTAAAAGCCTCCTTGTACATGCCAAAATCCAAAATGCAAGTTTAATGTTTTTTGTCCCGCTGAACAGATGCAGAATACTAATGTGAATCGCCTAGAATGGCATTCACCATATTTTAGGCCCATAGCAGAGGTTTGGTGTTGAAACTCATATATTCACATTGTAAAAATTGGAGTAAGTGGAGATTAACTCCAAGGTGTTAAAAAGAAGGAGGGAAGGATAACCAGAACCAAAGTTTCAACAGATACATCTGCATTAGACATTGAGAGTCACACTTTTATTTTGCCCATTATAGGATATTTCTTTTCTTTAAGATTTTTTTTTCACAATGCACTTATTTTTTAAATTTATTTATTCTTATGTGGTGCTGAGGATCAAACCTAGTGCCTCACACATGCTGAGCAAGCACCCTACCACTGAGCTACAATCTCAACCCCCATTATAGGATATTTCTTTAAAGCTATCTCATACCATAAGCTCCTAAATGATCATTATACTTCATTTCTGAAAAAAGTCCATACAGATAGCATTTATTCAGAATGGTACCCATTTATTCCAGCTTGTTTATGAAAAAGATGACATGTTCACACCCAGTAGCTTAGGTTCAGTTTCCTCCCCTCTCCTGCCCCTAAAGGTTGCTGTGCTGATCACTAGACATTGCCATGCCTACATTTTTTTTCTTATCATCAACTGCAATATTTTTTATTTTAAAGCAACTGCTACAAACTATATTAAAGCCAATAAATTTTCACAGAAAGTAGACTTCATTTTTAAAATAACTTACAAACCTTTGTGGCAATGTGCAGATTCAGGATAATAATATATTTTTAATTAATCTAGGACTAAGCAGAACCATATCTTAGAGATTTCAAATTTAGCACTCATTTTACCAGAGTTTAATTAAATTACTCCAGGAGAGTTTCTGCTAAATTAGTGGGATCCGTTTACACCAACCCAAGAACCACCAATTGCATAGTGCAATTAAACCACTCATTGCTATAGCAACCTTCAGCAGATAATGGTATCAGTAACTCTAGCTATTCTGTGTTCAAGGCCTATTAATCTTGCCTTAGAGGCCCACCCAAAAGGAAGGATTACGCCTCTAAATCAGACTTACAAAACTTGATAAACATGTTTTTTTATTGCCAAATTATAATAGAACAAGAGCTAATCTCCAGTACTTATGTTCACTAGTAACACAGCATTAGCAAACAGGTTTTCTTTTTTAATCAGGGTTAAGTAGCTGCAAGATTAATATCAATGTGTCATTAAGAAGCAGATTTGTCTAAAACAATCTCAACTCTGTTCACATGTTTTACTGTCTCCTTTTGCAAGATGGAACCAAGGGTCTAAGCTTAGGCAAAGAAAAAGCTTACACCAAAGACAGGATGCTCCACATTTTCCTTTAATTGCCATTTGGCTGTGCCATCCGACTCCTTCCCCAGGAAGGAGGAGGAGAAGAATCCTAATCAGAGCCAGCCAGACCACCAATGCTGCCCTGCCCTCAGGTTCAACTGTCCACAACCAAGTCCACGCCTGGCTTCAATCTGCAGAACAGCATCAACAACGCAGCTGGAAAACAAGGGTCATGCTCTCCATTTGCTCAACCCACCTCATGAATGCCAAAAAAAAAAAAAAAAACCCTAAGACTGTTTACAGCAGGCTCTGGGTACCCCTTTGGCAATACACTGAGAACAGTTCACAGTCTTTGAATGACTCATTTTCTCCTAATAGGCTATGAATTCCAGGAGGGCTGGGACCAAATTGATTTTGGCCCAACATCTGTATCTCCATCTTGGCACATACTAGGTGTCAAACAAATAAATGCTTCCCTCCTGCACCAACACCTATGAGGCTCAAAATATATACAGCTGACAAGATGTGGTAGATCATGAGGCAAGTTGCAGAGCAGACAGGCAGGGGAAAGCTGCTTACTTTTTGACTCGCCGATTCAACACTTTCAATGCTAGCTCTGTTTTATTACAACTAGAACTATTTTATTAGTGACCAGATAGATGAGTGACTTCCCTTGCTGTCTTCCCGCCCTACCAGCTGTCAGTCCTTTGGTGCCTCATAGCAAGTACTTCACCTCCATGTTGCTACAACATGTTACCCTAGTGTGCACAGCCAATTCACAACTGCCAGAGAGCCAAAACTGCAAAGAGAACAAATGCTCCTAATTCAGCGACAATTATAACACTTGAACTTTTGTCCCAACATTCTAATTGATGTTGGTCCAATTTTTGTATCTGCTGCTTAGTACATACTAGGTGCTTTTTCCTAAAAGTGGGAGTACTAATGAGCACTTTAATTTTGCCTGCCCAGGATAAATATGCACTGGGAGAAATGATAAGACATTTATCTACAGAAATATCAAAATGAGCTTTGTTCATTCAAAAGCCCCAACATTCCAGTCAGTTTCACAAGCTCTACCCATCCCCACTGAACTACAGCCTTGGAAAAGCTATCAAGATGAGAAAAGAAATTCTTGCGATGGAAGAACTCTCAACTGTGCTCTTTTAGAATGTAGTTTTTATACTTACTCTCTGCATTATTTCTGAAAGAATGTAAGATATCTTTTTGAAATACATTTTTTTAATTTAAATTACTTCCAATACTTTTTCAACAATAGTTACAAGAATTCTTTAAAAGGACTATAAAAAATATCAATATAACCACCATTAAATTAAATTTTGATATGTATCCCTCCTACAGAAGAAGAGGGCAAGAAGAATCCTAATCATATATTAAAATTATTTTACATCAATACATAAATTATTTCTATAGAGATATATAAAACATCTTTATGTGGTATAATTCACATACCATAAAATATACCCATTTAGCACACGTATTTCAATTGGTTTTAGTATATTCAGAGCTATGCCACATCACCACAATCAAGTTTAGGACATTCTCATTACCATAAGAAACCCCACATCCATTATCTCATATCTCTCCAACCACACTACCACCCACTCCTGCAGCCCAGCTCTAGGCAGCCACTAATGTACTTTCTGTCTCAATGGATTTATCCTGGACATTCCATATAAATGGAATCACAATATGAGATCTTTTTTTGAGGTCTTTTTTTGAGGGGAGCGGGGGTACTGGGATTGAACTCAGAGGCACTTGGCCACTGAGCCACATCCCAGCCCTATTTTGTACTTTATTTAGAGACAGGGTCTCACTGAGTTGTTTAGTGCCTCAATTTTGCTGAGGCTAGCTTTGAACTCATGATCCTCCTGCCTCAGCCTCCCAAAGCTGCTGGGATTACAGATGTGCGCCACCAAGATCTTTTGTTATTGTCTTCTTTCACTTAGCATGAGGGGTTCAACGTTCATATATGCTGCAGTACTGTATCAGTAGTTCATTCTTTTATACTGACAAATAGCATTTTGTTATATCCCCCTATATATATATATATATATATATATATATATATATATATATGCACACAACTTTTTGTTTATTAATACCTCTGCTGATGAACATTTGGGTTGGGTTGTTTCCGATTTATGTCTATCATGAACAATGCTGCTATGAACATTCATGTACAAGTTTTTGTGTATATGTGCTTTTATTTCTTTTGAATATATACCTATATATACCTATGGGTGAACTTGTTGAGTCATATGATATTCTGCTGTTTAATATATTCTTTTTTTTTTTTTTTTTTTTTTGGTGCCAGGGATTGAGCACAGGGCCTTAGCCACTGAGCCACATCCTCAGCCCTTTTATATTTTTTTAGACAGGACCTCACTAAGTTGTTGAAGGTGTCCCTTAGTTGCTGAGGCTGACCTCAAACTTGATATCCTCCTGCCTCAGCCTCCCTGGTTGCAAGGATTACAGGGATGTACCACCATACTCAACTCTTTATATTTAATGTATTCTTATATAGATTTTTACATCTCCTACACAATCTTGCCCCATTAAATCTCAAAGTAAAAAAAAAAAAAACAGTTGTGGGGAACAAAAAGATACTTGCAGCTTCCAGATTTGGTTATAGTTATCAATTAAGCAGAAGCTCCAAGTCTTATATTTCAAAGTGAAGTAAGAGCATAATTTTGGTTTAGAATTACTTTTTGTCCCTAAGACTTCAAGCTTAGTTCTAGTTCAGTTCAAGAAAACGTTTAGCTTATTTCAACTTCATTAGAATCCTTCGCTGACTCTCCTGCCTGCTAACCTGAGCCAGCTGGAAGAAAGGCTCCATAGCAGATGTGAACTGCATTTGTTGCCTCTAGGTAAGCTCTGAGGAGCCTCTGAGCCCTGATCTCACACATCCAGTGGTTCAGCTAACCGATCTCTCAAGTTCTCTATAGGTCAAAGTTTGAGGCTTTAATTCTGTGATGAACTGGGGATAAGGAAGAGAATTTGGATTTTTTATGTGAGAAAATACTGATATTATTATAATAATATGCAAAATGAGCAACCGACCAGCTTGACATTCCATCTTATCTTTGGTCCTTTAACAACAAAAATTGGTCCTTTTAGGAGAAAAAGACTGGCAAAGTCACTCTATAAAGAAAACTCAGAAAAGGATGAAGTATTCTGTAAAATGAAAGAAACAACTATAAATCATTTCCTGGAGCTGGGAGACATGTTCTCTGTGTATTTTTAAAAATTTTAAAAAACTGACATATTCTTGTACTAGGGGTGTGGGATAGAGTGTGGTAATTTGATAGATGGATACATTGTGTAATGATCAGATCAGGATAGTTACCATTCCCATCCTTTGTTTTTGGAGGCTATGAATTCTTCCCTTCTAACCTTTGTAAAATACACGTTGTTGTAAACGATAGTCACCGTGCTGTGCTGTAGACACAGAATGGATTCCTCCTGTGGAACTGTATATTGATGCTGTCATCCAAACTCCCTCTAGCTCCTCTTCTCTTTCTTCCTACCTTGTCTAATAATCACTATTCTACTCTCTCTATGTGGTCATTTTTTTTTTTTTACTTCCACCTATGACTGAGAGATGCAGCATCTGTCTTTCTATGCCTGGCCTATTAAATTATGTCAAAATGCCAAAATCCCCTACTTGTAGGTAAATGACACTAATCAAGGCCTTGGATAGAAATTCAACGTGAGGGTTAGGATATGGTTGTGTCCCCAACTGAATAATCATCCTGCAGAAAGTTTTCGAACTGCTGTCCTCAATCCCTCAATCCCCAGCTGTCCTGGCTTAAAGGACCTATATTTTGATAAAACAATTGAACCACATGCAATAGTTCTAAAAAAAACCCTGAGTTAGAATATTTAAACTGAGAAATCTTGGGGAAGAAATTGTGTGTGGATAAAAACACTCTTGTCTTCCCAATGCCTTGTAGGAAATAAGGAGAATCCACCATGCAACCCTCTCTGTATCTCACAAATCAAAGCACACAGGTAAGGGCCATACCTCCATCTAAAGAATGTCCAGGCAAAAACTCGGTTTACCTCTAGTCATATAAATGGTCATGTTCTGGTATCTCAAAACCTATGCCTTTATAATTGAACAGGGCAGGCATTGTGCTCAGAACCAGACATCATGTGCTAAGCATTGACCTCATTAGATACTGTATTTTTGTATTATTTTTACTATTAAGTAAGTATCATATGACACCTCCACCTCTACCTCCATCGGCCATTTTCTGCAAAAGCAAACACAGCGAGGTAATTTGCATAGTGCTGAAAATCTAGTCCATGACAGAGCTGAGGCTTTAGCAGAGCCTGCTTGTTGCAGGTATGTGTCATCTAGACAAGCCCGTGCATGCGGGTCACAAATCTTCCTTCATCAGGATTTGAGACAGATTACCATCTGGAATAGAGCTCCCTGCCAAGCAATGATTCTGATGTTTACCACTTTTTCCATCACACAAATGCTAGAGAAAATTCTAGAACAGCACACCAAACACTTAAACCAATAGATCCTCTGTTACATGGGGGTGGTTGGTAGGTTGTAGGGTGGTGGGTAAGAGGGTAGACTCCTGACCTGACTTCTGACAGCCTGGGCAAGTTGTGTCACCTCAGACAAGTAACATAATGACCTCTGGGTACTGCCACTTCCTCATACATAAAATGAGAAAACTGATTCCTGACTCCCAGAAATGTCCCTCCCAAGAACTGCTGGAATGTCTGTTCTGAGTGTGCACACTTCATTCAGCTCAGCTACTCACATAGTGCAGCTACTCACAAATGCTTGATGGAAATTAATAAAAGAAAACTCTTTGAGAGGGCTTTTCTCACTTTGCTCCTTCTTCTTTTATTTATTTATTTAGTTTGGGTTTTTGTTGTTGTTGTTGTTACTGCTGTATAACCAGTGCCTAGAACAATGCTGGACATAAGGTGGGCACTCAAATCTTTACTGCATGGTTAGGTAAAGGAGCCTATAGGACCCCTGTCCTCTCAGACTGTGTCTTGTATTTGGATCCATGGCCCCTCCTGCAGATCACATCTGAGCCTCTGCCTCAGTCCTGGAGAAAATAATGTTATTCTCTCTTTTTTGTGATTGGAATTTGTTTTCTTGTTAATGAAAATATGGGGGGAAGTCAACAAAGTTACAGACCAGAGACACAAAAGCTGAGATAGCATATCATACAGACGGTTTCTTTTAACTATAAAAGAATAAAAAAAAAGAAAGCAATTGGATTTATATAGTGGTAAGTGACATCGTATTTGTTGTTGGCTTGCATTATGGCTATAGATTCTAGGAGGGCAGTAGCTCTCCAAAGAAATATGATCTATGCATGCCATATGCATGTATGGATATAATACACCAAATCCCATTAATGTACAATTAATATATATTAATTCAGTTTTTAGACAAAAAACAATTTCAGTGGAGGTGTAGGGAGGCCTGTAGGGTCTTGAATAATCAAGGTGATCACAAGTAGTTTGAAAATACCTCCCTGGATCCTGTCCAGTGATGAATGCCAAGAACCCAGGTGATAGTGAAAATGGAGGAAATAAGTCCAGAGAGAAGAGGGTCAGGAGAAATGAAGAACAGCCTCATTCTTCAAATTGCCTTCTGGACATTACTTCCATGAGATGTTGAGAACTACAGAAAGGGGTTCTTAAAGGCTTCTTTAAGCTGAGGATCTGCTAGGTCAAATAAGGTTGCATGGGTTTCCTGATTCATCACTTCCTAGAACTTATGAAACACTACATGCATTTGCATCTCCAGTGTGGGGTTTCATATACAGCATTTTCTATTTATTTGACCAAAGATGTTTTTATCTTTCAGAATATCTTATGAGACTTGTGTTCTATACAATGCTCTTCAGGCATTCCTAAGGTGGAGAGATCAAACAACAACAAGAAAGCAAAGAAAAACATAGATCCAGTTTGTGGATTAATAAATACTAATGGTCTATTAATCTGAGCATATTAAAAAATGAGATGACTTTTGGGCCTGTTTAATTCATTCAGGATAGCTTCCTATTATTCTGGAAGTGCAATTATAATCATGAAATTATGCAAACATAATTGGTTCATAGGAATAATAATAAAATCATTCATTGCACCCAAAGGCAGAAGACTTAATTTCCAGGCTAAAGTTATAACCTATTACAGCTACAAAGGCAAGCTCTCCATCCACTCATTGCCCCCAAAAGGCATAGAAAAGCACAATTCATTTAAAAAAATCTTCTAGTAGATCTCAAAAATAGTTTATGGTTAAAAGAAAAAGGAAGGAAGTCCTTATGCTTAAAATGCTTTGTTCTTTCAGTTACATCTCTGAGGGCTCCTGAATGGACAAAACTGTTTTCATATTAGCTGAATACTGCCCTCTGCTGGAATGTGAATACAGCTTCTAATATTCATTCAAGGGTAGATAAATACAAAAATGTATCTAGATGTACTATAAAATACACACATTATTAATATGAAACTAAAAGGAATTAAATTTCTACCCATTTTTTAGTTTAGTGACTGCAGCCCTCTTTTTTATTTAATTGATTTTATTTTTTTAAATACACAACAATGGAATGCATTATAATTCTTATTACACATATAGGGCACAATTTTTCATATCTTTGTATGTAAAGTATGTTCACGCCAATTCATGTCTTTATACGTGTACTTTGTGAGGTTTTTGCATTACAATTCTTATCATACATATATACCACAATTTTTCATATCTCTGTTTGTACATAAACAAAGATATTTGACACCCAGTTCGTGTCTTCATACATGTACTTTGGATAATGATGTCCATCACATTCCACCATCCAACTGCAGCCCTCTTTACCTGGCTGCCTCACAGGTCCATCCAAACTCAACCTGTCCAAAACTGAGTACATTTTTGGTCAATTCTGCTTGATATAAGGCCTATCCCACCTATAGACATACCTCAGGAAAGGAGGAATCAATTAGACTTTTCCCTCACTCTGGCTCCAATTAGACCCTGCACCTTCAGGAAAGGACTCACCTGTCTCCACCTCTCCCAGCTCGTTACATTGCTATGGTGCAGCCCCTCTGCTGCATTCCTTTCAGCAGACCCCTGGCTGGTTCCCAGATTTCCACTTGGCCCTGCAAATCTATTCTCCATACTCCCTCCAGAATGACCATTCTAAACTAATAATCTAATCTAATTGTTTCAAACAGCTGTAGAGCAGTCGGGGAGGAGCTCCTATTCCTGGCCTCTTGTAAATGTCCTGCCAGTCTGCTTGCCTCTCATGCATGTATTCCTGGTATCACCACCACCACTACACACAGATGTACATGTACACACAAACACACATACTCACATACATGCACACACACACACACACACACACACACACACACACACACAAACATCTATACTTCTAGGACTAAAAAATGACCAGCATTTCTCCTGATGTATCCTCCAGTTCGGGAGTCCATACTGCATGTATTTCCACCATCTGGAAGCCTTCCCTATATTAGTTCACAACTCCAGGGGGCACTTCTTTCAAGAAGCTTCTCCTGATCCATCCACTGACAAGTCTGCAGTATACTCACAGTGTGATCTGCAAATGACTCCTAGAGCAATTATACTTTTCTGAGAGAGATTGTTTTCTCATCCCCAAACCCAAACTGGAAGCCCCTTAAATATAAAACTTGGAATTTAAGTACTTATTTAGAGTTTGTTTTTTTTCTTAATTAGTTTAAAGGGGGATACAATGGAGAAAAGATATACAAGATGATAAAAAAATTAGAAGTTGACTTAAAAAAAAGCACTGGAAAAACTGGAAATCCATATGTAGCAAAATGAAATTAAACCTCTCTCACCCTGCACAAAAATCAAGAAATAATAAATGGAATGGATTCAAATTAAAAAGCTTTTTCTCAGCAAAGGAAACAATTAATAAAGTGAGGAGAGCTATGTGTGTGTGTGTGTGTGTGTGTGTGTGTGTGTGTGTGTGTGTACATGCATATCTGTGTAAAGATTTTCTCCCATAGATTGGGAGAAAATTTTTACCACATCCACCTCCAATAAAGCATTGATCTCTAGGATATATAAAGAACCCCAAAAATTTAACAACAACAGCAAAAAAATAAATAAATAACCCAATCAATAAATGGGCTAAGGAACTGAACATACACCTCTCAGAAGATGATATGCAATCAATAAACAAATATATGAAAAAGTGTTCAACATCTCTAGCAATTAGAGAAATGCAAATCAAAACTCCAAGAAGTCATCTCACTCCTGTCAGAATGGCAATCATAAAGAATACAGGCAATAATAAATGTTGGCGAAGATGTGGTGAAAAAAGTACACTGATACATTGCTGGTGGGACTGCAAATTAGTGCAACCACTATAGAAAGCAGTATGGAGATTCTTCAGAAAATTTGGAATAGAACCACCATTTGACCCAGCAATCCCACTCCATGGTAATACCCAAAGACTTAAATTAAGCATACTATAGTGACGTAGCCACATCAACGTTTATAGCAGCTCAATTAACAATAGCTAGACTATGAAACCAACCTAAGTGTCTCTCAATAGATGCATGAATAATGAAAATGTGGTATATATACTCAATGAAATATTACTCAGCTTTAAAGAAGAGTAAAATTATGGCATTTGCCAGTAAATGGTTGGAGTTGGAGAATATCATGCTAAGAGAAGTAAGCCAATCCCACAAAACCAAAGGCTGAATGTTTTCTCTAATATGTAGATGCTAATTCACAATAAGGAGGGAGGCATCAGAGAAGAATAGCATTACCTTAGATTAGGTAGAGGGAAATGAAGGGAGGGGAGGAAAGGAGATGCAAGGATAGGGAAGACAGTAGAATGAAACAGACATTATTACTTTATGTACATATGTGACTGCATGACCAATATGATTCTACAACATGTATACTCAGAAAAATGAGAAGTTATATCCCATCTATGTATAATATATCAAAGTGATTGAATGCATTCTACTGTCATGTATAACTAATAAAAAATAAACTTAAAAATTAATTTTAAAAAAAGCAAAGGTAGAGGCTTAAATGGAAAAAAAAAAAAAGGACAACATAAAATGTAGTGCCCTAGCTATTTGCAATTGGCAGGCGAGTGACAGCTTCATGGCTAGTACCAGCCAACAAGAAGTAAGAAACTTGATCAGTTATAGTTATAGCAGTAAAACTGGGCCAGGTGCTCAGGGAAAGCCAGCATTCCCCACAATAGACCAGGAAGAAGTTTCTCCTCTCAGCCTTGAAGGATGAAGCATGAAAGAACCCACTAACTCCTTAGGCAGGCAGACCCCTTATTCCTCCCCAACACAGCCAGCAGCACCACCCACAACAAGGGCAACTCCACGAGCCCCAAAGATGTAGGCTAGGTAGGAAGCTCAGTTGATCAGGACTGACCCAGGAGCAGGGACATCATGGACAGGCCACACAGACTTCTAGCAGCTCACCATAGATACTTCTTATCTGGGACAACTTTTCAACAAACATAGGGCAAAGAGTTTATTATTATGCTATATGATAAATCCTGTATCCAAGTTGTCAATTAAAAGCAGGATCAAAGTTATTAACCAGCTGTTAACCTTGGTAGGGTAGAAAAGAGGACATTGCCCTGTTTTACCTCCCGAACGGCAGCATCTAGCATGGAGATTCTCAGCCCTGTCAGACCAATGTCCCTTTACATTAACAGGTATTTCATAATGGTCCTTCACTACCCTGAAATAAAATTAATAGACAAGACAATTCTACCTCTACAAATACATATAACATGATCTTCACGTGAAATTTCAAAAAGTCAAAATCAACGTAATACCCTAACTAAAGTATGAAGCAAAAGGAAAGCAACCGATAGTAAGATATTTTGTATTTCAACATACACAACAATCTCCTTAGCTGCCTTGGAAGACACAATGATGTGGTCAGACGTTTGCAACTATTGGATTCTCTCTGGAAACCAGAATTCTTTCCAGACAGAAAATACAGGAATATGCAAAAAATAGATGAAAATGCTTCCTAAGATAAAAACTTGTGCTTATTATTAAGATTTATTAACAGACCGGATTCAGGTATACATGGAAAAGAGGGAACTATATGAATTACAGTAAGGATTGAATACCCTAATAAATTGCCAAGTTGGAGAAAATGAAGATTAATGGTATTTCTGCAGGTGAATTGGTTCAAGGGTGGCATCAGAATGATTTTGTGTGCTAAGATGGGGAACAATGTAGTGGTAACGTATTATAAAAATATCTTCCTGTGTGAACTCCTGCCACTAGAATTGTGCATTCAGTCTTGAAATTAGCTCTACAGGGCAACTCTTAGGCAGGATTGCCTGTACCTTGATAAGCATCTAGGACCCCAGCCCCTTACTTCTAAATGCCAATGGTGCTGCCCACCCCTTGTGCCAACCAACATATCTTAATGATTTTCAAAGCTTCCCTTTAAGACCTGGTGACCTAACTTAGAAGAGAAGTTTCACAAAGGTTAAATGAGCAAAAGAACGAATAAAGGAGGGAAGGACTAAATAAATGAACAGACTGAACTTTCATAATTTTCCTTCACTACCCTGAAATTAAATTAACAGATAACACAAATCTACCTCTCCAAATATGTGTAAACTGATCCTCACATAAAATTTTAAAAAACCAAAATCAACATAATACCCTCACTAAAGTATGAAGCAAAAGGGAACCAACTGGCAATAAGATATAAACAATCTATGTGTGTCCAGAGAATGCTCAAAAGATCAAGAATGTGAAGACCCAGCCAAGGGCTTGCAAACAGCACTCAGTGAACATTAGTGGAAGAAAAGTGGAAACAAACAGTACCCTGCATTTGGTGCCGTCAGAGGATCCAGGGGCTTTGTAATCACCACTAACCCCAGATTTTGCCTCTGAGATTCTTAGTTCATGCAATTTTGCCACGCACTTCAGCAGACTGGTTAGCTAGTTAGTCCTGGTACTTTTCTAGTTGCCTAATGGGGCAAAAAGCATACATACCTTCTTCAGTTTCTGCAACTTGGGAAGGCATAGTTGGTCTTTCCTCTGGCCTGACTTCTTGCTCAAGAGCCTAAGAAATGAAGGGGGAAAAAAAATCACTGAAAACTATTTGAGACTTCTGATATACAACAAAGAGAGAAAAGTCACAATCAAGAACCTGAGAGCTGGGAAGTCTGGGAAAGACAAGGGTAGGTAAAAACTTCTGGGAGAACAGTCACTGTTCCAGAATAACAGAGAGCTAAGTCAGAGAAATCCAGGGGCAAGGGGGCCAAAGCTGTCCCTTCCACTAATCCTTGAATGCTTCTGCAGGTCACAACAATCAGAAAGCTCTCAGGAATGTGATGCATAAACCAGAAAAAGAACAGAACATCTCTGAAACTGTTAACAAGGGACACTGCATCTGCTCACCAGTAGCAACCCACACCTAGACCCTACGATGTAGGGACCTTGGAGGGTTAGATGACAGGATAGGACCACAATCACAGGTAGGATCCAGGATGTCCATGGGCAAAAAAGTAGAAAACCACACCTTGAGCTGCAAACTGGCACCGAGAGTGCAAGCTATACCTGCTGAAACTAAGTTGGTAAGCCTTGCAAAGGCCTTAGAGAAAAGCTGCCCTCTTGGGACCATCTGGATTTTCTTTTCAGACAGACTACTCACAGCCAGCAAAAATGTGAAAATATGCAGAATCACTTGCTGATGTGCCAAATGGTGAAAGAGCCCAAAAGTGCATTAGCACATGTTCCAAAATAAATCTTCAGCCTCCTTGGGTGGGAAACCACACAACTGATACAGACCCCTGAGTCCTACCAGGCATGCTTCAGCCCAGTGGATCTATTGCCTCATTCTGACCATCTTGGAACAGCATCCTGAGGCCAGAGCAAAAAATAACATGAAAAAATATACAACTCATTGACCACAAAAGGGCAGGGAATGTCTAGTCACACACCCTGTTTGGGCTACTAACTTGCCCAGCACCTCTTCCAGAATATGGTGTTCTCTCTTCCAGGGCCTCCAGAGACTTAAGAGATCGACTAGAGTAGTTCCATACTAGGGGGTGCTGAGGAGATGGAAGCATAAGAAATGGGGATGAAAGAGGGGTCTCTAGGCCTGAGACATTCACCTGCACCGTGTTTACCTGGGGTCAGCCTTGACCTTGAACCCTTATCTTTCAATAAGGGGAGTTGTCAAGCTTATGCATAAAAAGCACATCAGATAATGTTGGTTTCTGATTACAGAACATGAAATAAAGTACTATTATTTTTGGAAATGGGTTTGTGAATACTTCACTTTTATGAGCAACTTGGAATGCCATCTCAGAGAAATTTAAATTTCCTGGTTGTCTTATTAATTTTAGCCCAGTTCCACAACTAAATTATCAGCATTCTGATAATAGGAAAGATTCTGTTAAACAATTTAAAAAATGATTAAAGGATACAGCTAAGACTTTGCCTATTCAGGGTTAAGTGTATAGCTTAATGGCAGAGTATGTACATGTGCAAGGCCCTGGGTTCAATCCCCAGTGCCAGGCAAATCAAAACAACCAAGAAAGGATTTTGCTTTTTCTTTAATTTCTTAATATTCGTCTTTACAGTTGAGATATTTAGCACAAACCTATCACTTTAACATTTAATACTTATTACAAATTGTCATGCCACCACTATAAACTGCAATATAGAATGAAAACCTGTAACCTCTGCAACTCTAACAGATGTGGCTTCTGAAGGGGAGCACCACGATAGGTCTAGTGCATGGTAAAGCAAGCTTGGGTTTCCACAGCAAATTGTCCACTGTTGCTCTAGAAGGCTGCAGATAACTGAGCAATGCTCAAACCTTAGACTTAATGTGTCTCCTTGTAAGAGACTGAGTTTGAGTTGTGGTTCAGCCCCTCACCTCAGAGCCAAGTCATCTAAGCTAACACATAAAAATAAACTTTTAGACATGTAAGATCCAGTAAAGCATGAATACTTTCTGTATAAAATCTATATATGGTCATGTAATATTTGTTATCCTAAGTTGTAAAGCTTTAGTATGAAAAATCCATAATAATTAGCACTTGCTTACATTTAAAATAACAACAAACCAAGCTAAATAACACTTTGCCTAATAATAATTAAAATATGTTAAATATTCTTTATACTTTTTAGTCACTATTTGTTTTCTAAAAAAATAACAGTAATAACATATCAGGTCATTGACTAAAATAATTGAGTAAATTAGAAAAAAAGAGGCCATTGTCAAAATAATTAACATGAGCCTAGCAAGATATATTACAACATAGAACAAAATAAATACTTGGGGTTCTTGAATAGCATATTAACATCAACAACTCAGGATTTATCCTCATTTTACAGACTTATCAGCTATCAATTTCATCTGAAGTTAAGCAGTATTAAGGTGGTGACAAATATATTAAACCTGCCTATCTTTGAGAACCTGAACCCCAGTTTGAGACTTTAACTTGGGTTCAATAATAAAAATGAACTTAAAATATAATGATAATGATTATAAAGAAAGTAAAACATTTTAACTCTGAGATGGGCATGCTATGATATGAAGCTGTGATAGCCCTCAAAGCTGGTCATGATGGAAGGGGGTAAATCTCTTTGGGAAAAAAAAAACTAAGTTCTTACCTGTTCCTATTTGTATACCTGGGCTTAACTACATCTAAACCACAAGGAAGCCCAGGAGTAGATATATACACATACAATAGTCCTAAATGCAACTGCTTTAGTTGAGAATTATAAAACAATTAATAAGTACAGATAAAACATCCAAGGTTAGAATTAAAACCCAACCATGGGTGGGGTTGGACTCAGAAAAGTAAACAGGAAGATTATACAAAGTACTGTTTTCCTGATAACAACATATGTAATCTTCATTCTATTGATCTAATAGTTTCCAATTCCATGCCCCCCAATGTTTCATTAGAAAGAAAGTGCTACCCCCCCCCAAAAAAAAATACTGTTCCCAAAACCATGAATAGATGCCTATATTCTGTAAAGGAGTATGCACTATTGTGTACCAGAACATCTGGGCACAAACCTTGACAAGAAAGGCTCTGTCCCAGAAGTATTTCCGGAAGAGTTTAATATCTGCCTCCAACAAATGCCCGGCTGTGTGGTTAAGGGTCAGAGTCAGTGTTTCTGATGAGTGGATGTATTGCAGGGAGGCATCTTCACTGAGCCGAACTCGAGAAAAGCCTGGGGAACATTTGTCCTGAAAACTGAAACATCACAAGTCAAAATCCATGCACAGTTTCTGAAATTCCACCCCCAAGATTCCAATTCCCTTAGCTCCCTAATATGACAAACCCAAGTGACAAAATAAACCTTGAAAATCACCTAGTGCAACAAACACATAAGCTCATGAAAACAGCTACTTAAAAAAAACCATAGGCACCCAGAGAAGGGTCTATGGAAAAGAAAGTGAAGTATACTACGTACTTTAAAGGTTTAGATAAACAGTGAAACATTACTAACTCAAACATAGAAATTTACCTCAAAATTTCATTCCCCTTTTAATCTGAAAAGATGCCTCTCCCTTTAATGGAGCCACATGTAGAACAAATGAACTGGCAGCCAATAGTTTATTAGATGATTACAGTGGAAAACAGACATGCTCTCCAGGGAGTGTGGTGAAGCTTGGATGTTACAAACAAGTGAGGTATTCATAACACACTGGTACCACTGTTGCAAATCACTTTCTCATGCAAATTAAAACATGCATAAATTTAATCATGTTATATTCTTGGATACATTCATTAACAATAGAACAATATTCCCAAGTTAAATTCTTGAATATAAGTGGATTTTTCTGTTCTGTCATGGCAAAGAACAATTGCATATTCATTAGCTATTAGTAGGCTTCATGGATAATGTACCAATATTCTAGATGGGTTATCATGCAATAGCAACAGTAAAGATGCCTCAGGATAAAAAATGTTAATGTTCAGCATGTTGTCACATCCCAAAAGGTTGTTCCCAGATTCCTCACTTCAGTTCTGTGTCTCTTTCCTCTTCTAATATGACCTCATTTTGTCAAAAACTGATTGCTTTACAAAAATATATTCTACAGATGGTGCCTAACTTACAACAGTTTAATAATTTCTCAACTTCACAATGGTATTAAAACTACATACATTCATCATAAATCTTACTTCAAATTTTGAATTTTGGTATGTTCCCAGGCTGGGCAGTGGCAGCAAGCCACAGTTCCCAGGCAGTCACTCAATCACAAGGGTAAATAATCAATACTCCATGGTGGACTGTGTTGCTAAGTTATGCTGCTGGTTGGTTAAATTTAATAAATTCATTTTCAACTTAGGGTTATTCAATTTGCAATGGGCTCACAAGGACAGACCTATCAGATGTCAAGAAGTATCTATATTTCCACTGAAATAAATATTACTGCCCTCATCCAGAATGATAAAAAAAAAAAAAGAGATCTACAAAGAGAAGTTGTTACTCTAAGGCTTGAGGAACCGCCCCAAATCTTCACACCAATTGCTGGCAAGGACTCTAGAATCTTCCAGAAAAATTCCCATGCCAACACCAAGCCACCAAGGTGAATGGACTCTGAGCCTGAGGAGTAAGATCCTTGTCGTTAATTTAGAAATGGAAGCTTCATCCTATGATCAACATTGAACTTACATACTTTTAATTCCATCCATGGATGGATTTGTTAAGCATGCAAGCTTTTAAAACACATAATTTTTTCTTGCATGAAGAAAAAAAGATACAAAACTACCAACATATGAAGAGCTGGCCTCCAGGACCTCACTGAACCATGAACTAACTATCCAGGATGACTAAGTCAAAGGAAGCATTCTTGCCCCACTAGCTAAAAAGTGAGGTCACGTTAAACCAAAGATAAAGGAAATTCCCTTTGGATAGGCTTGTCTCTTGATTGATGGCCATTTGATCAAATAAGAAAAATAAACAGAAATCTCCAGTTTTTACTCTAACATTCTCTCATTCCCCATATAACCATAAATTAGTTACATTGAGTTCCATGAGCCAAACAAGAAAAACCAGTCTACTATGGGACATTGTGTAATAATACTCTAATAATATTTATATAGTACTTTATAATTCTTAAAGTACTTTTCCAATTATATTATATATTTTACCACTCATTAAATCATGAAAATCAATGTATACGAAACCTTCTTTTGTAAGTTAAAAATAATGACCAATCTGAACCGTTCTAAATAAAACAATATACTCATAATTCACAAAAGTGTTGATACATCATCAACATAAAGAACCTTATAGTTAGCACGTTATTTCCTTTATATTATTTTCTAGACCCTAATGACCATCCCACTGGCTAAATAGTACCATAAAGTCAGTCCGTTATTCATTGATTTAACAAAATGTATATTCTTTCAATGAAAATCATGGACTGGGCACTGTTATAGAAAGATTGCAGCAGGTAAAACAGATAAGGTCCCAGCTTTGTGTCTGTATGGTACACATGAACTAAAAGTAAAAATCATACACCAACATTAACTTATGGTTGGGTTATTTTTTCATAATGCTTGGCAGACTTTACAGAAACAGATGAAGAGAGAAACTCTCAAGCATCTGAACTTACTTGGAGATGTCTTCCATCAGCCTGGAGTGTCCACCATGTGAAGCTAAGTCCAAGGGTGTGGCGCCCTCTTCATTGGGTAATGCCAAGGCCTGCACTCCCCCAGGGAGACACAGGAGGAAGTGGAAAAGCTTAGCCAAGCCCCATCTCACAGCCAAGTGTAGAAGAGACTCTCTGTGTAGAGATACTGCAGAGAAAGAAAAGCATGTGACATTAGTTCCTCTGTCTTCACAGTTCATTTCATACATTTTATCAAAGAGACAATGTATTTAGACATAATAAAAACGTCAGAGCCGTAAGAAACTGCCAAAGCACCAAATCCCAACACCTCACTCTGTGAATATGGAGAGGGATTTGTCCAAGGTTAGGGAGCCAGAAGATGCTGGAGCTAGATCCATTTTTCACTGGTATGATTTTTTTGTCCACTGTCTACATATTGCCATCGCTGCCTCTGCACATGCAGGAGGATCATCTAAGGAAAACAGGTTCTAGGGAAAGACCACTCTTTGGTAAACAGATACTTGTCAGTTTCCAAGATCCCTGAAGGAGGGTCCGCTACTCAGGCAGGGCAGGCTCTCAGAGGCCAAGGCTATTAAGGAGCCTCTGTTTCTACCCTTTATCCTCAGTGCTGTTTCTCTCCTGGTGAAGCTACAACAAAATGGACTTCATATATCCAGAAAATATGAGACTATGGCCTTTCTCAAATCTTACAGTGGTATTTGGTCATCTATTAGATGCCTGAGCTTATGTCAATATTGCCAAAGCCAGGCCAGCTGTGCAGCAGGCTAAAACCAGGCCTTAATGGATGCCCCTGGACACCCCTTTGCTGGACAAAGGGCTCCTGGTTGGTCTGTGTCTTGGTTTCCTTCATGATGTTTGCTTCTATGCATTATGATTGGTTCCCAGCTGGACCACTCTGCAGGTTGACAGGTCCTTGGTGCTTCTATTTCTAATACCCTAGCATAGTCTGGCAAACCAAAGCTATTCCTTATTTGTGGAGTTAAATGGCGATCAGCTGTTAAAAATCAGAATTATTTGTGTGTTTAGATTAGCTAATTTGTATAAAGTTTGTACACCTGTATTTTTCTTGCAATGGCTCAGTGCCTGGAACATGACTCGCCCATAGTAAACACTGTATTATAAGTATGTAAAAGAATAAATTTGCCCATACTTAAAAAAAAAAAAAACTAAACTAGTCACAAGCTGGCTATGGTAGCATAAATCTGTAGTCCCAGCACTTGAGAATCTGAGGCTGGAGGATCTCTTAAGTCTAGTAGTTTGAGACCAGCCTGTGAAACATAGTGGTGAGATCCTGTCTAAAATAAATAAATAAACAGATAAATAAAATAAAAACAAGCTAAACCCATGAACTCTATAGGCATTGGCACACCTTAAAATATGCCTCATTTTAACCTAAACATGAAATTACCAGCAAGATCTGTTGCAATGAGCATGCAGCAAGAATGTGAGCCTTACAGAAACTCCAGTCATGTTATTTACTGTGTGTGTAAACTACAATGAGCCAGACAAAGCTGTGTAACACCAGACTGAAAGGACCAAGAAGTGGGGACTCTGTCTTGTATGTTGTGGTATTCCCAATCTTAGCACAGTGCCTGGGATGTGGGATGTGCTCTATATTGGCTTATTAGATGAATGAATAAATGACCAATAGCTCTTCCCCTGGTGAATTCCTACAAAAGTTAGCTTTTAGTATTTGACTACAGCTGCTGTAGGTAGCATCTGTTGTTCTTGGTTCTGCCTCAGATACCTCTTGAGCAATAGCTGAGAAAAGAAATTCTGTACTCCCACACACAATTGGGACAAAACCGCCTGCTTCCCCACACAGCTCACTGTCCATATTAACATGATTTTATGTTCCCATTGTCTTCACGAAGATAACTTCACTATTCCCAGAGACAGTTGCTCAGGCAAATGACTGATTGTTCTTACAGGGACTTCCCCCAAGATTCATCGACTCTTCAGTAGGAAGTCTCCACAGACAGTATATATAAAACCAATTCTAAATTGTATCATGATCCATACAGAAACCCTATCAGATTCCTTCCCCATTTGCCATTCCCTGACACCTCAACCCCCAAATTAAAAGATCTTCATTCAATCAAACTGCAATTCTTAATAAATTCCAGCCTTGCCATTCTATCCGCTCCAAGACTCTGCTAAGACCCTGTGCAGAGATGTCCCCCTCACCATAGGGAATAAGCTCAGCTTTGTCCTACCAACAGGCTGTGCTGATGGTATGTAATAGGCCAGTATCCAACAGTACTCTAATTTGAAACTAGGAGGAAATACTCCACAGGAATGCCAAAGAAAACTGATTAGTTTGCATTCTTTATTAGTTTATACTGCTATTGCTATTTCTAAATCTAGATCAATGAATGTATGGCTTCCTATTTCAAATATGTAAAGAGCACTTATCACAGTGAAATGCTACCCAGTTCTCTTATATTTGTTCCATTATCTGTCTGTTTGACACAACATAGATCTCCCCCATTGAAATAGCATCAAAAATGCCAAAACATCTATGTGCCAAGGTAGCACATTTGCTTCACGTACTAGCAATTGTCATCTTTACAAAACTGAAAAGATAAACTATTTTATCCTACAAGTTTTTATCCTGTAAGTTTTTGCCTATTCTACTAATTTGATTAGTAAGAAGGGTTTTATTATTAAGAGATTCCCAAGAGGACATGTTTTACTTCCTTTTTAAGGTAATAACCAGGAAGAGACTTGTCAGGATCAGGTAATGAGATGAGCACACATATGCACACATGTACACACATACACTCACCAGCACAGCCAGCCCATCAGCATGAGATGCTACCAACCTCACTGGCATGAGATTTCTAAGGCGGAGAAGCCTCTCTAAATCAGGTGAGAAATGTTCCATGGTTGTATAGGCTGCAATACAATAAAGTGGGCACATCTAAACCCTTCATGTTCCTTTTTAAAATCATAGTGTTTGTAGAAGCAGACAGGGTACCAGCTGTTTAGATGGTATGCCCTGCGGTACCTGCTGCACTGCTCTAAATACCATCAAACCCAGGGTGCAGGGCGCCGTGCTCAACCTGACCTATCATGACATACATCAATATTTCTGTTTCATCTACCAGGAGATCCTTCCAAGCCAGTCCTGCTAGTCCAGCTCCCAGTCCTCTGCTTTCAGGCTCCATCTTCAGATCTGAGAGAACAGCAAACATGTGGAGCTGAACGGCTCATTGTTGACCTCTCTCTCTCTCTCTCTCTCTCTCTCTCTCTCTCTCTCTCTCTCTCTCTCTCTCTCTCTTCCCCTCTCTCTCTTCTCTTTCCCCTCCTTTCCTCCCTCCCTCCCTCCTTCTGAGCCTCTCCACTTACGGAGAGCAGGAAGGCAGGGGAAGAGAGGATCTTCTGGTGTTTAAAGAAAACAAATAAGAAACTGACCTAAGTGTTTTAAGAGAGAGCTGTCTTGTTCAGTACAAGAGTTCAGAGCACAGAAGAGGGCAAACAGCTTGAAATAGGAAGCATCATGACATACATAAATATTTCTGCTTGTTGGAGAGTTTCAGGTTTCTTAAGGGCAGCCAGGAAAACAAACTGTGGAAAGAGGTTATACAATTTAGCAGAGGTGGGCTGTTTAATTAAAACGAAAAATTTTTTACCAAATAAATATGTGTCTTTCTGTTTAGCTGGTACCAGGAGTTATTTGAACTAATGTAACCAAGGCAGAATTACTAATAATTGCTCTAACAGCAAACATTAAAAAGTATTACCTCTAACAGCACAATCACTCAGACACAGAGAGGAACTGAACAGGTTGTGTCATTGAATAAATGATTCCTATTACAGCACAGTGAGGGTCCATCTGCCCCAGTCAGGGAAAAATCAAGGCCCACTCTACAGAGCATCAACTTCTTTGCCATAAAATGAGGTTGTTACAATAAAGACCTCAGTTTCTTTGAGTATTTAAACATATCTTGACTTTGCCAGGCACGGTGGCACACACCTGCAATCCCCAGAGACTCTGGAGGCTGAGGCAGGAGGATCACAAGTTCAGAGTCAACCTTAGCTACTTAGAACCTGTCTCAAAGTAAAATTTTTTTTAAAATGGGGACAGTGATGTACTTCAGTGGTAGAGCTGCTCTGGGCTCAATCCCCAGTAACTCTCTCTCTCTCTCTCTCTCTCTCTCTCACACACACACACACACACACACACACACACACACACACACACAAATGCTTTCACTTTATGGTGAGCAAAGATTTATGAAAAGCAGCACACACCAAGAAGACTTTGAGAAAAACATCTTAGCCACAAGAACAGGAATAGACAGTTTGATTGTTATTAAGAGAAAGTGATTTTGTTTTCTTGTCAGCCTTTGGAATCACTATTGTACCTACACAAGGTCTGACCATAGCATTCACTTGGAAGAAAATTCATCTTGGAAGATTTAAATATTAACCTCTGTTGTAGGTTCATCCACAACAATGAATGTACCACTCTGCCAGGGACAGTGATAGAGGGGAGGCCATGGTGGCAAGAGGTATGTTGGAAATCTCTGTACCTTTTACTCAAATTTGTCATGAACTTCACCTGCTCTAAAAAATAAAGCCCATTAATAATAAAATAAAATAATTAATCAAGCCCTCCAGAACTCAAAATCACTGCTTGAAATACAAATTGGTACAAACACTTCAGAATACACAGTGGCATTATCTAATACATTTAGAGAGTCTAGTATCTTATAGTAAATCCATTCCATTCCATAATCGTCCCATCCTTCATATAAATCCTAGCAAAGAACATATTTCACGTGCACCAGGAAACATGCATAAACATGTAAAGTGTTTAAAATTAGAAACAATCTTAGTGTCCATCAGCAATGCCATAAATTGTAATGTAATCATACATTAGTATTCTAACAATAAAAATGAATTCTAGCCAGGCGTGGTGGTGCACACTTTTAATCTCAGCAGCTCAGTAGAGTGAGACAGGAGGATCACTAGTTCAAAGCCAGCCTCAGCAAAAGCAAGATGCTAAGGAACTCAGTGAGACCTTGTCTCTAAATAAAATACAAAATAGGGCTGAGGATGTGGCTCAGTGGTCAAGTGCCCCTGAGTTCAAGTCCCAGTAGCCCCCCCCAACCAAAAAAATAAAAATAAAACTAATTCTAGGCTAACAGAAGAAGATAACAAATATAATGTAGAATAGGATAATTGAAGTCACAAAAGAATATAGAGGATATATTTTAATAAATAAGAAGCTCAAAAAAGGTGAGAGCTATACATATACCTATGTGTATATTTAGGGGGAAAACTATAAAGAAAAGCAGGAAAGTGATTGCTGTAAAAGTCAGCATAATACTTCTGAGGGAAAAAAGGAGAATGTGACAGGAAAGGCCAAGGGGAACTGGTCCTTCTGGCGATTGCTGGTATGTGTATGACTCTTCTGGTCTCTTTCCTCTCTCCCTCTCTTCCATCTCCCTCCTTCTCTTTCTCAAATACACATAAATACACATGCACACACATAGGGGATGATGGTTTTTAAAAACACTAATGCCAGGTGTGGTGGTGCACACCTGTAACCCCAGCAGCTCAGGAGGCGAAGGCAGGAGGATCGCAGGCTCAAAATCAGCACTGAATATCTATCTGTTAGCTAAAAGGAATGTCAGCAGAGAATAGCAACAGCAATGGTGATCTGTGACTTTTAAAGTTATCTTTCATTCACATTATTTACTGCTAAGCCAGGAAACAGTGTTAGACATTTAGCAAAATCTTAAAGCTAAAATGTGATGAGTCCAATAACCTATAAGCAAATGATATTTTTAAACTCAAGTCAGAAGTACTTCTATTTTGTAGGGCTTAGTAATGTTTCATATCTCTGAGTGCAGCCATTGAAATGTATCCAATAAAGTTTTGGGGAGACTAAAACATAGTGTTTTAATTTGTATCCATCCCATTTTCTGATTCTTAATTTTACTTCTTGTGCTTTAGGAGTCTTGTTAAGGAATTCAGATCCTAAGCCAACATGGTGAAGATTTGGGCCTACTTTTTCCTCTATTAGGCACAGGGTGTCTGGTCTAGTGCCTAAGTCTTTGATCCCACTTTGAGTTGAGTTTCATGCAGGGTGAGAGAAAGGGGTTTAATTTCATTTTGTTACATGTGGATTTCCAATTTTCAAGCACCATTTGTTAAATAGGCTATCTTTTCTCCAGTGAATGTAGCTTTGTCTAATATGAGATAACAGTATTTATGTGGGTTTGTCCCTCTGTCTTCTATTTTGTACATTTGGAAACAATAATAACATAAAGAGAGAGAAAGCCTACAAAATGGGAGAAAATCTTTACCACATGCACATCAGACAGAGCATTAATCTCAGAATATATTAAAACTTAACCCTCCCCCCAAAAAAACCAATGCAATCAATAAATGGGCTAAGGAATTGAATAGACACTTCACAGAAGAAAAATACAATCAATCAACAAATATATGAAAAAATGTTCAACATCTTTAGCAATTAGAGAAATGAAAATCAAAACTACTCTAATATTTCATCTCACTCCAGTCAGAATGGCAGCTATCAAGAATACAAACAACAATAAATGTTGGTGAGGATGTGGGGAAAAAGGTACATTCATACATTGCTAGTGGAAATGCAAATTGGTGCAACCATTATGGAAAGAGGTATGGAGATTCCTCAGAAACTTGGAATGGAACCACCTCTGACCCAGCTGCCTCACTTCTTGATTTATACCCAAAAGACTTAAAATCAGCATATTACAGAGACAAAGCCACATCAATGTTTATAGCAGCTCAATTCACAACAGTTAAACTATGGAACTGATCTAGGTGCCCTTCAATAGATGAATGGATAAAGAAACTGTGATGTACACACACACATACACACACACACACACACACACAATATTAGAAATATTACTCAGCCTTAAAGAAGAATGAAATTATGGCATTTGCTGGTAAATGGGATGGAGCTGGAGAATATCATGCTATGTGAAATAAGCCAATCTCCCCAAAATCAAAAGCCAAATGTTTTCTCTAATATGTGGATGCTAATGTACAGTGGGGGAACTAGGGAAGAAAAGAGTTATTTTAGATTATATAGAGGGGACTGAAGGGAGGGAAGGGGATATGGGTATAGGGAGAACAGTAGGATGAATCAGACATTATTATCCTATGTACATATATACATGTACAACCAGTGTGATTCTACATCATGAACACCAGAAGAATGAGAAATTATACTCCATCATATGTGATGTATCAAAGTGCATTCTATTGTCATGGATAACTAATTAAAATAAATTTAATTTTTTAAGCATAGTTTTTTAATTCATAAAAAAATCTCATTAAAATAAGTTTTACTCTGATTCCCAAAGTCACACATACCATGAGGGTCTCAATTTATGCATCTAAGACATTCAGGAGAAAAATATTGAATGAGAACATGTCTATGTGGCAAGCCCTATGTGCAGAAAGAAGGACATGATCTCTGTCTGAGAAGCATGCAGCTGGCTCACTTTTGTTCAAAACAAAATAAATATTCAGCCTACTGATATCACTAACAGATGAACTTCAACTTTAGGCTTATATACAAAGATTGTAAACAAAAACATCTGGCTTATAAGAAAAGTGATCTACAGGTAAATTTAAGTTAACCTATGTCATGTATAATAATTTGAAAGTTTATAAAATGCCAAAATTGATAGGCAAATAGTATAGCCAATGGGAAAAAATGGATGGAAGGTAGAAGAATGAATTTGGCATGGGCTCCACACACAATCCTTGACACTTTCAGAATCCTTGTGAGAACAAGTGGATTATTCTTCCAGCCCCTTCCTTTTATGTAGTCTGCTCAGGGCTCTGGAATATGCATACGTAAATCAGTCTTCCATGCAGAAAATGGGAGGTCAATGAGTCCAGGGTATAGGAATTACAAATAGAAACACATTGATTTATAAGATGGAAACTGGCCATTCTAAGGGGCCCAAGACCAGCATAGCAGGCACAGCTGGATCCTGAAGTCAAGAGGTAGAAGGAGGAGTGAAGTAAGCATAACAGCAGCAGGCTGAACGCCCTGAGATTTCCTTTCTGCATCAGATGAATTTGAGACACTTAGATTATGACCATCCCTGACTGAAAAGGATCTGGGAAAACACCCATCACAGACACAAGCATTCCAAAACATTTGCACTGTGATGTACGAGACAAAAATGAACAAGACTAAACTGATCTGGCATCTCATACAGGCTACTTACCCTTCAGCTGTGGAACTAGTACTAAACCCGTTGAAACACTAATGTCTTTATTAGAATTCCAAATGGCAGTCCAAGTTTTGGCCTTCACATTCTGGAGTCATTTCCAGATTGAACAAGACAAAGCAAGCATCAGGGCAAAGTCTGAGGAGTTCAGCTACAACCATGCAGTGTGCGAAAGGGAACAGATTAAAGGACTGAAAGACTTGGACCTGTAGCGTGGCACTTGCCATGCTATCACTTTGGAGAGACGATTTAATTCTCACGTTTCAAGTTGTTTGATCTGTAAAAGGGAAGGGATATCTGTTCAGCTTGCTACCCAGGAATGTCAGGGGACCACAATGAAAATATCATATGGGACAGGGCCCTCAAGAACCATGAAAGCCAATGTTAGGGGAACTTAGCATTTGTACACTCTCATCTGATCTTTTTAATACAAAAAATAATAATTACAATAAACAGTCACTATTAGATATGTGGTCTGTTTGAATACAGTTTTCCTCTGGTTGCCATTTAAAAGCATAATTGAAGGGAACTAGCCCCCTGTATGGGAGGCACTATAATTGCATCAGTGCAGTATACCAGATGTGCCATTAAAACAAATATGCTATAATCTCATGCCTCAGGCAGCAGCCAGTCATTAGGTGTTTTTAAGCAGCAATTATTCCAGACCTCCTTTCCAGCTTGGGCAATCATTTTTCTCTCATTCGTTAATATTCCTTCAAGGCTGTGATTTCAGCCACCATCTATTCCTTCAATAGATATTTGCTGATAGCCTACTGTGCACCAGGCAGGCACTCTTCTGGTCTTCCCTCATGCCACTGGGGAGCAGAAGTTCTCAGATGCCTTCCCATTGACCCTCCAGAGACCCTTTGTTTGTTTGGGAATAAATGAAAATACCCTGCAGTTATACTGTTTTACTGACAAGCAGAAAAAGCATGGCCGCATTATGTCTTGCAACTGGCCTGTTGAAGTCTGCAGCGCTAACTGGAATTCAAGTACAACCAGAAAACGGGTCCTATCTACAGCCGAGCCAGGTCTACTCACTACCCTGGGACTGGATGCCAGAGCCTCGTGTCCTATTATACTTTAGATATGAAGTGTCCCCCAAAAGCTCATGTGTGAAATGATGAAGAACATTTCGAGGTGAAAAGATCAGATTATAAGAGTTATAACATTATCAGTATATGAATCCACTGATAGGGATTAATGGGGTGGTAATCCTAGGCAGCTAGAACGTGGCTAGAGGAGGTAGGTCAGTGGGGGCATGACTTTAGGGGTTTATATTTGGTTCCTGGTGAGCAGAGAGAGATATCTCTCTTATTCACTCACACTTGCTCGCTTTCGCGCACTCTCTCTCTCTCCCTCTTCTCTGCTTCCCAATTGCCATGTTCTGAGCTGATTCCCTCCTGCACACACTTTACTCTGATGTTCTTTCTCACTTCAGGCCCAGAGCAATGGAGCCAGCCACCTGTGGACAGAGACCTCTGAAACTATGAGCACCAAATGAACTTTTCCTCCTCTAAGATAATTCTTATGAGATCTTCTGGTTGCAGCAGAGAAAAAAGCTGACTAAAATATGTCCAAGGTCCCAGACTAAGATATCAAATTCTTTGGGTATGAACTATAGCCTCCCTGGGAGATTAATCCCCTCCTTCAGCATCAGGGCACAGTCAGCAAAGGATATTCTGGTGAGAGGAGGGGAAGAAATTAAGAAGGATCAACCACACAGGAAACTAGTACAAAAGGAGCTGCTCACCCAGTTTACACTGGCTGGGGAGGTTGGGAAAAAAGGTAAACAAAAATCTAGATGCATGAATGAAAGCAAAGAAATGAACCACCACAACCACAGGTACTTCATGCTTACCAGATGCCAATAACTATGGTATGATTGTATATTCCTTGTTTCTAAAGGGAGCTAACATTTATTCAGTGCTTCCTATACATTCTCTCTCATTTAACCCTGACAGCCATTCCATGATGTATGTTCTTTCATCATCCTCATTTTATAGGACCAGAAACTGAGGCTTGACACAATCATGCAATTGTCCAAGCCCACTCAGATAATAAATGGAGCATCAAGGATTTGTACCCAGACATTTCAACCTCCAAAATTCAAGTTCTTAACAATTATGCCTTCTCTTATGCAAAGGCTCCCTTTGAGTTAGCATCAATGGCAGTATACTTGTCAAAGAAAACATATGTTAAAGTCAACAGTAGCAAAAAGTGAAAACTATAAAAATTAAAGTTTTAAAAGGAAAACTAGGAGAGTCATACTATAAGAATTGGAAAGCATCTTTTTTAAAAATCATGGAATGATTCACTTAATACCACACTTATTTCATATCTCCAGCTGTAAGTTGCAGATGGAAGATATGAAATAAGGTAGAACTTGTGGAGAAAAATCTAATCAAGAACTAAAAGCTGGGACTGGGATTGTGGCTCAGTGGTAGAGCTCTTGCCTAGCATGTGTGAGGCCCTGGGTCCAATTCTCAGTACAGCATATAAATAAATTAAATAAAGGTCCATTGACAACTAAAAAAATATTAAACAAAAAAAGGAATTAAAAGCCCTAAATATATTTTAAAAGCAGGCAAGAAAAGATAGAATGTTAATAAATCAACCAATTGAGGGGGTGGGGAATAAGCAAAAGGAGAATGAGCTGCATCCTTCATAAGGAACCAGGTTCAGGCCTTTCTCCAGGGTTGGCCTGATGTGTCGCCCTCTGGTGCCTGTCCGCCACCCCCCCCTGTCTCTCTCTCTCTCTCTCTCTCTCTCTCTCTCTCTCTCTCTCTCTCTCTCTCTCTCTCTCTCTCTCTCGACCCCCCTCAAAAAAAAAATCAGCATAGCAAAAACAAGCACAAGTACAGGAAGGGTAGGGACAGCAGGTCAATAGGAACAGAGAGAGGGATTACAGAAGATTTCTCAAGGTTTCTATCATGGAGGCTCACAGTTAAGAGTCAACACAAGGTCTTTTAAGGGTCACCAGGGACAAATAAAGAGGTCCTTGCAGCAGAACACACTGCCCATTTCTCTAGGCGTCCACGTCACTTTTGACTAGCAATACCCTTCTCCCAGGCCTCTCCCACTCACCTTCAACCATGGGCCTTTTGACCTTCCTGGATTGGTCATTTTAAAAAATATGTGTCATATGTGTTTTAAATAAAATAGTACAAGGACAACTGCCAACATCTAAATCCTATTAAGAAATCTATGAAAACAGCAAAACTCTTAGCTTTTTCCTTCCAGATAAGTGCTAAGAGATTGCGTGGCTGCTGTCATTTTCAAGTTCCATTCTAGCCTCCCGTGTGCCATCAAAAGCTGCCTGTGCATCCTGCCACATTTGAAGGGCTCCCAGCAGACAGCAGGCAGGGAGCCGGCACGGCTGGCCAGAGGAGAGCTTCAAAATGTCTGTGGCTCCGAGTCCTTTGGGAATCACAATAGGGTAGAGTGTTTAAAAATAAAAGCTCCCATTTACATTCTTTTTCCTTGAAAATTATAATTGAGGGAGAGAAAAGTGACCTGAATACAACCCTATGTTCTATTTCCCAGATGTGAGAGTAAATGTGTAATTCCCTATTCCAGTCGAAGGGCTATTGTTGCCAGACAAAAGTAGGAAGCTTGCTTTTTTAAGGAAGAGTTTTAAGCTGCTGTTTCTTCTTTAAAATGCTGTACCTTAGAGAAGGTGCACAATAAGCGGTACCAACTAAAGATGAAAAATAAATCTAATATTTTTGAGGGGAGCAAAACACCTGTTTGGGAGGAATTTAAGTCTATATTACATTCTTCACTGCCACAAATCCTATTTTTTAAAAAATTAAAAGCTCAAAAGTCAAAGAAAACATTTTTAAATTAAGGACTTTAAATGTCACAAATGACATACCTACTCATAGCTAAGTATTGTGAAACAATTTTATTAGTTTACCATGGGATCTATTCCAAAAACATTCTCCCCACCATTAGTATTCACCTCATGGGTTACTATAGCAACCCAGGAAGACATTACCAGCTTATCATGTCAGAAAAAAGGTTGTGGAGGTATTTGTCCCAGTAGGTACTATCAGAAGTGACAGAAGGCCAGAAAGCAATAATGAATGTGCACACAATTGCTTAAAAAATGTAACAGTTTCCAAGAGAAACACACACACCCTGAAATTAGTTGTTACCCATTATACATTAATTTCAAAACTGAAAAGAAGAAGCTGGAAACACATATTTTGAAATAAATCTGTCTTTTATGGGTTTTCTGCCCACTGATATTCCAGCTGGTGTCATTTCAAAGTTGCCATCCAGTATAAAGCTTTGGGCTAGAATAACAGAGCTGACCTGTCACATTGTCTGCAGGCCAGCAAGCAAGGCTCATGACTCAATGCACCCTTCCCTGGTCAATAAGACTTGGAAAACAGTGAAGTGGGGCCTATCTATGGGTCTGCTCCTCGGCCTCGCTCTATTTTATTTCTATATCAGCTGTTGGCAGGCTATATTCAGGAATAAAAACACAAATCCAGCTCAAACTCTAGTGTTAAACAAATCTCACTTCTATTGGCTACAGATCTCTTTTCTCTATTCCAAGAAAGAGAAACAGATACTCTCCTGTGTCAACTCTGCTGGGCCCCACATTCCCCTTCTTGTGGTCCCTGGGGTGAAGGTAATTGTTCTGACCAGCTTGAAGCAAGATGCAGATGTCACATAAAACTGGCCGTTCCCCCTAAGTCTTTCATAATAAACTCCTAATTCTTATTTAGTAGCTATTCCTGCAGATAATAAACCATATCAAAATTGCTCTTTAAATTCCCCACACGAACACTAAACAATCAAGGCACATCCTAAAAGTTGTTGCATAACTCTTGCTCTTAAAATCTTTCTTCTGAAATCCTTCTGATCTCTGCATTTCTTTTTTCTTTTTTTTTCTCCTCTCATTAGTTGTGGAACATAGAAAGGCAAACAATGTTCTTCAAAGGGTGCTAATTATGAAGACCCAAAGCATCATGCCAGCCATCTTCTTTATAAGAGCCTCACACTATGCTACCCACACTGTGCACCACACCTGCAGTCCATGACAAGGATTTCTGTTTTTCCTTTAAGTCCCCATTCATTATGCTGTGACTAGTTCTTACACAAACAAACATTACTTGAACTTCTTGTTACAACATATATTCTGCAACTAATAAATCATTCTAATTTCTAGATTCAAGTTCAATCTATCATGATGTTATTTGCAAATTATGGAGCACACTCTTAATCTGATCTTTGGAATAAATAATTAAAATATTAAATTCTCTAACCCATCCTACCAATTCCACCAACTGCTCCTCTTTGGGGACAGCTCTCCAATCAAATATCCAGAGAATGAGAAGCCAACTCCCTAAATACATCAGCTGTGTTTAACTTTAAGACCAAGATAGCCCTGTCAAAAGGTTGCAAAGGCACAACTGCCTTACCATCAAAAATTCCTTCTCTGCATAGAATCACTTACAAAGGCAGGAGGAATGTTGAATGAATAAAGTAACCTGAATGATAAAACTTTGTTTTATTATAAGAGTTTAATAAGATTCAATTCCTGGCATCACCTTTACAAAACCAAGCTTTGTTATGTTTTTTTTTTGGTTGGTATAACCAAGAATCACATGTGCTCCATAACAAATACAAGAAGGCCTATGTGAAGACCTCTGATCACAAGAAATAGTTGCACCTAGTCAACTGCAGAAATCCAAATTCACTTGTAGAATTAAAATCTACTCTGGAAAAAAAAATCTTGAATTTGCTATACACAAGTTTGTAAGTATAAATACATGTGACTATGTGACATTTTTATATGCCTTTTTTCACTCTTTAATCAGAAAGCATGGCCAGGACAAGCTCTACCTCTCTTTAGGCTGTGAGAAAAGTCTCTAAGTTCACAGGGTAATGCCATCAGCCTTGAGATGGCATATGTAGCCCCCTGGGTCTTCTGCCCTCACAGCAGCCCCACCCGAAACCCCTGGGAAGGCCTTACAAGCTCTTGGGAGCACAAATACAAGGAAATCGTGTGGTTGAACAGGAAGGGAAGGCTTTCAAGTCCAAAGTCATGTAAGTATCAACATGTGAAACGTTAGAATATTTAATACCAGTTAACCTAATTGTCAACATTATGCCAATCTCTGAGAAAAAATTTCTGTCCAAAATGAAGCAAAGAACCCAAAACAAAATAGATAAATTGTGAAATTTCATGGGGTAATTATATTACTTCTCAATATTTTACTATAATTGAGAGCCTCTGAGACCCTGCCAGTTTTCTGTCATGAAAGCTATTGCACAGAAGGAATGGGCTTAATTTTATGAAACAGAAACCCAGTTTTATGGATGGCCTAAAATTAAATAAAACCTGGGATATTTCCTTCCCTCGTAGGCATAATGAAGTTGCCTTATGACTAATGACGGGTAAAACGCAGGCCAAGAGGAGGCTCTGCTTTTCTTTATGGGACACAATGCTCCACTCAGATTCTGGCCCTTCTCCAGGATCCTGGACTTCCCGATAACTCTCAATGACTAAGAGGAAAAAAAGAAATGAGAGATTTATCATAACATACAAGGGAATTACAGTATGCTTCACAGTAAGACTTTAATCAAACTCAAAAGAGTTTGTCTCGTAAGAGAGACAAAGCCATTATCAAAATTAATTCATATTCATCCAGCAATATCTATTTATACCTAAGGAAATCATAAATAAATGAACAACACACATAATTTTTATAAGAGTGAACAGTGAAGATTTCAAACTGTTTTTGGATAAGTACTAATAATTACTGAATAGTATAGTGATTCCCCCGAAAAATTAAAACAGAACTACCATATGATCAAGCAATCCCACGACTCGGTATATATCCAAGAGAAAGGAAATCATTATGCCAAAGAGACATCTGCAGCACCATGTTCATTGCAGCAGTATTCACAATAACCAAGAAATTAATCAATCCTATTCACTGATGAATGGGAAAAGAAAAAATGTGGTACCTATACACAATGGAATACTTTTCAAGCATAAAAAGAAAATCCTGCCAGTTACAGCAACATAAATGGAACTAGAGATCATTATGTTAAATGAAATAAGCCAGGCACAGAAAGACAAATACCATATGATTTCACTCACATGTGGAATCTAAGAACATTGATCTCATAGAAGTTGAGAGTAGACTAGTGGCTACCAGAGGACAGCAAGGAGGGAAATTGTTCATCAGTGGGTACTATGTTATAGTGTGCTATTGTACTGTAGTGACTATAGATGACAGTAATGTGTTATACATTTCAATAAGCTAGATAAAAGGATGTTGAAAGTTTTCACCAAAAAGAAATGATATTTGAGGAATTAAATATGTTTAGCTCAACTTAAATACTACCCAATATATACATGCATCAAAATATCACATGGTACTCCATTAATATGCACAATTTTTATATTTCTATGTATCAATGGAAAATGGAGTTTTAAAAAAGAAATAATTATTAGGAAAGAAACTGTTTTCCATGTCTGATGCCATCACCACTATCAATTCCAGCAGATCCCATCCCTCAATTTAATTCTCAATTCATTATTATAATTTATCTACTTCAAAGACAACCAAAACCAATAAAATACGTGTGCTGGGGAAAAAAAATCTGAGTATGTAAGAGATCCTAAACCAGTTAGATCAAAACTCTAAATTGAGAGTTAAAAATAATAAAGAACAAATCTAAAATAGTTCAAAATTAGTACTACCCTACCAAATGGATTTGAATAGGCAATAAGTTAAAACATGTCCCCTGAAGTCACACGTGCATCATAACCTGACATAACCCTGCTGCCACAGGACATCTCTATGAGGCCTTCACCTAGTGTTCTTGTTGATTCCCAACTATAAAATGAGTAATTTATGTCCAATTAAGTTTCAGTCAATGCAACAAAAACTCCAGGTCCCCCACCCACCTAGTATATAATAGAATTTCTGAAGTTAAAAATTAAAATTAACATAGAAGAATTGATATTTGAATTATTTGTCCAAATGCCCAATTTGCTTTTTAAAAACTGGAATAATTTTTGGGATGCAATTGTGTAAAATGAATCAGAATGCATTCTGTTGTAATATATACCTAATTAAAATAATTAATTAAAAAATGCATATATAAAAAACTGGAATAATTTTGACAAAAGTATCCTGATAAATGCATCCATTAAGGCCCCCCAATCTAACATTGGACATTATCTATATATGATCCATAACTTACACACATAACAGAACTGTAGATACAGAAATTTAAGCCTATGGCAGACTGAATAAAATCCCCTAGGACAGTCACAAACCTCAGAGTAAAACTTAGCTAAAAACATGGTGTTAGTCTGTCCTTTGACAGTGAGTTATGGAGAAGCCCTTCTGCAAGTCTAGGCTGCAGGAAGTGTAACATCAGGTACTATATGCTGATGCTAGAGAAAATCTAGAAAAGTTCCTAGAAATGTTTAGTAATTGTTTATAATAGTAGGATTTTATCCTTTGGCTGGATCTTCAACTGGCTCAAAACAGTTATAATTTCCATTCTATGCATATACATGCACATATATATAAAATATACTACCTATATATGGAAGTCCATTCACATAAGCATAAGAAAACCAACTTTTAGTACAAACTTTTATGTTTAGACATGGTTCTACAGACTTCACCATATATCATCTAGTATAATCACAAGAATAAGCAAATCAGTTTGGATACTATTGTGCCTTATTTTAGAAATTAAAAATTTGTGGCACCAGAACTAAAGTAACTTTCCAAGTCTCATAGCCAGGAAGCAACACATTTAGGACTTAAACCTGGCTCCAGAGCACTTTTATTAACTATGACAGTAGAATTGTTTTTCTATACAATACAATGTCTCACCATGAAAAAGAATGGCTTCAGTTTTTCCCTCATGAAAATATATCTGTCCAAATAAATACTGGTGAAAGGGCCAGAAAGCGCCTCTTGGTGACATATACATGTCTGATACAAGGATATGGATAAATCAAAGATCATGAAAGGCAGAGGCATGGTAATTAAGAATGCATCTCTAAAAATCCATGAAAATGGCAGTAAGATTGCTTTTAACAACTCAGTGTCTCCAAACTCATTTCATGACTCTCTATCAGAAATAACCATGAGCATCCACACCCAACATGGAGAATTGTGTGTACATACTATTGTCAATGCACATGTTAAATGTTATAATATCTTTAATTTCTAAATTTTGACATGAAAAACGAATATAGCAAATGAGTAACTTGAATTCCATTTTGGAATCACTTAGTTTAAGCTATTCATGTGAAGTTATGAAGTTCCATGATCTTTAACAATTTGCAATTTTGCAGAGACACTGACTGAATCACTGCAGACACCCCACTGCTATGCTGATAGGGTTGCTGGTAGGAGCCTGTGATGGTAGCTCTGCCCCCTTGAAGCTTTGATGCTGTTATGGTTTGGATATGAGGTGTCCCCCTAAAACTCCTGTGCTAATACAGGAGATGAAATGATTTGACTGCAAGAGATATAAACTAATCTAGAGGATTGATCCACTGGATGGATTAATAATTTGGATGACAGCTGGGGCATGGTTGCAGGAGGTTTGTCACCAGGTGTGTGTGTAAGAAATTATATATTTTCTCTCCGGCTTCTTGCATGCTCTCTTTCTGATTCCTGGCTGACATGAGCTAAGTAGTCTTCCTCTGCCATTTCCCTTCCACCTTACCTTGGTCCCAGAGCAGTGGAGTCAACCAACTATGGACTAAGACCCCTAAAACTATTAGCCAAAATAAACTTTTCCGACTCTAGGATGTTGTTGTCAGGTATTTTAGTCACAGTTACAAAAAACAGACTAACACAGATGCTCTTCACTCATGAGTTTGAGCACAGTGACAGGTAGAGAATCCCAGTGCTTTCTGTCTTTGTCAAAATGGATGCGCTTTGGAAAACATAAAACACTATCCAATATTCTAGTTAGAAAGGTTTTAAAAATCCAAGAAGCTTAAGAAAATAAAGTTTCTTAGCCAGAAAATATTGTGTATATAAGGCATATTAAAATATTTCATATATAAATCATATGTATAACAATATATCAATATATATAACACATTATTTACTACATAACAAACATGCCATGCACATATAGAAGAGTTTATTCTGAGACCTTCAAGAAGGTATATGTGCAATTCCTCCACATATATCACGTCCCCTCTCTAGGACCTTGGGGATAATAAAGAGCAGAACAGACACAAGCCCACACCTTCAGGGAGCCACCCCTTTGTACACATCAATCAGACATCTCACAGCAAAGTGGAGCACAAGGATCCAGGCAAGGCCCAGTGTTGCACAACACTTTGGCTTCTCTCATCTAAGGCCTTCAAAAATAAGAAACATCCTTGAGTGCCCAGGAGACTTCCAATAGAAAGATTAAAAAAAAAAAATTACCTCTCGAGTTGTGGCTTATAGCCCTACAACCCTGTTTACAAAAATCATACCCTTTTACCTAGAGTAGTGCATTAAATCTTATCCATGTTCAAATTTAAGCCAACTTGCGACCCCTAACTAGCATTTATCAGGAAGCAGAAATTCTTTAAAAAAGCATCACAAAGATTTTAACCACAAAGCTAAAATCATGGGAAGAATAGTAAAAAGCAAAAATAATATATGTTGTGTTTAATAAAAACAACACTTCTGTGTTTTCAATAAAATTATGTAATTTGTAGCCACCATCAGAGGCATCCATTAAACAGCTTAGCTGTGTGCCTAGTTTGGGACTAATAACATCTACAGCTCTGCTCGCGTGCACACTCCAAATAGTTGGTATTAAGAGAGTTTAGTAACTCCAAAAATTAGTAAAAACATAGTACAAAAAAAAATGATCAGTGCCTAAGGAAATGGAAATGCTAATTACCTTGATTTGGTCAATACACCTGGTATCCATGTATGTAATTACCACACTGTACCCCATAAATAGAAACAATTATGTCAATTAAAAAGTTGAGTACAAATATAGTACAAATGTTCTTGGAGACACGGACATGTCTAAGGATGTCAACTCATCGATGAAATTTCTTTTTATGACCACATTTCTTCTAAAGGCATTAGTGTCCCTCCTTCATGGAGGTATTTTTGTTTTTGTTTTTTCCTTGTTTTCTATTTGAAAACAAGTCAGAAATGTCCTCTTTTCACAACAAGAAAACCTGCCAAGGGAAGTGGAGCCACAACCCAAAGCAGCTGGCTTCAAGAACCTGCCATAAAGAAACAGTCCCATCCCATTGAGTCCCATCCCATCCCCCTCACCTCCCCCTCCCCAACAACCTGGAGGACACAGCCACATCAATCATCCCGAGATGAGTGGCTCAGGGCCTCAGGGAACCCAGCCAAATCAGAGCAAGGCTCAAAAAAAGATGCACACAAAAACCCACCCAGAAAGACAGACAACTAATGTAAATAAGACACATTCTCAATTTAACATAAAGTGTGCACAGCTGAATCTTCTGAGGAAGACCCACCTTCAAGTGAAGAACTTCCCAACACAGTCCAACCCGCAGGTAGCTCCAGCTGGGTCAGAGCCAGTACCAGCTCCTCATCCAAAGCAGGTAGTGCTGCCACCGTCAGGGCAAATGGGGTGAGCAGGCTCTGGTGGCTACAGGCTGTGAGGCGATCAGCCTGGGTAACCAGCAATCGGGCCAGCCTGCAGGCCATGTTGTCCACGTAGGTCACTGAGCCAGAGCCCATGGTCACCGGGGAGTAGCCTTCTGAGCAGAGGCACACAGACACCGTCACCGTCTCCTGAAGCCGGTGGCCTGAACGACAAGACAGTGAACAGCTCAGCCCAAGTCTGCAGAAGACTTTCCCAGTGGCCTCAAGCTAGCTCAGCAGCACTGGCAGGAGGACAGGCAGAACGGAGGAGAGGGCCTGCCAGTCTTTAAACACTGCCACACCTGTGTGGCAGTCAAGTTAAAGCTGACACCGTCCTCTTTTAGTGACTACTGATTTTAAAGCTCTCTTTTATGAGCTTAGGGTCTATTCTTCTCTCATGACCAAGCACAGTTATTTGCCTGTCTTCACCTCTTATCTCCATCCCAGCCCCTGAGTTCAAGTCTGCCACCTTAAATGCACCCACTCCCATTAAACTGCACACATCCAGCTACATCAGCTTTTTTCCTCTCTGACATTTCCTCCAGCATCGTATATTTTTACCTATTTATTTAGGTGAGAATTTTGTAAGATAGCATCACAAAATTACACACATTCATCCTAATTCCATGGCACTCCTTTGAATGTGAGTTGGGAAGGGTGAACAATACTAAACAGCCCAAGTGTGGTAGTGCACACCTGTAATCCCAGTGACTCAGGAGGGTAAGGAAGGAGAATTGCAAGTTTAAAGCCAGCCTCAGCAATTTAGCAAGACCCTAAGCAACTTAGCGATCAAGATCACTCTAAATTAAAAACACAAAAAAGGGCTGAGGATGTGGCTCAGTAGATAAACCCCCCTGAGTTTAATCCCCAGTACAAAAAAAAACAAGAAAAGAATACTAAAACACATGCACACATTGATATGAACATATTCAACAAAAGTATATGTATGTTCTTTAGTGCCTTCCCCTTGACTTCTGATAATAGCTCCTCTGATCCTCTGATAACTGTCTTCTCAGCTCTTAATACTGGTAGGGGTAGTTACCAAGCCCCTCCTTATACTCCTCTTCTTTGCCTCACTCTCAACTTTTGCCAAAGTTGGTGAACTCCTACTCAAATATATTTTTCTGTTGACTTTGGCAGATTTTCCAGGAATTAACAGCAGCAAACCACTGTAACCATGATAATTACGGCTGACACACAAGCCATTCAGCTACCACTGGCCCATGAGGCCCTCCTGTCCCCAAGCAAATGCCTCTGCCTTATTCTGCAAAGCTTTCCCCAGATGCTATTCTACCAGGACTCCAGGATCAAGAGTATCTGAAGTTTACTAGAGAGTTACTTACAGCCTCACACTAACCCTTTAAAAGCGGAGGTATAGAATGTACCCACCGCCACTAGACTGCAAATATCCAATATATACTACAGAAACCTATTTTCCATGTTTCTGAAGGTTACCCTGATAAACCTGTAGCCAGCTAAATGTAGGGATCAGAAATAAAGACTGCTCACTTCTAGGGAATCTTAAAATGAAGTTAAGGACCCTTACTTTAAGGAGGCCACAATATGATCAGAAAGACTTTCTTTAAGACAGGAGGGGAAGGAGAATTGCCCCTACATGTAAGCAAAGAAAAAGACAAAACGGAAAGTTTTGATATTGGGAGAGGCATTTTTGTTAATCATTTCTATTTTTTCTCTATAAGAGGCTTAATAAAAGAGAAAGCTAAGAAAAAAGGGAGGAAACTAAAGGTAAGAAAGACATCAATGTAAATACCAGAGCACAAAGACAGAGAGAAAAAGGACCAACAGGCAAAGTAACTATGTGCCACTAATTAAGTTTGATTTTTTTTTTTCTTGTAAGGACGAAGGTTACTGGGGCCAGAGAGGAAAGTGCTTAATATTGCCCACAGTCGCAGAGATGGTCTTCAATGACTAAGACCAGGCAGGATTGAAAAGTATTCATACTTCTCTACAATTTTCACTGTATCTGTGTTGTTTGCATATTCTCTACAAAACCTAGTTCCACATGCAGCTGATATACTACATAAGTGCTTAGGAACATATTTTCTTTAAGAATAAGGCCAGGGGCTGGGGCTTTAGCTCAGTGGTAGAGCACTTGCCTAGCATATGTGAGGCACTGGGTTTGATCTTCAGCACCACCTAAAAATAAATAAGTAAAATAAAGGTATTGTGTCCACCTACAACTAAAAAAATAATAAATAAATCAAAAGAATGAGGCCAATCTTACCTATAAGAAAAATTGAAGATCATGTATATGCTACAACTTGAGAGGGCCTAAAAGGCCCATGTTTAAGGAAAAAAAAATCAGCAAAATAATGGAAAAAAAAACTATTACCTGTTCTGCAGGTGATGACATTTAAATTCTACCTTTAGATTAAAGCTTGATAGATGCATAAGCTACATCATATTGAAAATGCAAAACAAATATATCTGATAAGGGTTGTTAGTTCATAATACCAGATTAACTCTATATAAAATAAATAAGATATATTAATTTAATTTTTATTATGTAAAATATATTACTCTTAATGCAAGGTATATCACCTCGTCACATGTCACCAGGGCATTTGAAGGAGAATAACAGGTTTCAAAAAGGGAACACTTTGATGGTGGGGAAAGAAAGTTCTGGAGCCTAAGATCATTGAGGAGAATTCTGAAGATCATTGAGGAGACTTCTGAATGGATACAGAACCCCAGCCAGCAAAGGGAGCAAGGCAGGGGAGAGGTGGACCTGGAGCTGCCAGGCTGACAAAGGGGAATGAGGAAGGAGGCTGAAGACAGACTTCATCAGTGCCAGTTCTTCCTGAGCCAACCCTGGCATTGAACCCTGGGACTTGAGGAGGTGATACTTAAGGTATAGTGTTTCCTCCGTTTGGCTGCATCCAAAGTACACCCAATCATAAAAGCATGGTGCAGCCAGCAGGATGGGCCTGTTAGTCAAGGACTAAGTCAAGACTCCTAATGTAGCTGCAGACAAAGCAGAAAAAACCTCCCATGAGAGAGAACACAGTGCAAGTTTTCTTCCTGATGATACCGTCTGTACACACCCACACACAGCCTCAGAGAACTGTTTTCCTTTCCCTTCTGGTTTTCTCCCGGCCTAGAACTCTGGAGGGAAGATGACTGCTAACAGAGTTGCCAGTCATGCAACAAAAAGGCCGCTCACCTGGAATTCTGGATTGGAGAATGTTATCCTCGATGCGCTCTGCGATCACAATGTGTCTCTGATGGGATCCATCATAAATAAAGTAAAACTCAGCATCTTCGGGAAGATAAACATTTTTGCCAAACTTTGCATAGACTGTCATCTGCCCCTGAAAGATAAATAAGTTGGGGCATCATTACACTTCCTTGTCCTGGCTCTAAGAAACCACAACAAAAGGGCGCACATCCAAAACATTGTCATTTGTTATATTCACTTCATGTGAGTAAGCTCAAATATCATGAATCCACCTTTCCAACAACAATATTTTGTGACATTGGGGAAGATGCTTCCTGTTATATTTGGAATGGGGGTAAGAGCTGGTCTGTTCAGGAAAGTTAAAGAAGTTCAGGACATAGGGAAGAATTTTTTTTTAATTTACTAGATGTGGGAATGTGATATTTCATTGTCTTTTACTTTGAACTCTTACCTGCCAAACATCATTGCTTGTGTTAATTTTCATCCTGTACCTGAAATGCCACTATTAGTACAAAGGTTCATGATAATTATCATTAGCCCTGGCTTTGCCTTGTCGGTGGTAGGAACCTTCAATGTTCACAAACGTTGCCAAACAAACAGGACAAGTGGCTCCCACACTTGATATGCCAGTTCCATTTGCTATTTATCTTCTCGAAGGGATTTCCAAGTCCCCTTTCTCAACCAACCTGGCCTTACAGTTTCTCTCAAGAGCTCCTGGTTGGCACAAAGCCTGCAAAGCACCCTGTCCCATGGAGGCACAATCTGAGGACAAATGTCCAAAGGAACTGAGGTGGCAGCTAGCAGTCTTGAGTATATAATCCTGCAGTGCTTTGGGCATGGTGCTAAATCAGCAGAGCTGTGCCCCGGTGGGATGCAGTGATGGACAAGCCCACCAGATCATCCCAGGAGACTTAGAAGGATTCATAACACTCCCTACCCCAAACACAAAAAGGCAGTGTGGAGTGGGGCCTCCAGGGAGAGGGAGCATTCCACCCAGCCCTTGGGAGTGGCAAGGAAGTGGAAAGTGGGGGCTGGAAAGGTCACCCACCTTGGAGGGCCTCCAGAGCTCGCCCAGTGTGGAGAAGCATCTGGGCTTCTGTGTGCTCAACCAGAGCAAACCAAACCCATCCTCCAGGAGATTCTCACCCTGAGATAGGAAAGAGAACTGAGCAGAGAAACACCTATGCAGTCTCCTGGACATCTGTTTGCCTTTGATGGGTATCAGACTGACAGTCTATATAACAGCATGACACTGTAGGAAGCTAAGAATCAGGTGAATCAGGAACAAAAGCAAGATTTGTGCAGGGCTCCTCCTTTCAGTTGCCACACTGTTATTTAATCTAAAATTTTTTTAAATAAAAAAAGATATGTTTTCATAGTGGTTTGAATCCATCCAACATACATAAAGTTATCTGAAATTATAACTTGGGGTGAACACCAATTGTGGAGTTCTGAAAAAAAAACATCACCAGTTCACAATTTTGAATTGTCTTTTGTCTGCATAGGGCATGCATGCACAAACACAAGTGAAAGAAAGTAACACAACAAGAAAAGTCTATCATACAATAGCTTCAAAAAAAAGTTCAGGAAGGAGATCTGAAAAGGAAAAAAAAACAATAACAAATATCTAACATGAGCGACAGGAAACTGAGATGAAATTCCATTTCCTAAAAAAGGAAGAACTAATTGCTATAGTCATGTTCTTGGTTACTAAAGGGATTGTTAATAATCCATGGACAGAATCTGACCTGACCTCTTCATGTTCTTTTTTTTTTAATAGAAAATAGATTGTATAAATAGATCAAAGATTTACTCAGATCACAAGAATATCTAATCTACATCTATTCCAAACAGTGGTCATATTACTATTTTGCTTGGTTGGGTGAACAAGGACTACCACTTAGCAAAGCATTTAATTATAACCCTTTTCTAATGCAGTATGTCCCCTAACAGTATGGTCTTGCACTTCATGGTAGCCCTGTTTCAAGAACCACATCATGCTTATGTCAGGAAAGAAGATAAATAACACTCATGCCAGAAGTGAGACAGGCCCATTAAAGAGAGATGCCCACAAGTCCTAGCACTAAGTCTTATATCAGCAATAAAAGGAGTCCCTTTTTAATAATCACAAGGACACCAGAAAGACAAAGATACTATGGGAGGGGAAGGAAAGGAGATGATACAGAAACCAACAGAGGTAGCCCATGAGATAGAAAGGGAGTCAGGAGAGGAAGCCAGAGAAAAACATGAAGATGGTAGAACAAGAACATCTACTTTCAGGAAAGGCCATTCATATGGCTTGTAGAAGGTGGACTGTACATGAAGCTCCCTGGAGGATCTCAGAAACATGGAAAGAATATGCTGAGCAATCAGAGCAGTGTGAATAATCAGCCACAGGTACCAGATTTTGGCTAAGACTGGGGTCTTTCTAATCACGGTGGCCCCTGAAAATCAGCTGCTCTTCTTAAAAGGCCACTTGTTTCATACATGATAAAGACAAATTCCAACTTACAGATTCCAGGGTACCTCTTTCACTTTCCCATCAGGATTCAATTGCATTCTCTGCTTTGGGCAATTGAAAATGACAAACTTTCCTAATTTGTTAGCATCAACATCAGAATCACTCCATATCTGAACAGAGGTAACCGAAATGTGTTATCACCTTTCTATCAATTACATTCTAAATGCAATCTCTGAAATACTTCACTGAAACTTCTAGACACAAGAAGAGACATACTAAGAAAAATCATCTCTAAAATTAATTTATAATTGTAATATGCACCAATCAAAATCAAAACTCCAGAATAAGCTTGTTTTAAAGTTTATTTGGAAGAGTAAATACATAAGAATAGAAACAAAAGTTTGAGATAGAATAATATTTAGGCTGTGAATGAAGTGCTCAAAGCTTGCCCTATGACATAGCAAAATATAGAATAAAACCCAGGTAATGTGAACAGTATGTAGAGACAGATCCCAAAGTAGAGTGCAGAGACAGACACATGTGCCCATGGAAATTACATAATCAAGGTGGCATTTCAAATCAGTGGGTTAAGAATGGTCTACTTAATAAATGGTTTGGGTACAACAGCTCTCCACTGGGAGTGAAAATATGCTTCCTATCCCATAACTAAATTTCTAATTAATTCAATATTTAATACACAAAATTCATAAGAGCATGAAACTAGAAGACCATTTAAAGTCTTCATTATCAAACAAAATGATGGTGATTACAGATATCTAAATTTCAGACACATGGAAATGAAGAGTACAAACTGCTTTTCATTTTCCTATAGTCTTACTGGCTTTGTCCCTAGGAACAGATATTCCCCAGGTACCTATGCTACAGAAGAAGTACATGCACTGCTGAGATTTCCTCTCTTTTATCAAAATTACTTTTCTTTCTCCTTCACTTTTGGTTGGAAAATTTTCTCTATTTTTCTATAAAATATAAATATGCTATTTAAGAAAAATATCTAAATAGACATATTCCAAATCTAAAAAAAAAATTTTCCACATTGTTACAGTTGTTGACACTTTTCTATTTGCATCCATTAAGTATTTGATATTTCAGAATTCTGTAATTAAACATTCTTCTAGCGTTGTACATTAACTGTATTTCTTTTTTAACATTATAAACAATACCATAATAAACAATTTTTGTTCTTCAAGTTACTAGTTTAAAGTAAATTCCAGAAATGAATCCAAGAATGTGAATAAGTTGTCACAAGCAGCCAAACTGCTATCCAAAACTGTTGTATCAACTCTCATTATCTCGTATGCAGATCATGTGTACCATTTTCATCTCAACCTTGTGAAAACTATTTTTTGTAGTATTTCCTGTGTTAGATAATAAACCATTCCTTGCTGATTTAATTCATTTCTTTCAGTTGCCAATGAAATTATTTGCACACTTTTAGAAAAATCTGTTACAAAATGGTGTACACACTTGATAGTAGGCAAGTCAAACTTCAATTTAAAGCATTCTACTCTTTCCTCCTCTTCTTTTTCACTTCTGAGTTCACCTGTATAAGTTTTGCCTTTAGTGGGACAAAATTTTCACTTTCCCAAGTAAACCAACTGGAACCAATGTCAGATCACCCCTTTTTCCCTTTGAATAGTGAAGGTAAACCACCTTTTACCCACTCATGCTTGGGTAAAAAACACTCAGCTCTACTCCTGTGAGACCCTCATCTATATTCCTGTTTACTCCATCTTGCTCTCAAGGCCAAGCAACATAGAAAATGGTAATAACAAATGTGGAATAGGAAAGATGAACTGTAATCCTATTAAATAGACTTCCATATAAACACAAAAATTTAGGTGCATTAAATCAATATATCTTTACCATCAATATCCTTATAGACAAATACTACTTATAGAATCCATGAATAATTCTCAAAGACTTAGTCTTCTGCTAAAATGCTAGGACATCTATGTATTATTTTTCCAAAAGAATTTGAAATGTATTATGTGGTTTTCCACTTAAACTATCTCATCCAACAAACATCGTAACTCCTGTTTAGACAGCATATGGAGTAGAAACAGTTATAGATGCTAATTTGCATGTTCCAAGGACTTGTTCACCAATCTCTGTCTGTAGTACCCTGAGTAAAAGAGTAGCTGCATTAACCTAATCACTGAGCATTCTTGCACTAATATCCTCTCCCTCCCCCTGCCCCTCTACCCTCTCACCCACTGCAGGCCATGAATCTGTACATAGTTTTTCTTTGTTAATAACAATGCTGTTTGCTAGACAACAATCTTAGCTGTGAGTTTCAAAAATATCTAGTAAGAATAATGTATTTTCAAATTAGACAATGAGAAAAAGTAGTACATCTTTTTATAGTGGGTTTTTTGTTGGTTGGTTGGTTGGTATTGCAGATTGAACTCAGAGACACTTAACCTTTGAACTGCATTTTTATGTTTTATTTGGAGACAGGATCTTGCTAAGTAGCCTAGAGCCTTGCTGAGTTGCTGAATTTGCAATCCTCCTGCCTCAGCCTCTTGAGCCTCTGGGATTACAGGTATTCTCCCAATTATGTGGGTTTTCTTAATCTGGAGTCATGGGAAGAATCCATAAATGCATTTCAGGTAGTATGAGCACCTTTTAAAATTATTAGCAAAACTAGTGCTTGCTTTGGTAGCACATATACTAAAATTGGAATAATACAGAGAAGATTAGCATGGCCTTTATGCATAAGTGTTTCATATTTTGAAAAAAATTATTAGCAAAACTGTTTCTGTGTATATGTGTTCATGTTAAGAAAAGATTTACAGCCTTCATCACAGTCTCAGAGGCATACAAAAATTCAAAAGGTATTGTGAACTCTGACTTTTATAGTAACAGATAAAAATGGAAATTTAACAAATGCTTTTTAATGACAATAGCCACCTTTTTATATAACTGTTGGACATGTTTTCCAAAGTATTCTGGTGTAATATACAACCTTTATATGGGATGATTTGGAGAGTAGAAGCAACAAAGATAGATGTGAGTTGGTATGTTAAATATAACAATCAAAATTTACTATTCATGCCATAAAAAAACATTATTCTAATATAAAGATAGTGTTCTAAGTAAACTATCAAATTCATTTCTTTGTTTTAATATTTGAAGCCTAACTTCTTAATAATAATAATAATAATTCTATACAGACAAAATCATTGAAAATTTAGGGGGAAAGAATACAGTATTTTTTTTATTGTATCCCTATGAAGGAAAGCAAATACAAGTACAGGTACTAGTGAGTCCTAACACTAACTGGCTCAGTACTCCAGAGTCAGGAGGACAACGTTGCTTTTTGTGATTTCTGCTCAACCTCCCAGTCAGCTTCTTCCCTTCACAGTTTCTCTGCACACTGTCTGTGGGTGGTGTCAAAGAAATTACTGTGAGCACAAAGTATTTTATTCCAAATCACTTTATTTAACTAAAGGACTTCTTTAAAATAAAGTACGGAAATGCAAAGATTATTTATACAGATCTAGATATATACATATCTATACACAAACATTATCTTTTATATGTATAGGACTTCACAATTTATAAAGTACTTCCTTGTGTATTTTCTCATCTTAATCCATAATAATACCTGGGAGGGTAATATTTTTATCCTCATTTCTAAAGGAGAACACTAAAAATATCAAGTCTTTAGTAAGCAGGAAAACCAGAAATTTAACTTCTATCTTCCTGTGCAAAACCAACAAGCTTTTATCCCCATCAGGTTACAGCACAAACAGCAAAAACTGAATGTTTAGTGACTCACCTGCACTTTTACATTTAATTCAGTATTTGTTTTATATACTTAATAAAGAATTTATCATCTTGAAATTCACCAGGGTTCACATCATGAAAACCATGGGTAGGTATGGGAGTGGGAGAGATGGATAAATGTTCCCTAATTCCTCCAAAGACATATGCAGCCATTAGAGGCATTAATTTGGGAATCAATCTGTTAATCAAAAATCCTTAGAAGGGTATAAAAAAAGCATATGATTCAAAAAAAATTAAGAACCACCAAATTAGAGCAGGTTTAAAAGAGTCTCACTTTTACATAGTGTAAAATAGAAAGATTACTCAAATTTATCACCCAATAAAATTCATGTGAATATTAATTAGTTAAATTCTGGGGGGAAATATCCAAATATCATTTTTTAAGATGAGGTTAACTAAAATGGCTTAAAAGACTTATAAGACATTTCTTCAGAAATTGTGTTTGGGGTACAAATGTCTTCCATTTCCAGATACGATGACCAGACCATAGTAGACCAGTATTCCTGCTGATAACAACTGAGGAAGGAAAAAAAAACAGATAAAAGTGTTCTCTTTTTTAACATTTATTTTTTAGTTTTAGTTGGGCACAATACCTTTATTTGGTTTATTTATTTTTATGTGGTGCTGAGGATCAAACCCAGGGCCTCACACATGCTAGGCAAGTGCTCTACCACTGAGCCACAACCCCAGCCCCAAAAGTGTTCTTAAAAGCATCCAAACTTCTATGAAAACAATGAAGACAAAAGCAATAAAATTCCAGAAAGAGGAGAAGCACTTAGAGAATAGAAGATAATGGACTAGTATCTTCAAAGCAATGGAAAAAAATAATCAACACACTAAAATTCCACATCTAAAAAATTATGCTTTTTAAATGAAGGTGGAATTTAAATTTTTAAGGCAAATACTTCAGGGACTCATCACCTGTAAACCAGTATATAAAGAAATACTAAAGGAAATTAATCAAGCAGAAATAAAATACTCTCAACAGAAACATTGATGTGCAGGACGGAATGTGGGGCAGTAATATGGGTAATATGTGGGGCTGGGATTGTGGCTCAGTGGTAGAGCCCTTGCCCCACATGTGCAAGGGCCTGGGTTCTATCCTCAGAACCACATAAAAATAAATAAATAAATAAATAGATAGATAAATAAATAAATAATATGGGTAATATATGAGTAAATATTATTAATATTAAATGTATAAAATTATAATTTACACAATAATATATTTTAAAATATATAATATAGTGTTTTGCAAAACAATGTCATGGAGTTTAAAATATTTGTATTTTAATGTTAGACAACAATATTGTAAAAGGTAGATGGAATTAAAGTGTGGGAAAGTGTTGAAACTAATAACTTTTATTATAATTGTAATGTATCAAATATCCAATACTTGCAAATGACAAATACAAGAATAGTAAAAGAAAATATAACTAGCCAGGCACAGTGGCACATGCCTGTAATCCCAGCAGCTCTGGAGACTGAGGCAGGAGGATGGCGAGTTCAAAGCCAGGGGCAGCCACAGTAAGGTGCTAAGCAACTCAGTGAGATCCTGTCTCTAAACAAAATAGGGCTGGGATGTGGTTCAGTGGCCAAGTGCCCGAGTTTAATCCCTGGACCCCCCCACCCAAAAATATATATATATATAAAACTAAAAGTAATAGAGGGGAAGATGAAATAGAAAACAGATGATTAATCAAAAAGAAGACAAAACAAGAGAAACAACATAAAAAGTGTATACCAAATAGAGCAAATAGTTACATGAATCCAACCACAGCAGCAGATATATTAAATGTAAATGGACCAGTTGCTCAAATTGAACATCAAGACTGACAGTATGAATTTTTTAATCCAAAAATAATGACTATATCTATATGCTGCTTTCAAGAGACACATTTTAAAAATAATACAGAAAGCTTAAAAGAAAAAATTCCATGAGATACTAACCAATTTTGGTATAATATCAAAGTAGATATTGAAGCAAGACATGTTACTAGTGAAAGAGAGTCAGTTGAACACGTTGTCATAATATTTTAAATCTATATGCGTCTAATAACATAGCTTCAAATGCTTAAAGTACATAATAAATATAAAAATAGACAAAACCATGATTACAGTGGAAGACTTTTAACATGGTAGAACAAGTAGACAAAAGGTGTAGAAAGATAAAAACAATCCTGTATTAGACAATTAAAATCACTTATTAAAAGAAACCATTGCCAGGCCAGGGTTTTGGCTTAGTTGCAGGCCACTTGCCTAGCATGCATGAGGCATTGGGTTCAATCTACGGCACCACAGAAAAGTAAACAAATAAAATAAAAGTATTGTGTCCATCTACAGCTAAAAAACAATATTTTTTAAAAAAGGAACCATTGCCATAAATTAAATATATGTGTTAATATTTATGAAAACGATCCCTTATCCAAACTTCTGAATTAGACTCAGCAGTTCAAAAAATATAAACGCACAAATCAAAAAGTCTTTACTGGATGAGATGATTCACCACTTTAGAATCAGGCTTTGTTTCTGTAACACAGACGAATCAAGTAAAAAAAAAAAAAAAAAAACAATTCACAACAGAGGTTAGTAAACGACTCCAGATTCCTCTCAAGACCAGGGGCAGGCTTTTGAAAACTCCTAGCTTTCTTTCTTTTCAAATCACTTACAGAATCCATGAAAACATAGAACTCCTAGAAATTGAAAACATATATCTGGGAGTTTAAGCAGCAGATCACAGTGGGAAGTGTACTGTGTTGAATATAAGAAAAATTATAATCTCCACTCTCTAGCTTGATATTCACATGGTCCCAAAATAATCAACTACAAAAAGGAAAAACAAGGCAACTCAAGCGGACACAAGTTGAGATTTTAGTCAATAATCAATTAGCATGACTCATCACTGAGATAGCTGCCCCCAAATGCTAATTCCACATTACCCTGTACTGAGGGAAATCTAGGAACTGCATGAGGAATGAGTATGGTAGAGCTCTGCCCTATTTCTGCCAGACAAACCTGGGCCATGAAATACTGTCACACAAATAAGACGAAGATGCCAAAGGGACGCAGAAGCTACATTGTCCAAGGAAGAACAATTGAAGGAACTGGGGCTGTTTTGCCAAAGAAGAGCAGACTTGAGGGTAAACAGTCCCCACTGCAAATATCTGAGGGTCTGTCATGCAGACAAGAGAGTAGACATGTCCTCAGGGCCCCAAGGGGAGAGCACAGAACAATGGAGGGAAGGACAAGGGACAGAGTTCAGCTCCACAGTGACAGCTTTCTAAGGATCAGAGAAGCCCATGGATGACAAGCTTTGACTTTGGGGGAACAAGCACCACCAGGATATAGTGGGGGTTTCATTGTTTTTCATTGTTGTTTTTTTTCTTTTCTTTCTTTTTTTTTAATTTATTTGTTCTAAAAGAGAATGGAGCTAAAATCTGTCTAGTCTTAACTACCCAGAATCTATACTATCTGGTATATAATTCTATATTAATTGCTTCACTATTTAAAAATGAGTCAATCTAGATAAGGGGTTTTATTTCATTTCCCCCTTATGCTTTTGTTTGAATTTACTTTTCCAGCTCCTTGGGTAGATGGCTAGTTCATTTTTATTCTTTGAGCGATTTTCAAACTGAGTTCATAGGCACCTTAGGATGTTGGGAGTTCACAAACACCTCACTTAAATTTCATTTTGAAAATGTATTTAGAGTTATTTTTAAATCTAAAAAGATTGTTATTCACTTAAATGTATCTTTGACCAAATTTTAAGTCCCCAGAGAGCATCTGAACTACCATACTAAGTTATTGACTAGTCCACTGAATTGACAAATGTAATAAATTTAAATAATACTTTTATAATCATAAAGTTTTTTTAAATTTACATATTAAAATTCCCCATAATATTTTGGAGAAAAAAACTTTTCCTACAAAATAAAAGTTTCCACATCACCTGTTCGGGGTTTCTAAGGTCCCTCTGAGGATAGGATGCTCTCTGCTGTTCTATTGGGAGATAACAAAGTTCTATCAGTGACAAGAGTCACTAACGGCCTAAACAAATATTTCTCCACACCTTTGTATAGTTCACATCTCAAACAAGATACATCTGCAACCCAATGAAGACTAGAACTCATCCACTTCAGATTCAGGTTGAACTCTCACAGACCATAGCCACACATGGCTATTGGGTAAATCCCTGAGGTCTAGGGATTTATGTCAAACCAAGTGTTGTCTAAAGGTCAGTGTGGGTCAGCTGACAGCCTAGAACATGCCAAACCCAAACTAAGACTAGTAACAACACAAAGAACCCTAATTCTCCACAAGTTGACCGGTCCTGGGCAAAGAAGTACTAATGGGAGTAACCATTAGTACTCTTATTCAGGACAGATCATTGAGCCTCTGTGTTCTGCAGGAAGGCCCTCTTACAAGGTATCCAGGCAGAAAGCAGTGCCTTTGCCCCTCTCATCTGACCAGTGCTTGTGCCAGAACACCTCTTCTGCCCTCACCATGCATGCACCGTGAGCAGGAGCGCGCGCGCGCGCACACACACACACACACACACACACACAGCAGGCCTTTCTTAAAAAAAAAACACTGAAGATCCTGCCAAGCAATTCCATTGCAAGATAAAAGAATCAAGCAATCCTCACTAACGGAAGCATAAACTCAGAAATTTTAAAATATACAATTTATTGGAATAAAAACTCTTATTTTTCAAGCAAACTGAACACTTATAAGAAAAGGTGACTTGGTCTGGGGCCCATCACACAGCCCAAGTTGCCACCTCTACCTATTAGGACCTTCCCCACAGTTCCATGCCACTAGTCAGGAAGAGCCACAGCCTCTGACCCCCAGATGAACCCTATTCCTCCTCCAGTAACTGGGAAGCAAGTCAGAATCAGAATCAGTAACTGTCCCCAAAGTTCCCCCATCCCCCCATTCCCATCCCTTCCACTATCCTATGGCTTCTATCAAGGGCTCCCATCACTTGCATTAAACCACAGAGCACTTCCAGGCCCTGCTGCTCTGCCTTCCCTTCCTCACATCAAAACACAATCAAGTAAAAAGCCAGCCCAGACATAGCACAGAAAACATGACAGACTAGAAAAGCAGGAAGCAGCAGGGCACCAAGGACCAGCACCAGAACCCAGCTCCACATGCACACAGGAGGAGAGGAGAGGAAGAGACAGAGGGGGGCTCAGTGGGAGGCAAAGTAAACCATCAGCAGCCAGGGCTCAGGACAAATAACCACACTGTGGAGAAAGATGGGAAACACAGTGAGGAGGAGGGTGACTGAAACAGGGAAGGGGCGAGGAGGATGGAGAATAAGCAGATCAAAGGGAAAGAGAAATAGCCACTGGACCCTGCACTCTGGAAACAATACTAGAGAAAGCAGGAGGGGCAACCAGGGAGGAAAAGGACCTAAATGCGGGTGCTGATAAAGGCCATTTCAAGGAATCCAAACCAAGAGTCAAGGGCAAAAGAAGCATCTTTTTTTTTTTTTTAATATTTATGTTTTAGTTTTCGGCAGACACAACATCTTTGTTTGTATGTGGTGCTGAGGATTGAACCCGGGCCGCAGGCATGCCAGGCGAGTACACTACTGCTTGAGCCACATCCCCAGCCCCAAGGAGCATCTTGAAATGTATCTTTTTGGCTGGGCACAGTGGTCCACACCTGTAATCCCAGCAGCTCGGGAGGCTGAGGCAAAAGGACTGCGAGTTCAAAGCCAGCCTCAGCAACTTAGCAAGACACTAAGCAACTCAGTGAGACCCTATCTCTACATAAAATATTAAAAAGGGCTGGGGATGCTGAGGTTGTGGCTCAGCAGTAGCACACTTGTCTGGAGTGTGTGAGGCACTGGATTCAATCCTCAACACCACATATAAATAAATAAATAAAGGTCCATTGACAACTAAAAAAAATATATTAAAATTTTTTTTTAAAAAAGGGCTGGGGATGTGGCTTAGTGGTTAAGTGCCCCTGGGTTCAATCCCTGGTACTAAAAAAAAAAAAAAAATAAGAAAAAAATGAGCCTTTGTCATGAATTAGTGTGGGGGTACTTTTTTTCAAAGGATTCAACACCCAATAACCACACGCCCTCATTCTGGTAAGCCTGTCTTTCCACATCACAAACAGTCCCACAGGGAGAAGGGAAGACCACACCTGGAGATTCCTTGCTCTGTCCTACTTTAGGCAGAGTGAGCCATGACTTCAGAATGCTGGGGCTCATTTTTCTAGCCCTGTCCTTTCTTGCCCCATACTTAGCTCACTCTCATTCACTCTCCCTCTCCCCCACCCCCTCAGGCCAAGTGTTTGTGGCTCTAAGCCAGCAAGAAACAGGACTTACATACAGAGAGGCGGAATGCTGGCATCACCAGAAGTGCCATCTGGCCAAAATAAATTGGGGTCCACCCCCCCTCTTTCTAGTTCAGCACAAAGCCTGGCAGTATAAGAACAACAACTATAGCCACGAACACAGAGAACTGAATCCCAGAACCCTGAGAGTGCAGTTAATATTGTTAATAAAAATACCTTCCATTTCCTTGGTGCTTTACTATCTCCATGTGCTGCTTCATTTGCTCCCTGTGAACCCCAGGGACACGAACAGGTGAATAATTTTCCCAGGAGGACAGGACCAGCACTAAGTCCCTTTCCTCATTTACTCATTCAGTCCACAGATACTTACAGAACATCTATAAGCGCTTGGTTAAAACCAACCACCTGACTTCATGAAAGGATTCTAGTGAGATGACACGGCAATCAATAAGTAATTAAGCATTTGACATGTATGGGGTTCATAAGAGTTGTAAGTGACAAGGGATCTAACCTAAAAGGAAGGTTGGTAAGGAGAGAGCTGTTTTGGTTAGGACAGAAGGACAAAGCCTCTAATGAGGTGACATTTAAACAGAGACCTAAATAAGTAAGGGACTGAGCCTTGTGGAAGCTAAGGAGCCCTTTAGGCAGGAAGGCTAGCAATGCAAAGTCCTGAAGCAGCAGGTATCAGCAGGGTGCGAGAAACAGCAAGGAAAGCTGGAAACAGCTGGAGCACTATTGGCAAAAGGTATGAGGCAAGGACAGAGACAAGCAAGGTTATTGGGAGTGTTTGGGCATCTAGTAGGAAGCCATTGAATTGTTTTTGAGTAGAAAGGTTAACAAGATCTAGATTTCTCTTTAAAAAGATCACTCTGGCTGTTTTCCTAAGACTAGGCAATGATGGGGTTAAGGTTGAAATTGTGGATCCCCCTGCACCAATCCAGGCAAGAAATGACTGGGCATTCTTTCCGAGCATTTTCTACCACATTGTGGACACACTTGATGTGATTTTTCCCTCTGCTGAGAAGAGGCTAATGAACCTATCACCCAGGAGACCACATCTGTATTCAGCTCTGTTTATCACAGACTGCGGCAGCTCCAGCATCCCTGTGCCAGTGAGAAAACAGAAGCTACAAGGGCCTGAAGGCAAGTGGGAGATTATTCCAGTACCCTTGTGGAAGGGATGGCCTGGAACTCAGGGTCTTTTCTGTCGTTCCTTAAAAACACACAGAAGATGGACAGATGGAGAGGCAGATGGTTATGTAGAGCTATTGTCCCCTCCACTGTCTTTTATCTGTCCACCTGCAACACCTGGTGATCAAATGGTAGTTTTGGTCACGCAACATTTCAACTTGATCATGGAAACAGCTTCAAACACCCTCTCTGACCCAGACTGCTGTGGTCAATAAAATTCTGCTTTTCCTAAGGTCAACTATAAACATGCAACATATGATCTAACATTGCTTACAAACCTTACAACCCTTGTACTGTTTTTTTATTGTTGTTTTTAGTTATGCATGACAGTAGAATGTATTTTGATGTATCACACATACATGGAGTATAACTTCCCATTCTTGAGGTTGTACATGATGTGGGGTTACACTGGTCATGTATTCATATATTAACATAGGAAAGTTATGTCTGATTCATTCTACTGTCTTTGCCATTACCATCCCCCTCCCCCTTGCTTCCCCCTGTACCCCGCCTGTGCAATCCAGTGAATTTCGATTCCTCACAAATGCCCCTCACCCCCACCCCTGCTATTGAGAGTCAGCATCTGCTTATTAGAGAATATTTGGCCTTCAGTTTGGGGAAATTAGTTTATTTCACTTAGCATAATAGCCTCCAGTTCCATCCATATACCATCAAATGCCACAATTCCATTTTTCTTTCTGACTGAGTAATATTCCATTGTGTATATGTGCCACCTTTTCTTTATCCCCATTCATCTTTGAAGGGCACCTAGGTTGGTTCCATAGCTTAGCTATTGTGACAGGAACATTGATGTGGCATCACTATAGTATGCCAATTTTAAGTCTTTGCATATATGCTGAGGAATGGGATAACTGGGTCAAATGGTGGTTCCATTCCAAGTTTTCTGAGAAATCTCCATACTGCTTTCCAGAGTGATTGAACCAATTTATACTTTGCCCAGCAATGTATGAATGTATCTTCCCCCCCACCCCCAACATCCTTGCCAACATTTATTGTTACTTATATTCTTGATAATTGCCATTTTTCTTTGTACTGTTTTTAATCGTAAAAGGCTACATACTAAACAACCCAACTATACAGCATTCTAGAAAAGGCAAATCTATATGGAGAAAGTAAAAAAAAAAGATTAGTAGCTCCCAGGGATTAATAGCTGGCAGAGTATAAATGGGGAAAGTGCAGAGGATTTTAGGGCAGTGATACTATAAGGTAAGATACCTGTTGTTACAGGTTTGTTCAAACCCAGAGAACGTTCAATACCAAGAGTGAATCCTAATATACACCGGACTTTGGATGATTATCCCAGGTCCATGTAGTTTCATCAGTTGCAACCTGTGGACCACTCTGGTGGGGATGTTGATGATAGGGGAGGCTATAGATGTGTGGGGGCACAGGGAGATGGAAAACCTTGTGTACCTTCTGCTTAATTCTGCTATGTAACTAAAACTGCTTTTAAAAAAAATCTTTTAAAAAAAGTGAATAATGTCCCATGCCCAGGAGGAATTTGAGCTTGGGCCAGACAGGGACAGCTTTCAGAGGCTGTGTATGGAAACTGAAAGCCAAACTGCAAGATTTGCAAATTTATTATGAGGGAAGAGAAAGGAATGTGAACAGAGTGCATGGGAAGGAAACAAAAATGGACAGATGAGTGAAGAAGGCAAGTCTACTGGAAACAATGAAAAGATGCTGCCCGAACACAGGTACACAATGAATGTGCTGCACCTTAAACTAAGTGACAGTGAGGAGAGCAGGAGGTGACCCAGTTGCTGTAACAGAGAAACTCAGAAGCCACTTGGCACAACATAATTAAAAGCTCATCTCTTGCTCCTAAAAGTTCCCCAGGCAGACACTGCTGCCCGGGTGACTCTCCTCCAGGTAGTGTTCCAGGGACCCAGGCTCTGGCCACCTTGTGGCTCCATCACCTACAACACTTGGTTGCCAAGTTCCCCTGCTCCATGCCAGACAGGAGAAAAGCAAGTGACAATCACAGCTTTCCAGGCCTGCACCTGGCACCCATCTGGTCCACTCCCCTTCAGGTGGCCAGTGAGTGGTTAGGAAATGTTTAATAGATTAGTGTTCCAGAGAAGGAAGGAACAGTTTGGTTATTAGCTAAAGTTCTGCCACAGGATCTCACACATTGAGCGATTCCCAGAGAACATCTAAGAGCTAAGAATGCCACCAAATCTCAAATTTAGTTTCATCAAAATTGAATATATACTTAATTTTTAAAAAATAATTTAAAAACAGAAGAGTTAATCAAGTTGGTGGAGCATGTTGAAAATAATGGCTAAATAATATCTTCCCACCCATATGGTTATTTTCAAAAGCATCTCCCCTCTCCCCACACACACCTCTCTCAGTCTCAACAATTTTATCCCAAATGCTGTGACGGAAGTTATACTACCAGTGTCTCTTAATTCAGAAATGAAAGAAGTTGGGAGAAAACAAACTCCTTAATAAAGACCTGCTTACATAATAAAGGAAACTGTCATTCCTAATGATAAGGGATATTTCTGGTACTGTGGATTCAATTATGGCTGTCTACTGGGCCTCTTGAAATCACCCCAAAGCACAACACAACTAATGGATTAAAGTCTTCTTGAAGCATTTAGCCTTATAATTTACTCATCAGTAAGGAAGAGAAACCAAGTTTCATAACCACCCTATCCAAATTCAAATAGCAACTTGCTGACCACTGGAGATGGTAAGGATGGGTCTCCTCCTGGAGTCTATTATTACACAGTAACCTGTCAAATATTCCCATGACTGTGTTGCAGGATCCCAGTTATTTCCTTTCTACCACACAATCACTAAATATTACAACAAGACCCTATCTCTCTGAAAAAAAAAAAAAAAAACACTTGTTGGGGTTCTTTTTTTTATTTTTTTATTTTTTAGTACTGGTGGTGGAACCCAGGGTTTTGCAAATGCAAGGCAGTCACTTTGCCACTGAGCTACATCCCAGACCTGAAAAAACTCTTTGGTGGTGGAGCAAAAAGCATGTCTCCAACCCATAAGATGATTTGAATTTTTAAAGGTCTGTCTAATTGAAGAAATCACTAAATTACAGGGAACCCTTCAGTTATCTCATTCTGAACAGGATAGCTACAGAGTCACATTTGTTTTTTTAACTGGTTATACCCTTCTTCCAAACTGCATGATTCTAAACCTTTTTAGCCACATAAGGAAAGCACATATAACTTCTCTGAGGCAAGTAACCATGGTCCCAATAATTACAGAAATTAAAGCATTCCTGTTGAAACCCAAGATGCTAAATTTTGTTGAGCACACTGTTGCTAAAAATGGTTTCTTCTTGTCAGAGAGACCATCAGGAACTTTCTACATTTTGGGATAAGAGATAAAAGGAGGTCATTTTTGTTTGTTTAATTTTTATTTGCCTAAAGGCAAAGACGGGAAAAATTAAAGACTTTCATCTGATCACTGTAAAAAATAATAATAATCTAATTCACAACATACTGTTCCAAAGTATGCTGACATTCAAGGTATTGATATTTAATGTTTTGAAAACTCAACACAAAGTTTTTAAAAAGAAAGGCAAAATATTCTTAGAAGGTACTTAATTTTCACAAAAAATATCAAGAACAATCTTTCCTTTTTTCAAATCTAAAATTTTAAACAATTAAAATACATCAACTTTTAAAGAAATTCCTCCTGGTGGCAGACCAGTGGTAAGCTGTATTGATGGGAGAATTCATCCATTATCAAGTTGACAATCTTGGATGTATTTTTTTCTTATTTGGCCTTAAAATTCCATAGAGACCCAGGTAATACTAGAATCCAGCCAGGTGGGCAAAATGTCCCTACTGCCCTTTCCCTCTCTTTTTGTCTATCCATCTGTCAACATGTCAGTCTTTTTCATAGCCTTGCTAGCACATCTTGTTAACAGGATGATCATTTTTACTCCAATCATTGCTCTGTGAGTAGTAGACCTAAATGACATATCTGTCCAGTTTACTGTTTAAAAAAACTCTGAATTTGAGGGTGAATTAAATAGATTTTATTAAAGTTCACTTTTAACATTTATAGACATAACTATAAGCTATAAACCATAAGTTGTAAATAACATGCATGTTAATGTTTTGAATTTTATCTTGAACTAAAAAAAAAACTGACTTGTAACCAGGATTAGAGTCATGACATATTAACTGAATATCACTGCATACCACCATTAGAAAATGTTTAATCCACACAGTAGTGAGTTTTGTCATTCCCATTTAATAAATGAGGAAAGTGAGACTCTGATCAAATTAGGTCACAGCTGGGATTCAAATTCAGGTCTGTCTAGTCTTTACTGCTTGCTCCTGTTTCAAGATTAAAACAATTGTTAGTGTGCAGATGGTTCGTAGGTATGCAAAGGCCCCCAGAAGACAAGTTCCCAATTCATATAGTGCCACTCTCCAAGACTAATAAAAATAGTCCCTATAATTTGGGTGAAATTGGCTACTTACTTTAATTTGGACAGCTTAATAAGGACAAGAATGTATCTATCTTCATAATATCATAAAGCAGTGGCTTCCCTGAAATGTGATCAAAATAAACTTGAGAAATTTAATATATCCCAGGTATTGAAATACAGAGTGATGCATCGTGGTGCATGCCTATAATTCCATCAACTAGGGAGGCTAACGCAGGAGGATCACAAGTTCAAAGCCACCCTCAGCAACTTAGTAAAACCCTGTCTCGATTTAAAAAAAAAAAAAAAAAAAGGTGGGGGTGGGGATGTGGCTCAGTGGTTAGGTACCCCTGGGTTCAATCTCCAGCACACACAAAAAAAGTGACACTAGAATGAAGAATACAAACAAACAGATGGTTCACTAAATGACTTTTAGAAATAGAAAATCCAGAGAATGAGAATTTTTTAATATTTATTCAGTATTGCCCTACAAACAAGAAGAGCAAAGCAAGCAAAAGTGAATGTGTCAGTCTGTTTGACAGACACCTAGAGTGGATGCTGCAGTCTTGAATGCAGCATTTGCAAACAATTCTTCTTTAGACAACAGGTTCTTGAAAATGAAATTAGCACTATACACAGCACCATCATGCACAGAACAACATATATTGTAATGGTGCGTGACTCTAATCCATTTAGCTCTGATCATGCATCATTATGAAGGACCTCTAGATTGCAGTGATATTTATAGGGCCCTTCCTAATGGTCAAGGCTTTCTACCCCTTCCCAATTTTCTGCTTGCCTTTATTTTCCGTTGCCTTGAGTGCACCGCATGAAAACTCACATTTCAATTCCCAGAACTGTACTCTTTGGTTTCTCAGAACAAGCTCACACACCTTTGGTCAACTACCTTACATCAAAACTGATCTTTAAGAACATGGAGAAATGGTAGAAAGAGCAGCCACAGAAAGCAACATGATTGAAAGCACCCAGTCAACCCAGAAGTTTGAGATCACACACATCAGGTGATCTCATCCCAGAGAGAAACTTTTCCATAAGCCCATCTAGTACATGTGTTCAGTGCTGGAAACTGCATGAGTTCTCTGTAGCTGTGAATATTCTTTAGCACTCTGAATACTAGCCCTTCAACCCATCTGAACTTTGTGTTAAGTTCAAGGAGAGCTTTGTTATTTTCTGTACTGCTCTCTATAATTCCAGTATTTCCTCATTTAAAATCTACATAAGAAGCAGTTTACAATAAGATTTATATATCACACCCAATTTGAAAGAAAAATTTCATTTTCATATTTGCAAAGTTAAGTTGATCCAAGATCGGTAGAGGCCACATGAAGCCACTAGCCTGAACATTTCCTTACACACTGGGATCAAACAAAGAAATCATTGTAAGAATTAGAAACCTTCCTGCCTGTTGTGCATGTTTATTAATGGCTTCAATGAAGGCATAGGTGTCCTTATCAAATTTACCTGGCAGAAGAAAGGTTGGGAGGGTCAGTTATGGTGAACTGAGATTCAAAAGGAACTCAACAGGGCCAACACCAACAAGATGAGTTTCATCAACTATCAGTGAAAGTTATTGAACTCAGGTTAAAGAAACTCAGCTACATGATAGAGAACGGAAGTGGATCAGATGATGAACAACACTGATGTGTAAAGGACTTATAAATTTTGAATACAGTGAACTCAGGATGGTTCAACATTGCACCACAGCTCGACAAAATGAGCTAAAATGACCGGAGACTGCAGGACAGTATCCAGAGCAGGGGAAAGAATGGTTGCATTGTCCTTTGCAGGGCAATGCAGAGCCTCCTGTTCAATTTGGAGTGCTGTGATTGAACTGGATGTTGAGGGAAATCAGCTTAGTCATAGCTCTCAAGACCACATCCTGAGAAAAAAGACTGCTCAAGTAGGTATGCTGACAAGGAGACCCTAGTGGCAGGCTATAAAATCTGCTCTCAGACTTTCAAAGAATTATGCCCCAAAAAGTGTAGAGTTGCTACATAATGCCTCAGGGGAAAACTGGAACCAGTGGAGAGAATTGCTGGAGGCAGATTTTAGAACTTTCCAACTATGGAATCCCTTCCTTCAGGGTAAAGGGGTTTCTCTCCACCACCAGTCATCCCTTGGAGAGTAAATGGCCATCAGTTCCTATTGTCAAAGGGATTCCTACACAAAGATGCCATTAAGAAAACTATTCAAACTCACTATGTTAGTCAGTTTTTTATTCCCTGTGGCCCAAATCCCAGACACTAACAGGAAGAAAAGTTTATTTGGGGCTCTCTGTTTCAGAGGTCCTTGGATGGCTAACTCCATGGCTATGGGTTCATGGCGGAAGGGCATGGTGAAGGAGGACTGCTCAGCTCAAGGTAACCAGGAAGCCAGTGACAGCCAATGGCCTACTTCTTCCAGTCACACTGCACCTGCCTATAGTAAACCGCCAAGTAGTCCATTCAAATTATTAATCCATTAAATGTATTAATATGATGATGATGATGTTATAGTTCTCATAATCTAGTCATTTCACCTCTGAACATTCCTGCATTGCCTAACTCTTGAGGTTTTCAGGGGACATCTCATAACCAAACCATAACCCTCTCACTGGATATAAAGGGCGTTTCTCTGTTGCTGATATCCAGAGAATCACAAAAGCCCAAAGTGATATGGACCCAAAAGATCATTTCACACCTCCCCTTAATTCTGGGCAAGGGGACAAGCTGTCCACAATCACTTGAAATGTTTTTCTTTATATATTTCCAAAAAGAGATTTTTTCTCATTTTCTTGGCATTCCCATAGCCCTGGCTTTAAAAAAAAGGTTCTTCCTGATATTTAACCTAAATTTCTCCTTCCGAGTTTTATCAATACACATGGATACTAAAATGGGCTTTGTAATGATCATGACAGGACAATGGACATAAGAACAGATAATTAATGAAGGAAAAATATTTACAAAAAATATTAAGCAATAAATTTTTTTGGAATTTTTTTTAGTTGTTGATGGACATTTTTTTTAATTTATTTATACATGATACTGAGAATTGATCCCAGTGCCTCACATAAGCAAGGCAAGTGCTCGGCTACTGAGCTACAACTCCAGCCCCTAAGCAATGAATTTAGAAAGCTTTCAATCACTGAATGCCAAATATCACTTATAAAAATCACTAGAAGACTAGTTTGCACACTTTCATTTCAGAGTGAAAACACTGACCTCCTTGCATAAAAGCTCTGCTTTTATTTTCAGGCCCATATTTCTATCTCTGTGCAAAAAGAACTATTCAGAAACTTAATGTATTTGGTTTAAAACAACTCAAAACAGAGGGTAAAATATGGTTGGGTCACAGGAACACATGAAAACCTTAAAAGGCTGGTGGCAACATTACTTGTGTTTTAAAATGTCTGTTCACTTAAAAGGTACCAAAATACAGATTAAATAAAATACGTCCTTCTCTCATTTCTGTAGAAACTGGATAAGCTGCCAAAATACAGTTGCCTTGGAACACTGCTTAGCATAGAATGCTTGCTGGCCTGATTCCTAGCAACTTATACTGTGCTTGGTAAATTGATCACATACCATGCTGATATACTTTTGCACCTCACCAATTTGCTTACTAGGGAGCCAATCAATTTTCCATTAAAACTCCTTATTTCCTAGTTAACTGCATATCATATTCTAGATTCTCTTTACTGCATTCACTTGAATCGATAATGCAAGAAGAATAGGGGAAAAAAAAGAAAAATAATCTTGTTATTAGCTGATTATTTAGTATGAGAGTCTCTAACCTTAATTTCACTTCAGAAAACTAGCATGAATTCTTTAATGAAAGTGAAGAGCAACAATATTTTTAGAGTCACCATTTGAAGAACTGTTAAGTGTTATTAAGTTTATCCAAGGGAAAAAATAGTGTCCAGTGGACCAATGTTCTATTCATACTTACAAACCTCAAAACTAAAGGGTAGCCAGGTTCAGTGGTGCATACTTGTAATCCCAGATGGCTGAGGCAGAAGGATCACAAGTACAAGGCCAGTCTCAGAAACTTAGGAAGGTCCTAAGAGCAACTTAGTGAGACCCTGTTTAAAAATTTAAAAAATTAAAAGGTCTGGGGATGTGGCTCAGTGGTAGAGCACCCCTGGGTTCAGACCCTAGTGCCTAAAACAAAAACAAATAAATAAAAAGTAAAGAGCATAGCCACACAAGAAAATGGACCATAATAGCTCTAACTGCTCCTAAATGAATTCACAAAACAGATACTGTGCAACTATAATTAGGCAAGGCAAAGAGCTACAACCACGGAACTGCTCCTCTGTACAAAAATATCTCCTGAATTAGTCTGCCACAGTTTACGATACTCTAATCATTAAATTTAGACTTGGGTATTATAAAGTCATTAAGAATCATGATAAATAATATTTAATGGTATAGAAAAATAATGGTGAAGTAAAAAATAAGTCACAAAAAATGGAAATACCAACCATTCTGACTCAGCATCTTCACTCATAGGTATTTATCTAGGTATAGTGTATTGTGTGAAGTTATATCCACAAAAACCTGTGTAGGGTTATAGCAGCTCTACTCATAATCCCCCAAAACTGGAAGCACTCAAACATCCTTTCATGAATAAAACTGTGGTCCTTTCACAATACAAAGCCACTTGGCAATACAAAAGAGCAAAGTTCTCAAACTTAGGACCAATGATGAAATCTCAGATGGATTTTGCCAAGTGGTTAAAAACCAGACTTGCATGGCTAAATAAACTAAGAGTCCACTTATCTGACATCCTAGAAGTTACCTTTAATGTTTTACAACTATAGGGAAGAAAACAGATCAGCGGTTGCCCAAGATTAGAGTCAGAGGATGCTACAACAAAGAGGTAGCAGAGAGATTTGGTGGGATGAGGTGATAGAAATGTTCTATATTTAGGTTGTGGGGCTGCTTATAACACGTGTGCATTTGTCAAAACCCAGAGAGCTATACACTAAAATGGGTGAATTTTATTATGTGAATATTGTACCTTAATAAACCGCTCTTTAAAAAAATCATTCTCTAAAATAGAAAGTCTTCTCCTGTCCAGATTAAATTAGGTTCTGTGTAATTCTCCAAAACGCATTCATTTCTTAAAGGGGAAAAAAAAGAGGTTATCTGTTTTAAGGTTGCATAATTATCACCTAGAATTTTTGAAGGAATGGAACACACAAGAGCGAATTTTTAATTGAGATACATAAATTACATGAATTTCAGGACCCTCAGGCCTAGCTGGGATACCCTGAGAGACCACAGCAGGAGCATTTCCATGGGCCCCTGGAGGGCCACCAAGGTATTACACAGAGCTAGAAAGAAGGTTTTATCTTAAAAGGGAATGGGGACAGAAGATAGCCTCTTTCAGCTTTCTACTTTCAGGAATTGTCCCCAAATGTAAACCCCAGAGTCCACGCAAGGGCCAAGCCAAGGGTGCAGGTGAACACTTTCAATTTCCTCAGGTCTACGCTGAAACATTTCTAGATCAATTAAGTCATGATGAAGGAGTCACCAGGAACAAACCAATCTGGTTTGATCCAAGTGGGGCTTAGAATGTCCTTCATGGAACTGGCACCAAAATAGACATGTAGATCAATGGTACAGAATAGAAAACACAGAGACAAACTCACATAAATAGTTTTCTCATACTAGATAAAGGCACCAAAAACATACATTGGAGAAAAGATATCCTATTCAACAAATGATGCCGAAGAGAACTGGAAATCCACGTGCAGAAATAATGAAAATAAACCTCTATTTCTCACCATGCACAAAACTCAATTCAAAGTGGATCAAAGACCTAGGAATTAGACCAGAGACCTGTACCTAATAGAGGAAAAAGCAGGCCCAAATCTTCATCATGTCAGATTAGGCCCTGACTTCCTGAACAAGACTCCTATAGCACAAGAAATAAAATTAAGAATTAATAATGGGATGGATTCAAACTAAAAAGCTTCTTCTCAGCAAAAGAAACAACCTGTGAGGTGAAAAGAGAGCCTACATTTTGGGAGCAAATTTTTGCCACCTGCACTTTAGATAGAGCACTAATCTCCAGGATATATAAAGAACTCAAAAAAGTTAACACCAAAAAAACAAATAACCCAATCAATGAATGGGCCAAGCAGCTGAACAGACACTTCTCAGAAGAAGATATACATTCAATAGACAAATATATGAAAAAATGTTCAACATCTCTAGTAATTAGAGAATATAAATCAAAACTACTTGAAGATTTCATCTCATGCCAGTCAAAATGGCAGTTATCAAGAATACAGGCAACAATAACTATTGACAAGGATGTGGGGAAAAGGTACACTCATACATTGCTGGTGAGACTCAAATTGGTGCAGCCAATCTGAAACCAGTATGGAGATTCCTTGGAAATCTGGCAATGGAACCACCATTTGACCCAGTTATCCCACTCCTCAGTCTATACCCAAACGACTTAAAAAGAGCATACTACAGTGACATAAACAAATCAACGTTTATAGCAGCATAATTCACAATAGCTAAACTGTGGAACCAACCTAGATGCCTCACAGTATCTGAATGTATAAAGAAACTGTGGTGTATATATACACAGTGGAATACTACTCAGCATTAAAAGAGAATAAAATTATGGCATCTGCAGGTAAATGGATGGAGAATATCATGCTGAGCGAAGTAAGCCAATCCCAAAAAACCAAAGGCTGAATGTTCTCTCTGATAAGTGGATGCTGATCTGTAATGGGGGTGGGGGTGAAGGCACAGGACAGGATATGGAAAAAATGGAGAAATTTTGATTAGGCAAAGGGGAGGGAGGTTGGGGAAGGGGCATGCGGTCAGGAAAGATGGTGGAATGAGATGGACAACCCTACCCTAGGTACATATATGCTGTGACACTACATCCCGCACAATCAGAGAAATGAAAAGTTGGGCTGCAATTGTGTACAATGAAGCAAAATGCATTCTGCTGTCACGTATACCTCATTTTAATTAATTAATTAATTAATTTAAAAATGTGCTCCATATCTTTAAAACACTAGAACAGGAGGCCTGAGAGGTGGCACAGGAGACTTAGAAAGGCTTATCCTCCTAAACAGAGTTGAAAGCAAGGAACTTCCTCTTGAGCTTAACAGGAGAACTGCTTTTTCATATTTGTCTTTTTTTCACTTTTTACTTTTTTTTTTTTTTTTTTTTTTTAGGAAAAAGCATATAAATAAACCTTAACTGGTCCTTACAGAGAAATATAAGGTCATATTTAGGTCAGAGATGTTAAAACTAGTTTTTATAAAGTAAGAAATTGTTTTTCTTAAGAAACATTCTTTTCTCTCAAATGGAAGAGCATGATAATCATTTTCCACAGGGGATATAAGAAAGGAGAGTGGCCTAGAAGAGGTACAGGAATAATTACCAGAAAACGATTATATTAGAGACTTCCCTAGACACTTTAAAAGGATGTCAAAATTTCTTAAATTAGAATGTGGACTAAATATATCTTCATACTTCATACTGACTAACAAATGTTCCTGAAAAATAATTATTTGGCTAATTAAGATACCAATTGTCTTTAAAGCAATTTGGTGTCTTAAAAGGCCCTTAAAAGTACTATCTTAACATGTTCACCAAACCGGATCACCACTTTAAAATGGCCTCTTTAAAAGTTGTGTAATCTTTGTTAATATATGAATAAGGACATATACATACACTTACCTTTTTTCATCTTCATTTTCTCTGAAATTCTGAATTAATGAAAATTCATCATAAAATAGAAATCCAGTCAGGTGCAATGGCACACACCTATAATCCCAGCAACTCAGGAGGCTGAGGAAGAAGCACGGATTCAAAGCCAGCCTCAGCCACCTAGCAAGGTCCTAAGAAACTTAGTGAGACCTTGTCTCAAAATAAAATATAAAAAGGGGTGGGGATATGGCTCAGTGGTTAAGCACCACTGGGTTGAATCCCCAGTACAATCAACCAATAAATAAATTCAAAAAAAAGAGAGAGAGAGAGAGAGAGAGAGAGATCTACTTGCTTCTTTCTCAACAGGGATACCAAACTAGTATCAGGAGTGATATTTTGGGTGTTGAATCAGGTACTTTTAGAGAGAGAGAGAGAGAGAATTTTTTTAATATTTATTTTTTAGTTTTCGGTGGACACAACATCTTTATTTTTTATGTGGTTCTGAGGATCGAACCCAGTGCCCCGCACATGCCAGGTGAGCGCACTACCGCTTGAGCCACATCCCCAGCCCCAATAAAAATAAATTTTATAAAAAGGTATTGTGTTCATCTACAACTAAAAAAAAAGCAATAGGAGCAAGTAAATTGGTACACCTTATTTTCATGACCTCCTTGAAGAAAGTGGGTCTTTCTAAAAGATAAAGCATTGTATATTTTGAAACATAAATTGTGAGATAAGAGACAAAATAATAATGTGGAAATTTGTTTGGGCTGTAGTTAAGAGACCTGGGCCATTTCATTCTATCCTATTCATCATACCACTGAAATTCACTGTTGTCATTTTCTGGTCGTCCCAGAGTACCATTAAACAGCTGTGTGATTTTGGACACACCATATATATATATCTCTGAGACTTACAGAGGGGAAAAAATCAAACTGGGTAAGTCATGGGAATTGGTTAAAGTTTAGAAACCTGTCAGTGTGGCGGTGTCTGGTATGTCATGGATGTTCGAGAATATTAATTATCACTTTCCCTCCCTTCTGAAAAGCTATTGTTACATATTCACAGTGGATCATTTGCTTGGCCTACTAAATAGGCAGCTTAGCACAGAAGCAAGCTTTTCTATCTCTGAAGCCTCATGTGTTTGATATATGTGTGTACTGTTGCCTAATTATTTTTTAATTAGCAGTAAACAGCAGCAAAAGACCTAGTTGGCAATCTCCCGGATATAATCATTAGACATTGACTGTGTGCTTTGGTCTGCAGAGAATTGTCTAGGTTAGGGTGGAACCAGCTCTAGGCTCGTGGCAGGACTATACCTAAGTCCTTAAGCCAAGGGCATCTCTGACAGAGGGACTGCAGACAGATGGGAGAAGATTCCTAAAGAGTTCCCAGGCAAAGGGGCATGGGATTGGCAATTTTTAGCTACAAAGTCAACAAAAACCAAGGAGCACTAAATAAAATTATAATGATAATAAAACCAACTTGTATGTAGGGTAATTATAAATTAAAAGTAGCTGGTCTGACAAGCCAAGATTAGGCTCATTTTTTTTTTAAAAAAAGGCCCTGAGAGTGCTCAAAGCAAAGTCAGCTTCTGGGAGGAAAATATGTCAAAAGTCACTGACCAACAGACCAAGCCACATTGTGGAGATCTGAATTGTTCCCTCTGCATCCTCAGCAGAATCTAAGTGATGTTTTCCCTCAATTTCTCAACATTTCAACAGTTTTCCAGCATCCACAAATAGTGACTCAAGAAGATGACAAAGTGAGAACATTGAAGAAGAAAGTCTAGTCAACAGGTGTCCACACAACCCTGATGGAGAACTAAGCCCCAGTACCTAAGCGCCAGTAACTAAGGCAGGGATGTGGGCCTCCTCCTCCTATTCCAGCAACCCTGCCCTGCCTTGGACTCCAGGGAAGATTGCCTTTAGTTGCCGCAGTCTGGCTGGGCACAAATAACCGAGCCGCCACAAAGCCTTGTAGGTTCAAACAGCAACTCTTTATTCCCGAATTCTCACGGGCATTCTACACACACTTCCCGGGAACACACTCCCTCCACCGGGCTCCGAGTGCCAATTCTCCCGGAACCCCAAGAGAACTCCACGGGAACTCCAAAGTAGCGGGTGCCCGAGGCAGCAGGATCCACCCTAATCCTGGAGCAGGGTCACCTTTCAATCATTCCCTCTGGCAAAAATGCCAGGCGTCATTCCGACTAAACTGTGGCTCTCAACATTTAGTTTCTCTGGCCCTTCGAGGCCAAAGAGAAAGAGAGAAGGAGAAGAAAAGCCCAGATTCAAGAGTTTCCTGCTCTCCAGATTCTCAAAACAAAGATCTGAGTGCAAATTAAAACAATGAAACCTCTAATCTCTATTGTAAAACTAATGTTAAATGGAATGAGTTTCAATTTCTCCTGCTATGAAAAAGTCTGAGAGTCAGCACATTTTGTATAAAGCTGTTGTTTTGAACAGGCATGGGGCTTTCAAATCCCCCCAAAGGTTTTTTATATCCTAACACAGTCAACAAAATGGCAAGATACATGTGTCTTCAATTATATTGGAGCTAGCACTTTTATTTAGTTATTTGTGTGTGTGTGTGTGTGTGTGTGTGAATTTTGTTGTTGTTGTTTTCTGACATCAACTCTGACATACACAAATTTATGTACCACTTGTAAAAAGCAGTTTGTCAGCAGAAAGGATAATATACAGGCTGGGAAGATGTGGATTCTGGGTCCTGGTTCTACCCATGAGCCTCCTTTACATCTTTCCTCAAGTCTCAGAAGAGGACATTTCTCTTCAAACTCCCTGTGTCAGGCTGTATCCTCCCACCCACCACTCCCCGTGTCCTCTGGCATTTCCCTGTCTCCCCAGCTCACCCTGGCTGACATCCTACCTCTGACACACCTTGACCAAAGTCACCACTGAGTCTTAGTGTCCAGATGCAATCTCCTGACCTCTCTCTGTCTGCTAATTTTGATACCTACTCCCTTCTTGAAATTCTCCCCTCCCCTGGCTTCCAACACACCATTTTCTCTTCTCTTTTTAAATTGTCCCTTAGTTTTCCAAACCTCTTCTATTCATTCACTCAAGGAGAAAGACATGCTGCCTCCAGGAACCACTTATCATCTTCATTCATAGAGCCATTTACTCTTTTTACCTGTAAAATACAATCATTATTATCATTACAAATGGTCTCTATAATCTAGTGACACAACAGGAAAAGCATATCTGTATTATTTTAAATTTTCATGCATAACATTTCTTAAGGCAAACTGCCATATTCAAAGCACCTTCATTTACATTAATTCATTTGTATTTTACAACAACCCATTTTTATTTTACCCATTTGCCTGTGAAACAATGGATGGTTTGAAGGCAGGATTAATCATGGGATCTGTACTGTCCATTCTCTAGCCTGGACTTTTCCCATTGCACAGTGTTCTTTAGCCTTCCTTCAATGGTGCTTGGCAACTAGCCATATCTGGTACTTAGGAATATAATCCCCAGGTAACATTTTCTACCTACGTACGAGTATAAGCTGCCTACTTGATAATGGGGCTCCTAATATTAGTCAGCTTTCATAACTGAGACAAAATGCCTAAGAAAACAACTTAAGGGAGGAAAGATTTATATGGGCTCAGGGTCCATGTCAGCTGCCTCCATTGCTACTGGTCCTGTGGTGAAGCAGAACCGCAGGTGGAAGGACATGGCAGAGCTAAGCTGCTCACCAGTGGCATCTGGGAAGCAGAGAGAGAGTGGGGAAGGGGTCAGAGACAAGATGTATTCTTCAAAGGAATGCACCCAGTGACCCACCTCTTCCAACTAGGTCCTCTCACCTCTTCCTCTGCCTCCAATAATCCACTCAATGGGAGCCCATCACTAGATGAATCCATTGATGAGGTTAGAGCCCCCATGATCCAGTTACTTCCCGAAGGCTCTACCTCTGAACTGCATGGGGGACCAAGCCTTCAACACATGAGCCTTTGAGAAACGTCACAGGACCAAACTATAATAGGCACAATAGAAGCCCTTGCCTCTGGGAACACGTGCCTGTTATCGAATGGTCAGCATTCACCCTGGAAATATTGAATACCTCAGTCCCTAAAATCACAGTGTGATGCAAATATTTCCAACTTGCACAGAAGGAGTTACTTTTTTTAGTTATTGACAACTATGATAAGAAGTTTGAAAAACAATGATGTGCATTTTTTTTCTTTTCTTTCTTTCTCTCATTTTAAGTATAGAATCTTTCCTGTATCACTCTGAAGCATCCACCTGTTTTGAGAATTTCAGGGATGGGAGTGAGAAGACATTTTAACACTGATACAGCAAAAACGAAAAGAGAAGGATCATCTTCTGACATCGCAAATATGATTTCATAATATGACAATGAGCTAGAAATGCCGGCTTTATCAAAAGCAGGTCATGGTATTTTTTTAAGTTGTCGATGGACTTTATTTTATTTATTCGTATGTGGTGCTGAGAATAAAACCCAGTGCCTCACACATGACAAGTGCTCTACCTCTGAGCCATGACCCCAGCCCTCATGTTTTTTTTTAATAAAAGAAAAGGGCTAGCAAAAAGCATGTTGCCTTAAGACAGGAGAAGAAAAGAGCATATAAGGGGAAAATCCCAAGATTCCCCCCTTCTGGGGGATTGTCAGGAGAGACAGAAGAGAAACTTGAGTCCTGATTGCCCTGCTGTGGTTCTGGCTGCAAAGATGGAAAGGTTGTCAGATAAGCTACGTGCCCTCCAGGAGTGAGTAGCATCTGGCCATTTTGATTTGGGGAGGCTGCTCTTGCATCAGCCCAGAGGATGGTCAGAGCACAGTAAACACAGCAAGGCAGAGTGGCCAGGCTAAGGGAAGGGTAGCATTTAGCTTTCCCCTGATAGCTTCAGCTCTGGTATGGTGCCGGCAGGACCAGGCTGCTCTGTGCACCCCCAACAAGGATGAAGATGGTCATGAGTCAAGAGACAGCAGATCCTACCTGGGAAATTATTAGGTGACAGCCTAGGCTGTGGCTAGTGGAGGGTATGATGGAGATGTGCCAGAGTCCATCCAGAAGAGTACTGGCAAGAGCTGAGAGGATGTGGAGTCAAGGTCAGCCAGGCCCTGACCCAGGTGTAAGAGACCAAACCACACAGCTGCAACCACAGAGGCAAGCAGACACCCAAGGATGGATGAGCCCATTGAGGAGTGGCATGAAGCTAAAAATCCTCAACCCCTAACAGCCCTGTCCCCAGCCCTCCTCCCCTACCCCACCCCAGAAACCATACTGGAAAGGGAGTCAAATATTGAAAAGACTGAGAATAGTGTCTAAATGTTATCATGAGAAACCTGAAGGGATTGGTTATATCCCTGCAACAGACCATACCTACTAGAATGTATTCATTTTGTTATCTCCTGCTACCCAGTAGACAGGGGATGATGAGGAAGATCAAATCTTTCTTAGAAAAAAATGTAAAAAAATATATTTCTTCTTACCAAATTTAACTTGAACAAGTCTAGAATCCTCTTAATAATACAAAGAAGAAAAACTCCATTCCCATATATTCTGTTTTCAGTATAATGTCATCATTTCCAGGATTGATACCAAGAGGTCTCTGGTGCTCTGACTAATACAATAATAAGTTTACATATGAGACTCTTGCACATGCTTCTAGCTGCAATTATGATTTATCTTTCTTCTAACACCTCCCCCATGCCCAGAAAACTATGAGCCCAGTTCTTTTTATATTTCCAATACCTGACACATAGGTGGCACTCAATAAACTTTTAATAAGTAAACGAAAGTCATAAAGAGTGAATGGACATTCAATAATAAATAGAAACACAACCATGTTCTACATTATTATTGTGGTGTTGATATATTGTTGCATGCAACCTAAGTCTTGTCATCATTCCAGTTTTTCCAAATAAGACTTTAATAGTAGACAAAGAGATTTCCAAGAAAGGAACAGAGGCTAACACTACAGGGAAGTCAGTGGGGAGATTAGCTACAACATGAGAAGAACAAGGTTAAAGACAGAGCAAAACAAAGGAGTTTAACAATCCAACTAACAAGACCAGTTTAATAAGCAGATCCCCAGGAAGACAGCCATAAGGAAGGAGGGGGAAAGGAAAAGCATAAAGATCTTCAGGCTTTTAATAGGAGCATATTAAGCATGTTAAATGATTTGCCAACAGGCCTGTATTTACACAATTGAGTACAGAGCTAAAAGCAATAACTATGGAATTATGGAGTCTGATCATGTTAATTAATACATTTGCTTGGCAGGATTTTTCAAGAGTTTTTAAAAATTCATTCTAGATACTTTATTTTAATAAATGCTCCAACTATTCAGATAAGGAAAGCACTTTAGGCTAAGCATGTAAACAGGTCACTTCTACTAAGAGCAAGCAAGGTCCTTTTTCTTTTTTCCTTCTCCATTGCTGGTAATTGAACCTGGAGCCTTGCCATGCTAGGGAAGAGCTCTCCCACTGAGCCACATCCCCAGTTCCAGCCTCTTTATAGTGAGAACCAAGTGGGAATTCTGAGCATGGGCAGTATAGAGCAGCATTTAGACATGAGATTTGCATCCTAAACATAAACTTTATGAAGAATTCATATTTTTCCCTTAGTATTTAGTTTAATTAAATATTTATAAGCCAGATTCATGTAGGAGAAACAAATATTTTCTCCAAGTCCTCAAACAATCCTTTAAATGACCTTCATCCTTGAGCTCAGATATTACTACAATTGATGTTGAAAAATACACATCCGGGAAAAGTCTGAAGAATGTCACTAACCGCCTACAGCAGCTGGGGTTAACCAGGTAAGAGAGAAGTGCTGTTTCCATAACAAAGCAAACAGAAACAAACCCTGGCAGGAACTAGGTGCCCAGACTGGCCACCTGAGGATCTCCTGGGGCCACAGCACTGTCTAGCAAAGGGAACAGGACACCACTGCTCTGAGCTGTATAACTGCAATGAGCATGCTCTCTCAAATTTACTGAAGTCAAAACAGCAAACACAAGCAAAACCCAGGCCACAAAAGGTGTACCATCTTGCCACCAACAAATAAATAACATGGGAAAAAAGAATACTGCGTCTCAAATCAGGCTCTTACATTGGAAATATAATTGGCTCTTCATACCCTCAGGTTCTGCATCTGCAGATTCAACCAACCACAGAATGGAAACTATTCATGGAAAAATATTAGCTCTGTAACTGAACATGTACTGACATTTTTCTTGTCATTATTCCCTACACAATGCTGTGCATTAATTATTTACATGGTATTTACATTGTATTGGGTATTGTAAGTAATCTAGAGGTGATTTAAAATATATGGGAGGATTTGTACAGATTACATGCAGATATTGTATCACTTTATAGAAGGGACTTGAACATCCACAGATTTGGCTATCCACAGCAGTCCTGCAAACAAACTCCCTGATACTGAGGGACACTGTACTGCAAACTGACCCAGGCACTATGCAGACTTGTCTTCAAAACACAGGAAGCAATAATTCTTAATCAATGCATTTTTTAGGCAATAAATTAATGTTTGAGACTAATTCAGGAAACAAAGGTGCCTGGTACCTCACAGATTATCAGTTTAAGAAAAAAAATCCATCTCCTCTGGTTAGTTCTTAATTTTTTGTGGTTGAGTGAATCAAATTCAGATTATAAGCCTGTGTTTTACATGAGAAGAGATTAGCTGACAACCTCTCATCTTTGTTCAAGCACACACTGGACAGGACAACTGATCCATGAAGAGGGAACTCTGACTACCACATCAACTCTCCATTATAGGACAAGTGAAAGAGACTCACAGAGATGACACCTAAATAAGTCAAGGCAGTATTCCAAGAGATGACTGTTCAGAAACTCCATGACTGGATTGATAGGCAAGAGAACAGCTCAGCATGAGAGTAATACTTGGAATCTGCTACCAGGGTTCCACATACTGATGCTTTGCATGTGTTATAATCTAAAATTTAAATCTATTTTAGCTGGGCACAGAGGTACACACCTGTAATGGGGAAGCTGAGGCAGGAAGAACATAATTTCTAGGTCAATCCTCAGCAAATTGGTGAGACCCTCAGCACTTAGCAAGATACCACATCAAAAGAAAAAATTTAAAAGGTGGTTAAGTGTAGCTCAGTGGTACACTGAGTTCAATCCCCAGTAGTGGAAAAAATATATATTTATACAGTAAATGATGGCTTTAAAATATCATTTAAAAATAATATTAACAATGTTATTATTAATAATATTAACAATAATATTAACAATAATAATATTAATATGAAAATAATATTAACAATAAAAGAAATTTTCTGCATGCTGTGGGCATTTGCCTTGGGGATTGTTTTATTTCATTTTTGTCTGAATGGCATCCAAACCTCTTTTTCAACACCCAGTAACATTGTTCAGTGCCTCCCGGGAATGAACCTGTAATCAGTTCTGATTTCATTTTTCCTCACTCCTTCAACTATTTGATCAAAAAACTTGGCAGAGAGAGAGAGTCTCCGTCTTGTATTCCCACCTCACTGTATTTTAATCCCCAAACCTAGAGACTGGCTTTACTGTTCTTTAAATCCTGCCCTCATATTTCCTGTTCTTATCTAGTGACCTTGATCATCTCCCTATCTGGTGCCAGAGATGATGATAAAGAACTTAACTAGGTATCATTGCTGTCCAGGCACTTCTTAAGGCCAATTACTACAACTATGCTCCCTCTCCACAGGTAGAAACTGAGACATCTGGGGCTTAAATAAATTCCCTACCTTACAGGGCTGCTTTAGGAGGACTAGCTTGACCTGAGTATCCCTGCTAGGAGCTAAAATCCAAGATGTGCTCAGTCTCAGGCTTTTCATTTCTCCTTATGATTTCTGTTTAAAGGCATCCATTTGCCATTCTAAGTTTTGTTCCCCCTCCCCTTCATTCTCCTATCCCTACCAGTAAACATGAATTATGCCAAATAAGAAAGGAAAGGATACTTCAGCTCAGAAGCCGTCTGCATTATTAGTCCATATTTCTTTCTTTGGAAAACATTTAACTTGCCATACAAACTTTTGTAATCACTCCCAAGTTACAAAAATTCACCTTATAAACAACACCTACTCAGAAGGGACAACCCTTGGCAGCCTCTTCCCTCTTCCACCCCAAATACTATCATATTTCTGTCTCTCCAGAATTCTGAGTGCCAGTGTTCACAAATATGTCAAGACCACATCTCAAATAGCTCTGCCAAAAATTTCTATTTGTTCAGGATGGAAGACAACAGACCTGGAAAGATGCCAGTGGCCCAATTTCCTCTTCCTGTGCTTTTATCCTACCATTCTGTCTCCAGGAACCAACCCCTCACCCATCCCGAGAAGCAAAGGTATGTTGTGTCAGCAAGAAAACTATATCATCTGGGATTTAACATTTAGCCCTGATCCTCAATACCAGGACTATGGCTAGAGGGAAAGACATAATGAAAACAGAGAAATATGTTTAAAAACAATGATGAAGAAAGCAATATAAAGAGACCAAGAGGTCCCAGAAGAATAGCAGAATGCATAGGAGGATATATGTTGTTGGAACTCATCGCCCAGGATTTGCTTGGGCCATGAGTTTCCCTAGTCTGGCCTCTGATAAATAGGTTTTCCATACTAACATTAAGAAATCCTTCATGGGGAGGTTAAGAATTGTTTCATAACTGCTTCATCAAACATTGCATTTTCATAAAAAAATTCATCTCCAAACATCAATTTTTTTCATTTCCTTGGTTTTCCATTCAACAAGTGAAAGAGAAAAGAGAGAGAATTGTATTTGGGGAAACCACAATGAGCAGCAAATAAGGAAATCACTCTTAACAAATGTTCATTTTATTTATATTCATATAATTATATCCAATAGTCAATAACCAAAGTGATGATCTCCAATCCTAGAACAAAGTTATATCGTCATGCCACTCACTTATTTTCTTCCATTTTTTTTCCTCTAAGAGAGATTGAAAGAAGGGCAACTCATGAACTAGATTAAGAGCCTAGACTTCAAGTAGTAGAAATATGTCTCTGTTCTATTAGTTTAATGAGGACTTTCCTATTGTTCTGTGTATAATGGAAGCATGCTGATCATTTCAAGGGAAAAGTTCACTGAAATTTGTGCCAGTTCCAAGTACTTATTTCCTATTTCTTCCCACTGGCTAACATGCATGCAAATTTCTATGCAAATTGGGTCTAGGTTTCCTGGAACTTTCAGACCCTGTCCTTTGGAAAAGACTGGTACAGTTTCAGCAGCAAGATATACACCTGCACTGGTCTTGGTATTGTAGGTGCCAAGCCACTTGTGGAGGAGAAAAAAGTATCCACTGCACCAAGAGGTAGGGGAAATGAAGGGAAATCAGGAGACCCATGCTTTCACTTTAAACAGGTGAACTACCTGTGGTATTATACTATTATTCATCATTTTGTTTCCTCACATTTCACAAGCACAAGCTGTTCCAGGTCTACTTATGAACAATCAATTTCTTCAAATAAATATGAAATTACACTTCTGCTGAAACCTGACAAAGCACTATAAATATAAAGAAACAAACAAATTACGGACCAGCATCCCTCAATAAATATAGATACAAAGTCCACCACAAAGTATTAGCAAATTGAACCCAAAAATACATTAAAAACATAATCCATTACAACCAGTGTAGTTCATCCCAGGAATGTAAGGCTGTTTTAACATTAAAGTATGAGTCCGTGTAATTGCCTATATTAACAGATGAAAGCAAAAAACAATACAATCTCAATAGATGCAGAAAAGGCATTTAATAAAACTCACATCCATTCATGATGAAAAATTTAAAAACAATCAATAAACTAGGACTAGAAGGGAGCTTTCTTAAACTAATGAAGAACATTGGAGGAGAAAAAACTTAGGACCAATATACTCTAGGGTGAGAATGCTTTCCCACCAAGATCAGGAAGAAAACCATGTTTGTTTTCATTATTTCTATCTAATTTCACAAGGTAAATAAACAAATGCTCAGGATCAGGAAGAAAGAAATAAAACGGTCCCTACTTGTTGATGACATGATCATCTACATAAAAAGCTAAAGAACCAAAAAATTAACCAAAACACCCTAGAACTAATAAGCAAGGGTGGCAACATTGCAAAACACAGAAATTAGTTGTATTCCTAAAAATCATCAATGAAGAATTATAATTTGAAATTTTAAAAACAATACCCCTATACTAGCACCAAAACTGAAATAGTTGCATAAAAATCTAACAAAATATGTACAATGTCTATATGGTGTCTGCAACTTACTTTTAAATGCTTCACAAAAATATAAATACAGATATATTTAAAATGTGGCAAAATATTAAGAATTATTTAATCTGAATGGTGGTCTAGGAGTGTTCTGTGAATATTTTGTGTGAATATTTATAAATTTTGTAATAAAAACTTAAAGGAATTTGTTTTACAATAAAAAAATAAATAAATATCTGTATGCTGACAGCTATCAAACATTTACAAAGGAAATAAGATCTGAGGAAATAAGGAAATGTGGCCACAGATTAGAGGAATTAATATTGTTGAGATGTCAGATTTTCCCAATTTGATTTATAGATCTAATGCAATTCAAATTAAAATCTCAAAAAGCTTTATTTTAAACTTCTTATTTCAGTATTGGGAATTGAACCCAAGGCCTCACACATAGAGGTAGTCAAGTCCTCTCCCTCTGACCAACATCCCCAGCCAGGAAGCTTTATTTTAGATAGCAAGAAGTTGCTTATAAAGTTTTTATGGAACCAGTAATAACCAAAGTAATTCTGAAAAAGAACAAAGCCAGAGGACCTGTGTTCGTCAGCTTTTCAGCACTATGACAAAATAGCTAAGAAAATCAGCTTAAAAGGAGGAAGGGTTTATTTTGGTTCCTGGGTTCCAAAGCCTTAGCTCATGGTCACGTGGCCCTGTTGCTTTGGGCTTGTGGCAAGGCAGCACATCATAGCAGAATATGTGGCAGAAAATCTGCTTACTTCATCTCATAGCAGCTAGGGGAAAAAAAGAAAAAGAAAGAACAGGAGGTGGCCCAGGTCCAAATATCCCCTGCAAGGACACACACTCAGTGACTTAACTTCCTTCCTAAAGATTCCACCACCTCCCAACAAGCAGCAAACTAGGACCACAACTTTAACACATGGGTCTTCCAGAGTATTTAATATCCAAACTACAGCAGACTCTCACTGTTCCATTTCAAGGTTATAAAGCTACCATAATAAAGACAGTGTAATATTGATAAAATTATATATACCTATAGGAGAACAGGGTAGAGAGCCTATAAATAAACCCTTACAAATGCAGCCAATCAATTTTTTTTCAAAGCTACAGAGGCAATTTAATGGAGACAGTATGGTATTTTCAACAAATGGTGCTGGGACAATTGAGCATACTCAAAACATGTTTGACATATGAATGTTGAATACCCAATGTATTTTTTTAAATGTTGATACATATGCATAAAATTAACTCAAAAGCATCACAGATCTAAACATAAAATATAAGACTATATGACTTCTAAAAGAAAACACAGATAAAGAAAATAAGACCTTGAGTTTAACAAAGAGTTTTTACATACAATATCAAAAAGCATGATTCGTAAAAAGAAAAGCCAACGAATTATAATTATTTTACAAAATTAAAAAGTTTTGCTCTATGTTAAAAAAAACATGGTTAAAAGACAAGCCACACACTGGGAGAAAAATATTTGTAAATCATATATCTGAAACAAAAATTGTATCCAGAATATAGAAAGAACTCTTAGAACTCAATAATAAGGAAACAAATGACCTAATATAATAAAGGCCAGTAAGAAAACTCTGAACAGAGACCTTATCAAATAAAAAAAATATAAATGGCAAGTAAGCTTACAAAAATATGCTCAATATCATTGTTCATAGGAAGAGAACAGATTAAAACTCTGAGATACTGTTACCCACCTTTTAGGATGGTTAATATAAAACAACTAACAATGCTATGAGCTGGTAAAAATATAGGACAACTGGAATAACAATCATATGTTACTAGTGGGAATAAAAAATAATAAGAATCACTTTAGAAAAGAGTTTCACAATTTTTTCATAAAGTTAAATGTCAATATCACTCTTAGTATTTTACCCAAGTGAATTGAAAACTATGTTTACACAAAAATCTGTACACAAATATTTAGAGCAGCTTTTTTCATAATCTCCAGAATTTGGACCTTCAACAAATGAATGGTTAAACAAATTGTGATATATCCATACAGTAGAATATTACTCAGTGATACAAAGCCACAAATTATTGATACACAAAAAAACATAAACGAATTTTAAATGCATTTTGCTAAATGTAAGAAGCCATAGCCCAAAAGGTTACATATTCTATGATTTTATAATTCTATATATTTTACATTCTAGAAAGGAAAACTATGGGAAGTAAAAGCAGGATAACAGTTGTTAGGGTTGGAGACAGGATAGGATTTGAATGCAATAGAGGAACGCAAGAAAATTTCAGAGGCAATGGTGGTATCAAGGCTACAAGGCTACACTTGCCAAAAACCCTGGAACTCTACAACATTACAAGTAAATTTTACTGTATGTAAATTTTTATTTGTCAATGAAGAATGACTCTCCACTACCTAAAGAAGGTCATTAATTTTGTTCTAAGTAAGCAAAATATAGATAAATAAAAACAAAAACCCAGAATTTTTAATCTTTTAATTTTTAAAAAACTCAACCAGGATTATGGGAGAATTCAGAAAGAAATATAGACTATAGCCAGGAATCTAACTGAATTACTAATGTGCAACATAACCATACTGAAAGGGATTTGGAAAAGAGCTGAACTAAATCACTTTGTTTTGACTGTAGGGCAAAAAGAACTGTAAACAAACTCTCTATTCCGGTTGGCAAAATACAGGTGAGTAATATAATAAAACTATTTTACAAGTGTAGTGGGGTTGAAAAAATAAGTAAATATACTGTAAATAGTGAGAGCCAAGTTTTCCATTATAAGAGAGGGAGGGGGAAGCCATAAGCAAAGAGTAAAGTTATTAACAAAGAGTAAACACTAGAATGGATTTGGGGGGTGGGGGCAGTGGGGGTGTACTGGAAATTGAACACAGGGGCTCTTAACAACTAAGAAGCCACATCCTCAGCCCTTTTTTATATTCTATTTAGAGACAAGGTCTCATTGAGTTGCTTAGGGTCTCGCTAATTGCTGAGGCTGGTTTGAACTCCTGCCTTAACATCCAAAACTACTGGGATTACAGGTGTGCACCACCACACCTGACACTAGAATGGATTTTATGGTGTTTGTCTGAAGTCAAGATATTGGTCACACCAACCAGTAGAGGGTTCTCTTCAGCTTTTTATTTTCCAGAGTTATTTTTATATTTTCATTTAGTAAGATTAAAAATTCTGAGGTTTTTTGTTTTTATTTATTTATATTTTGCTTACTTAGAACAAAAGTAATGACCTCTTTAGTTAGTGGAGAGTCATTCTTCAATGACAAATAAAAATTTGCATAAGTTAAAAACAACTTTACAAGATCAGTCTTGATGGCACACACCTGCAGTCCCAGTTTCTCAGGAAGCTAAGGCAAGAGGCTGGCTTGACACCAGAGGTTGAGGCCAGTAGCATAGGAAGACCTTGTATTTAAAAACAAAAACAAATGAATTTATAAATTTTAAAAAAAAATTAATAGAAATCCATGAGCCTGCCTCTGTATATTCATGGATCAGGGATAGTTGAATGAAATTGGACATATTGAATTTGATCACAATTTATAAATGCAGATCTGGGAATTCCCCAATTTCTGCTTGGAGTCAGTTCTAAAAGATCATTTCTAAGTCTGTGGTTTGGAACTCCCCAGGCAGCCCCATCTGACAAGCTCTTCTTCTGTTTCAGGGCTATTTCCTGGTTAGAAGCAGAACTGATAGCCCCATCTAACCCTGAGTGGCCAAACCGTAGCCTCCTGCTCATCACCAGCTACTGTATCCTTTCATACACCATCACTTACCACAAAGCAAATTCACCCTCCAAATATCCCACAGTCTGAATTTACCTCTCAGCTTTGGTCATAGGCAGCTACAAGTTGAAAACATTCATGGAGGGCCAGGACTGAGAAGATGCAGCCTGTAAGGGCCACTCTGGCCAGGTGCTGATGCAGGGTGGAGCAGGTGGTGCTGTACCATGTAGGGAGGGCAACCCACGGTCCCACAGCAAGACCTGGGGTCAACAGAGAGTTCAGACAATGGTGGAACAGAGGGTTTAAGGGGTTAGGGCCAGGGTCCTAATTCCAGGACTCCTGTCTCTACAAACAGGACAGGGCTGCTGATCCCAGGTCAGGGCTACCCTTCGAGATACTCACAGAAGGACAATCCATCACGTTAAGGGTTCCGGTCAAACATCACTCACACGCATCCCCAGATCATCCTATTTGCCAAGGCAGAAGAACAAAAGGAGGAAAGAGGAAAGGGAGAAGATGGGAAGAGAGCACCTACCAAGGAAGTTGTTCACCCCCCACCACCCCACCACCACCCCACCCCCGGCAGCATCCTGACCATAGAAGTAACAACAGCTTCTGGTCTCATGCAGGAAGCACTGGGAAGAATTTTCCCGGTCTCCTTAGTTAACCCAGACCCTCCTTAAAAGTTGGGGTTTATAAATTTATAAATGGAAGACTACACTGATCTTCCTTCATGTGTTTCATTCACTCATACTGTTGCTACACATCCTCTCTGTTTCCCCTGCACAGGACCTAGAGCTCAGCAGGGAGAAGCAGATCTGCAGCTCTCCTCTCCCAGGGCTCACATTCAAGTGCAAAAGCAAATGAACTGTGACAAATAAACTCAAGTAGACTTCTTTTTTTTTTTTTAAGGATATTGTACATTTTCACACAAGACGCTTAACTTTGATGCAGAATGTTTGTTTTGCTTGTTGGTTGGTTTATTTGGAATGGCCTTCATTTGAATAGTCTACCTTAGAGGCTAAGGACAACAACGGGATTTCATCTGTTTCCTCTCTGGGCTATTTCTGTCCTTCTGGCCAAAGAGCTTTGCTGAAGGAATGTGGATTCAGGGTGTGGTGTGGAGGAACTCAGACCCTTCCCTGCCTCAGCTCCACTCAGAGCTTTAGTGGCTGCTGGACTTTCTTCTGCCCAAGTATCCTGTGTTAAACAGTTTATTCCCCCTGAGTTAAGCTAACTGCCATGATAAAGCAGCAATCTCTGAACAGCAACACACAGCCAGCCCTCCTGAAACCCAGATCCAAGCAGATAATGGGCAGAGTCACTGATTTACACAGACCTGCTTACAAGAACTAATAACATTCACTGCCAAGGCCATTTCTACCTGTAGAGGTCAAAATCTGTGATGATAACATGATCTACAAAACCCAGCCTTCCATCCCTAAAAATTCTGGCCAGAGACTAGATTTCCTCTGAGCCATAAGAAAGACTCTCAACCATATCTCCTGTAGGTGCTGCCTTGCTTCCCACTTCCCCTCCCTCTCCCCTAAAATCCACTAATAAAGCCAAAGGGCTGGGACTTCTTTCAGAGGCATGAACAGCCAAGATTTGGAGAGAGGGACTAATCTAGGTAGGACAGTGGCCACCATGTGGCTTTAATTTATGGAAAAACTGAGAAGCATGATTCTGATCCCAGTATTTATCATTAGGTCAGTCAATAAACATTTATTGAGGGCTTACTATTCACCAGGCAGTACTTAATGCTCACATCAACTATCACATAGTTAAAAGCTGGAGAGAGACAGCGATAAGGCAGAGTGAAGTTAGTATCAACAGAGAAGGTGGGAGCAATGGTTGAGTAAAGAAGGGCATCAGAGCAAGGCGAGGATGGGGGTAGTTAAAAGAAGAGGGGCAAAAAGTGCCAATCTTTAAAGTTGTTACGCCGGACTCAATGTTTGCTTGCTTTGGTCACAACCATTGCAAGGTCCTCTACCTAGGTTTCATTTTCCACTTTTTCATTTTTTATATTTTATTTTTAACTGACAAAAAAATAAAATTGTGCATGTTTATAGGGTACAGTGGAATGTTTTGATACATGTAAGCATTGTGAAGTGGTCAAATCAGGCTAATTATCAAACCCACTAGCTGAGATATTTATCTTTTCCTTGTAGTGAGAGCACTTAAAATCCTTCCTTTTATCTATTTTGCAACATAAATACATTATTATCATCTGTATTCACCTTACTATGTAATAGAACACGAGGACTTATTCCTCCTAACTAAAAGCTCATTCCCATTGACCAATGTCTCCTTTTCCCCACATGGCCATCCCTTCCCAGCCTCTGGTAACCACCATTCTATTTTCCATTTCTGCAAGTTCAGCCTTTGTAGATGGCATGTGTGAGATCATATGGTATAGGTCTCTCGGTGTCTAGCTTATCGCATTTAGCACAATGTCCTCTAGTTTAATCTATGTTTCACAAATAATAGAATTTCCTGGTTTTTTTTTAAAGACTGAATAGTATTCCGTTGTCTATATAAACCATGTTTTAAAAATTCATTCATGCCTTAGTTGACACTTGGGTTGACTCCACGTCTTGACTGTTGTGAATAGTACAGCAGTGAACCTGGGAGAGCAGACATCTCTTTAATGTATGGATTTTAATTCCTTGGACTATGAATGCTTGGAGCTACCCATTGGTTGTGGGATTGCTGGTTCCTTCCACCTCTATCTTAAACATTATGTAAAGACAAAGCAATTCATGGGATTAATTGCCATTTAGAGAAAGGAGGTCAAAGTCATGCATATAAGCATTTAAGTTCCAAAATGTCTTAACATCTCATTTCCAAAAACATTAGACCCTTCAACATATCCAGGAAAGGTTTCATTTGCCCTCCCCAAATTGCGTATGTGTCCCCTCCACCTTGCCTCTGTCAAATATTAACAAACCGCAGTAGAGAAACCCAAGACACAGTGATGCATGGGCTGGTGGAGAGAGCGAGATCTCCTAGGCCTTTAGCCCAGATGTGGTGATACCATGTGGTCACTGAACCTACTGACTAATCAAAGAAAGCTAACAGCTGTACAGCAAGGTGAAAATGTGACCTGCCAGGGACACAAGAAACAGCCTTCATTATGTTTGATCCTGTCAGATGCTCTTAAAGGTGCCACAAGCCTGGGTAGTTGCTGGACTCTCTTGGAACTTGAAGTTTGTTATCATACTGTTTCATATTTCCCGCTGTAATTTCTGAGTTAGGTTTATATCCAGTTTTTCTTTGTAAAAGGCTTTAATTTTTGAAATGATACTAATGGTGGCTCACAGCCTGGCTCTCTGACTCTTCTCTGCTGGGTTTGCATGTGGAAATCCTAACCGGGCTTTTCCATAAGGCAATGTCTGAAGAGAAGGAGACTGAAGCAGTTCCTTTCCAACAGGTAAATTATATCCTTTGGGTATTTCCAAAAGATTCACTGGTCATTGTGTAGGTTCACTAGGGCCTTTAACTTTATGAGGCCAACACTAACTCTCCTCAGGTACACTAACATCTGTTAGTGTACCTGAGGAGAAGTACTCATCTCGCCAACTTAGCCAAAGCAGGAAATGTCCTGAATGTCATCTCCCTGATAGGTAATAGATGTGAGTTGTGGGAACACTGTGCTGATCCCCACATGCTTTTTTAAAAAGCAATTTACCTGCCGCTCTGCCGGGCTTAAATCAACAGGATATTTAACATTCCTCAGCAAAAAACACGCTATCTGAGGGAGAAAGGCAGGCCTGATATGCCAATAAGAATACAAGTTATTCTGAAGTGCGTGTATTGGGGGTTGGCTTTTGTGTCCCTTATACAAACCAGATCCCAGAACTCAGAGAGATAAGGATAATTCCCTTCCACCATAAAATCTATAAGAAGATTCCAATTAAAGCTGGTCAGTATAGGCCAAAGTGACCTAGAGTTGTCATGGGCAGTGGAGACTTGAAAGTCTGATATCATCCTGCGTCAGTCAAAATTCAAGAGTGGACCTGGGCAAGACTCTGGAAACTACCTTCGGACCCCCAATAAAACTGGAGGGCAGGAGGGCTGCACTGCCCTTCTCCCTCTGAGAGGACCCACTGTCTCCCTTGAGAGTGTCCCCTTTTCCTTTTCCTATCCCTTCAATAAACTCAGGCCTGTTACTCTGAGTGGCAGGTCTGAAATTCTCCTGTATGATTGTAAGAACCACTGAGAGAAGACAACTGTGGCCGCCTCAGCTCCTCAGCAAGCCTTGCCCTTTAACTCTCTCATTGCCCCACCATCCCACCCACCAACACACACACACTATGTCTTTTTTCTAAAAAATTCTCTTTTCAATCAATATGACTTGTGGAAAGTGAGAGTGGAGATGGCGTATACCTTTGGACATAGATGGGCAATACTCATAATACACACATACAATTTGGGATGGGGTAAGAATTTTCAAGTCTTTCAAATCATTTAATTAAAAGAAGAAAAGAGAAAGAGGCCAGGTCAAAGACCTTCCCTCCGGGCTGGGGATGTGGCTCAAGCATGCGTGCGGCCCAGGTTCGATCCTCAGCACCACAAAGATGTTGTGTCCGCCAAAAACTAAAAACTAAATATTAAAAAATTCTCGCTCTCTCGCTCTCTCACTCTCTCCCCCCCTCTCTTTAAAAAAAAAAAAAAAAAAAAGACTTTCCCTCTACCAGTGCCTTGAAGGCAGCGAGCAGACCCACAGTCTAGTGTAATTAGTGACTCCTGAAGCCACCTGATCTCCCCTCCCTGGGCTCCTGGCACTGGTCAGCCCAAGGCCTGAGAAATACCCAAAGCAGCCACCCTCCTGAAGTCCTGGTCCTGCAGGAAAGTCTCAAGACCCTCTCCTAATTGTGTTCACACCTTCTAAGGGCTTGTCTTCAGGAATCAAAGAAAAGAATCAATAAAGTGAGAATATGAGAACCCCAAACCCTAAAAGAAAACCCTTGTATTTGACTTGCAAGGCATTATAAAAACTCAGTTTCTCAGTTTCTCTTAAGCAACAGTCAAGCAACTTGACCTAATATCACCAATTTAACCACAAAACATAGCTGCCTACCCAGACTGGTTGAGTTTTCCCTGCTTTGTTGTCTGTGTTCCAGCTGACTTTAAAAGAGAGATCCCCTCCCTAAACTACTCCATCCTCTGAACATTGGCTCTCTAACTGGATTCAAGTAACCTTTTAGGAATATAAATACTTATATTATTTTGATATCTGAATCCTCACTTTTCCACTCAGACAAATTTAGAGATGTCTTTGCTATATAAACTAACCATATGAACTTGATTTTCAACTCAGAATCTAAATATATTCAGAGAGTGAAGAAGGCTTATAATTTCAGAGGGCTGTAGAAATTCATTTAAATCTCACCCTGAGGTAGGGTGAAGATTGCATGCAATTCCAAAGATCTGAGGATCTCTAATCAGAAATCTCTACTCTGGGGATGGCTGATATTCATTTCAAACATCTTTATCAAAGTCCATATCAGATCACTTTATGCCTCTTAGAATAACTATTATCCAAAACAAAACACAAAAGCAGAAAATAAGTGTTGGTGAGGATGAAGAGAAAACAGATTGTAAAATTGGTAGGATTGTAAAATGCTGCAGCTGCTGTGGAAAAGAGACTGGTGCTTTCCTAAAGTTAAACACAGAATTACCGCACGAACTAGCAAGTCTGCTCCCAGACATACACCTAAAAAAATGAAAGCTGGGATTCTAGCAGATACCTGTACATCAATGTTTTTAGAGTAGTCGAATATATAGAGACAGAAAGAAAAATAGTGGTTGCCACGGCTGTGGAGGGAGCGTCCAATGGGTAGAGTCTCAATGTGGGAAGATGAGAAAGTCCTGGGGATGGTTGGTAGGGAAGGCTGCACAACAAGTAAACATACTCAAGGGCACTGAACTACACACCTCAAGAAGGTTAGTATGAGAAATTTTGCTACATTTACTTTATCAGAATAAACAATGATAAAATATACCAGAGACCATAATGAGCTCTCTATTTATTTTTACCTATTTGAGATATTTGTTTTACCTATTTGAACAGGTAGGACAAAAAGAGTGGCAATGTTAAATCCTCATAAGGATACAAAGAAATTGGATCTTTCATACATTCCTTGTACAGACACTCTGGAAAATAGTTTGGTGGTTCCTTTAGAAAAGCAAATCATACACTTACCATATAGCCCAACAAACACACTCTTGCACATTCACAACAAGAGAAATGAAAATCATGTCCAAACAAAAACACATACACAAATGTTTATAGAAGCTTTATTTAGAATAACAAAACCCCAAAATCAAAGCAACCAAAATATCATGTAATAGGTGAATGGTTATACACACTGTGGATATCCATACCATAGAATACTCTGCACCAATAAAAAGAATGAAGCACTGATACATTCAAGGAGTTGGCTTGATCATAAGAATATTAATGTTGAAGGGATGATGACAACCTCAAAAAGTCACACATTATGTAACACTATGTAGGCAACATTCTCAAAATGACAAAATGATAGAGATGAAGAAGATATCAACTATTGTCAGGGTTTCTGTATGATGAGAGGAGGTGAGTGGGGATATATAAATGTAACATAATTTATCTACTCATTGATGGAAGTGGAAGATACTTGCAATTATATACCATCAACGAAACTTCAAAAACATCTCATGCCCCCATTCTTTAATAAAGGACTGCATGTAATTTAATGGATAATTTCCACTTCCAGTCATTCCAACTTCCACTAAAAACACAATGGCAGCTACCAAAATAAATTCCACTAACAACCTCTAGCCTACCACAGTGTGGCTTATTTTTTCCCTGTTTTGCTAGGGGGAAGGCTTCCTGTTGAGTTTAGTCAGTTGTGGCGCAATATCATAGAGGATGTTTAGTCGTCTACGCCTAGAGTATGTTAATCACCTCTGTATAGATACCTGTCCAAAATTCAAGGATACACAAAGATGTCCAGAGCACTCTGACTACAAACAAATCCAGTGGATGAAAAACCTAAACACTCATGCATGCAATTTAGTGCCTTTATTACTTGTTCACCTTGAGTTTTTTTTCTCATATACACATTTTTTTTATTTGTTCTAATTAGTTATACATGACAGTAGAATGCATTTTGACACAATGTACACAAATGGAGCACAATTTCTCATTCCTCTGGCTGTATACAATGCAGAGTCACATCAGTCATACAATCATACATGTATATAGGGTAATATATATTCCACTGTCCTTCCCCACACACATACACCCCTTTCTCCCCCACTCCCCTCTACCCAAACCAAAATTCCTCCTCTCTTCCCTAGACGCGCCCCCCATTATGAATCAGCAACCACTTATCAGAGAACACCATTGAAGTTTATTAAAGAAAACACTTCTGATACAAAATGACTTTATATGTAGGTAACATCTAAAACAAAGGTGTAAAGAACTACAAAAGTCACAATTTAAAATATAGACAACTGTGTTAGTAGGAAAGTCCATTTTTTTAAACATTTATTTTTTGGTTGTAGGCGGACATGATACCTTTATTTTACTTTGATGTGGTGCTGAGCATTGAACCCAGTGCCTCACCTCACGCATGCTAGGCAAGTGCTCTACCACTGAGTCACAACCCCAGCCCAGGAAAGTCAATTTTGAACTTCCTACCCAAAAAAGTCATTCAACCCATGTTTGTTCCACAACTCCTTGGGGTGATTCTACATTCTCATTTGTTTGAAGTGTTTTCAGCTTCTTATCAAAATATGTACAACTCCTTTCACACATTTTATGGAGAGTTTAAAGGCAAAAAAAAAATTTGTGATTCCTGCTTGACCTACAAATTTTCTTAATCAGATTTATGAGTGACTCAGGACATTTAAATGAATTGGTGCTTTAATGATGGAACTGTATTAAATCATCTGCAAAAATTCTCTGATGAAAATGAATACTTCAGTAATCCCCTTCTTTTCTTCTATTGGCTTCTGTTATCTGTTCTCAAGGGAATACAAGAAGCTATGCTTCCTCTTCCTAGAAAGTCCCTTTCAATAACTCTAGCCAGAGTCTAAACAATAAATGACAATGTCAGATGCTTAAATGTATTCTGTTTTAGTGACCCAGATTTTCAAATTCCCTGCCATCAACTTGCCCTGTGGTTAGCACTTCTCACACCCAGATCACCCAGATGTCCTCCATATGTTGTCCTACCACCCTGTCATCTTCAATTCCAAGGAGGCACAAAGGTCTTGTGGTTATCAGGAAGATAAGCTTAGTCTTTGACAGTCTATGCCTGCAGTTGTTTCTAAGTCTCTCTCTCTCTCTCTCTCTCTCTCTCTCTCTCTCTCTCTCTCTCTCTGTCTCTCTCTCTCTGTCTCTCTCTCTCTCTCTGTCTCTCTCTCTCTCTCTCTCTCTCTCTCTCTCTCTCTCTCTCTCTCTCACACACACACACACACACACACACACACACACATTTCTACACCTCTAGGGGAGAAATCTGGCCTGCCTATTATGCTCTCAATAATTCCACAATCTGTTGGAAGAAGTTAATGTTCTTGTTCTTTACATTATGGAGGGTGAGGAGAGTTTGCAAAATTAACTGGAGGATGCATGGCACATCATATTTTGTGGTTCAGTGAGGTAGAGTCAGAAGACCAGGCTCCAGCGCCATCTTTACCATCATGTGGGTGTGAGGGCTACAATCATTTCTTTCCCAGGCTCACGGCTTTCCTCCCATCCAGTCTGATGGCTGATCAGCCCATGTGTGCTCTCTCAGACATGTCAGCTCCTTGGACCACTCCTTTCCAACCGGTCACCTGGCTAATCCCACTAACTGTTCTAAACCAGCTCCTACATAGCCTCCCCTGAAATACATGTCTTGATTCCCGCCTGTGGTTTCAGGAGCATCCTGGTGTGTCTTCATCTAATAATTTATAATAATCATCACTCATAATCACTTCTGTGATGGTGCAATTGCCTCTTGGTGATCCTCATAGGCAGGACAGCCTATTTTTCTGTAAAAATCCTGATCCCAGATGTAGATTCACTGTACCACAGGAATGAAACCTCAGGGCTCTGGGTTTATGAATATTTTTCCAAATCCTGGGAGAACCCTAAGAAATATACTCACAGAGTCATTTTATTCTATTTGCAAATTAGAAAACTCTTCGAAATGGGATACAGGCTGACCTGTACAAGTATAGGGTAGTCACCGTGTGACTGTCAGAAAAGACAACAACATGGGATATCAGGAAATTAGCTTGTCTTCTGGTGTTTGCTCAAAGTGTTTTAGGTGAATTGTTACCAAAAAGAAAAATTAATTAAATTGTTCCATGGGTCCAGAGTGGCAGGGCAAGTAGGGCAGCTGTCTTGACTGCCTTTAGTTAAGCCTGCTGTCTCTTTCCTTTCCCTTTCCTCTCAGACAAACCCCTCTTCCTGTTGGGGGGACACTGGAACATCTGAGGGCATTTTTTCTGAATCTAGAGAAGCTGAATTTGGATTTTTTAAGAATCCTTATGGAATTAGCCAGTTTTTTAAACTGACAATTTCTCATCATACTCACTTTCCATCTAATTTCTTATTCACAATTTTACATTCCTTATCTGAAAGGGATTTCTTCAAAGGGCATAAGCGTATCCCTCACAAAACCTGGATTTGCCCCTGTCTGTACCTCACTTAGCAGCTGGCATATAAGATCTGGCCATTGAACTCATGGGTGCACCAGTGCATGAGGGCAAGTCACCTACATGGCCAAGTTTACCTCCACCTCTAATCAGTAAGGTGAGGTCCTAATTAAATAGCCTGTGTGTGAGAACATTCTGCAGGGAACTACAAGACACTCTAAATGGATAAGATAGTAGCTCAATTCGTTTTTTCAAATATATAGATCAAAATAACTTTGAGTATTGGGAGAAAGTAGTCAAGAATGCTAAGGAATGGGGTTTTAAGAAATGAGCTCATGTGACATGGCATGCAAAAAAAAATCCTTTCTGAGTTAGAAGATTGTTCATGAATCTGTTAGAGAAAGCAAACTTTTCATTCCATGCTATTTTAACCAACCTTCCTTACTGTTAAATCTAGTTTTCAGCTAGGAAATGTCTCACAAAACTTACTCAATTTTTATTGTATATTTTTTAATATATTACATATATATTAAATTTTAATTAAGTCTCAAATTCTGAGAAATGTTCCTCCAATCCCCAGATTTACTGACGATTATGATCACAGTCAACTCCTGCTTGACCTTCCTCCTCTGTCTCTTTGTACACCTGGAGTAGAAAAAAAAAATGACTGTCCTCATCCCAAAATAGATATCACTGGAAAAACGAAACACAGTATAGAAATAATCAAACAACAAAATTAAAGACTGCTCCAGGATGAATGTCAGCCACTGAGCTTTGAATGGAACTAAATTAGAACCTTGTATTCACTCAACAAATATTTACTGGGCATATAGTGTACATCAGGCCCTAGACTAGGATTGAAAAAATCAGTGGAAAAAAATTTCCTTTAATCTCTGCTGTTTTATTGTTTACAATTTAACAGAAGAGACACTAACCAGAATAATATAACAATAAAGACTCCTTAAAATGTAAATCAGTGTGCCTAGCAGGCTTTGCTGAGCGTGTAACATTTAAGCTGAAACCTGCAAGGTAAGAAGTTGATTATATGCTGGGTGCAGTGGTGCATGCCTCTAATGCCAGTGGTTCAAGAGGCTGAGGCAGGAAGATCATGAGTTCAAAGCCAGACTCAGCAACTTAGCCAGACCCTAAGCAACTCAGAGACACTGCCTCTAAATAAAACATTAAAAAGAGCTGGGGATGTGGCTGACTGGTTAAGCACCCCTGGGTTCAATCCCTGGTACCAAATACATAAATAAATAAAAGTTGACTATAAAAAAGTAGGGAATGCTCTTACAGAGGGACAGAGAGTCAGCTTGTCTCCCTTCAATGACCGTCTAGAAATTCAACCAATGAGCATTTACAATGCACGGGACACCACAGGGAAGGGGGAAAATCTGTGTTCAGTTCAAGAACACGCTGAACTGAGAACCAGAAGATGCTCCTTCCTAATTGAGTAGGTGGCCATCCTGCACTCAGCTCCACGAGTCAGTCCCGGTCCCTGGCCCAGGCTAAATGAATGCTGATGAAGGAACACCACCTTCAGCCTCCTCATCTGCAAATAGACAACATTTCCTGCCTCGCAGGGCTGTGGTAAAAATTAAACAAGAACCCCTTAGTATACTTTGCAGTGTTTGATATATAACAGGTACATTTAAAATGTTTCGTTTTTAAGATTGTCCATTGGACTCCAGTTTCTATTTTGCTCCAAATAATTTCTCTGCTTACATGAGAATGCTAGTATTTATGGCATTTTCATTTTTAAATTGCCTTTGGAATGCCCGGCCTCTTGGGCCACCAGGCTTCAATGGTAATGTATTTTTATTAGCTGTATTGAAGGCACCATGAGATGGCAATACATCCTGATTGTTGATAACATGTCCTGAGGGTAGCTTCCCATAAAATGGGCATCAGCCTTAGAAAACTGCCAATAAAATACCAAATGCACAGCTCTCCAGGATCATAACCTTGACAGGACGTTAGGGATATTCTTGGATACAGAAGCACAGCAGCTTGGGCAAAATTCTGGAAATGAGAGAATAAAGACAGCCCACCCAGGTGGACAGAGGAGTTGTCTGACTAGAAAAGCTATGCCTGCAAGTGAGAGACAAATTCAGGGAAAGAACCAATATTTAAGGGGAAGAATAAAGTATTCACAAAGTCTAATAACATGAACTCTAAGGGGCTAAAGGCAACCATTCAAAGGTGAATTAGGTGTGAAATGCTGGATTTAATCCTTAGCACCACATAAAAAGAAATAAACAAAAAATAAAGGTATCGTGTCCTTCTACTACAACAACAAAAAAATTTAGAAAATAAAAAATAAAAGTTAAAAAAAAAGGTGAATTAGGATCATGGTAGAGGGGAGGACAGCATTGAGCATCGCAGAGCTGATGGCTGATAAGCTATGAGGATGAGGGCTGAAGGGATTAGGAGGACTCAGGCTTACCATGGGATGCCTGGGAGAAAGGTATATGGGAACAGAAGCCAGAAGTAGTCTGCTCTAGAGAGAACTTGAACATTTTTTTTTTAAATATAATTGTCTGGATTTGAAGCCCAGGCTCGAAAACTGGGTGATTACAGCAATCAGGCCAGTTGGAAAAAGAAGAGAGGCAGGGCAGAGGGCAGGGCAGGACAGGAGGGCCACACAAGGAGGAGACATGGTTGAAATAACACGAATAGATGAGCTCACTAGGCGAGGAGGAGGAAAGGGCCCTGGGGAAGTTCACGCAGCAGGAGAAGGAAGCTCAGCAGAGATCACCGGAAAGGAGCCACCAGGGCTCCTGAGCTCCAAAGGTAAAATTTTTTGGTACATTTCTGATCACACAGCTCCTCTGAGGAGCCCGCCAGTGACTTCTCCTGAGCTACCTGGTCAAGCCCAGGCAGCCAGAACCTGGCCCCACCCCTGACTCGGGCCTCTCCTCTCCCTCACAACACACCAGCCACACTTACCGTTCACAGTCTCCCAAATATTTAAATTCACTTCCACTTTAGAAGCCTTTGTGCTTTCTGATCCCTCTACCAGGACACTCTTCAAAGGATCCTGGATTCGTCTATCAAATGGCACAAATGCACACCGTTCTCTCCCAGAGCGTAGCCTGGAATTGTCCCGACACACACAACTGTGAAATTCTCACTGTTATTTGTTTACCTCCTCATGGTCCATCTCCCTACTCTCAGGTAGACTCAGGACGAGGGACCTAGGACCTTGTTTTTCACTCTGTTCTTACAGTACATAGTACTAAATGGGGACTTAAGAAAAAGACACTTTAGATTAAAGAAGAAAAAAATTAGAGGCCTAAGAAGGGTTTTGACAAAAATAACAGGATTAAAACCAGACCATGCCAAGTTATGGGGAGGAAGAGGAGGCAAGAACTAAGACAACTTATCCAAAACATACACACCCTCATGGGGGAAGAGGAGCTGTTAAAGTAGTATAGCTATAATCACACCTTCTATAAGAGCAGCCTTCCCAGAGTATGTGAACAAAGCATTTCGACTGAATCCCATCTTATTTCTTCCACTAAAGGTTCTTTCAGCAAAAACTCTGATATCCCCCAGGCCTAAAATCCTTGCTTAGATGGAAAAGTACATTTAAAAATCAAACAAAAATGTCAATTATTTCTAGTTCTTAATAAAAAAATAATACAAGGCTGCATATTACCCAAAATTGCGGGGGGGGGGGTGTCGCTGCAATATGGCAAGTGAGGCAATATCAGACTTTAGAACACTTGGTACCTATTACCCACAGAACTGTGAGCCCACACCCACAAAGAAAGTCATTCAAAGATGTGCCCAGGAACTTGCTCTTGCTGCCATCTCCTGCAGCTGTATGTTTTATCTTCAGTTCTTTCCTGAGAAACCTATCATCTTAGTGGTGACAGTAGCAGGGAACACCATGAACTGCCACTGTGCTGAGAAGAAAAAGAAACTTCTTTTGGAATTTGGACAAGGATTAAACCAGTAGAGGATTTATATAAAGTTTCTAAGCCAAAGCTTTTGCTAGAAGTGGTTTTTCCCTTCTGCTCCTGCCAGAACAATCAAGCCATCTCTTGCAGCAGCTAAGGAGCTCAAGATGTTACAAGAATTGACAGGTGTGGCTGCTGGCCAGGCATGGTAAAATAGTCACCATGGTCCTCTTTGCTCCATGGCTAGAACGTGTTGCTTTGGAATTTATTTGCCCCCTCAGAAGGCAAACAGACAAGAGAGAAAAGCAAACAAAGGGAGGAAAAGATCAAGTCAGTAGAAAGCAAAAACCACCAAAAGAGTCCACTTCAGCAAGCTCAGCTTAGAACAAGGGCAGAAACACATAGAGGGCAGTCAGACACAGATAATGCCAATATAATTTTCTAAAAACAATTTGCACAAAGCAAACGTGATTCAGAAGTTGATTTCAGGCTAAAGCCCCTTCTGAATCTGCTTTTTAGGCCAGAATCAGTAGCATGACATTTTAAAAGAGCATCACCCACACATTCTGACCCCTGAGCAAATGAAATGTCTATTCACTTGAGCTTGATAGGACAAATAACTGTCAATTATTAGGCCCAGGTTTTTGTGAGCAAATGAGCTTTAGAAGGTCAGGACTTGCCTAGACTTAGTTACCAGCAATATCTTCTAGCAGAACCAAAAAAGTGAGAAAGTAAGACACTTTAAGACCCAGGAAGTGGGAAGTGGAGCTTTTCTTCATGTTGGAGAACTCCAGGGAGACTATAGGGAAGAAAAGGTTAAAAAGGTACCCTTGAGTACCCAGCCAATGAGGAGATGGAGTTGTGGTGATGAACAGTGGGGGAGGTGATGTTTGTCACCAGTGAAGATGGGAAAACCCCAGGCTTGTTGTAGGATCTACCACTAACAAAACTTCTAAGCCAAAAAAAAAAATTATTTTATGACATCCAATATAGCATATGAAAATCCACAGTGCCAGACCAGCTGAGTCAAGTAAATCACTCTTCCTCCTGAAGCCTTAACTCCCCATTGGCAAAGTGAGGTGTGCCAGGCAAAGGTCTCCAAGGTGCCTTCACAGACTAAGATTCTGAGCCAGTGCTCAAGAGAGACCAGTCACAGCCAGACCGTTAGGAGATGCAGAACCACAAACAGAGAAGGAGCAGGTCTGGAGGACAGGATTATCTTCAGCAGGAACCACAAGTCAGTGGGAATCTGCAGGAGTCCAGAAGGAGGCACCTGTCAGGTAAGCACAGAATGAAGCCACCAACTCACTACTGCCTCAATAGGAAGCTGCTGCCTGGATTAGAAAATGGACCTGGGAATCAGACAGTCCAACCAAACAACCTAGGATTTGTCCTTGTGGGCTCCTCCAGGAAACTAGCCAAGGGGAACATCTCAGCCAAGTTTCAAGGAAGACACACCAAGACCCAGAAGACAGAAAAGGCTGGATGGGGGAGGATTTAGCTCAGACATGGGTCAGGTCTCTGCACATCAGGCTACACCTTCAATGAATACATACAGTGGAGCCCAGCAGAAACCTTGAGACCAACCATAGCAGGATACTATGACTCAGAATAAAAGGATAATATAAGTCCTGAGGGACTAGGGAAGCAACTTAGATCCAGCTGGTAACAAGTTACGGAAACAGAAACTCCGCTGCCCAAACAGTTATACAATTTACAGCCTCCAGAGAAAGAAAGGATTCTACTCTTCTCCGTCATTTACTGCAATTCCCAGGTTTCTGCAACATGTCAGAAGGGTGGAAGAAGGCAAGAATCCACATGCGAAGGCTCACAGGTGCACCCTCTGCTGATGTCATAAAAATCTCCAGGGATTACATATTCATCCTAGGGGTTGGAGCTGAGGCTCAGCGGTAGCACACTTGCCTGGCATGTGTGAGGCAGTGGGTTCAATTCTTAGCACCACATATCAATAAATAAAACAAAGGTCTATTAGTGACTAATAAAAATATATTTTTTAAAAAATGTTCTTCCTGGCTAGAATACAAGTAACAGAGAAGTGGAGTACTGTGGTTAAAAAAAAAGGATTATAACAACAAAAGGAATCCTCTTAAAAAATTAATCAATGTAACATATAAAGTTTAACACACTATTTGCTTTAAGCAATGAATATGAAATAAGCCCCAATTTCATAGTTATCAGTTGTTAAAGATAAAAAATAGACATAAAGTATTTCTGAAAGTGGCTGAATAAAATGTGAACTAATACATCTCATTTGCAAAGAAATTCCTTAAAATTTGGAATAGATACACTTCCATACAATGATTGCACTCCCAGGAATCTATCCCACAGAGATGAGGGTATCAATACATAAGGATATATGATTGACAAGAAAAAGTCTAGTGAATAATCATTTGTGGTTTCCAAGAACCCAAAGAAAGATCATCAGGGAAGTGGCTTGATCCAGACCCATTCCACAAATTAGAGTTACATTTGATGATTTGGAGGAGTTTGTAAGTGTTGTTGAGTTGGATATAAACAAACATCTACACAATATGATCTAGCATTTTAAAAAAATATATTCTATTAAGGCTTTATCAGTGTGTGCATATGTGTGTGAGAGAGATATGAATACAGAAAATATGGAAATGTTTGCAGAAAAAAAGAAACACTGACTGTGGTATCAGTAGCTCTCAAACTTTAGCACTCACCAGAGTCACTTCAGCTGAATGAGGTGGCACACACCTGTAATCCCAGCTACCCAGGAGGCAGAGGCAGGAGGTTTATGAGTTTGAGAACAACCTAAGCAATGTAGTAAGACCCCACAGAAGGAAAAGAAGGTGAAAAATCACACGAAGATTTTCTTAAGATTGCCAGGATCCACCTGCAGAGCATTTGATTCAGTAGGTCTGGGGTGAAGTCTGAAAATATGCATTTCTAGCAAGTTCCTTGGAGACTCTGATCCTGTTGAGATCGACATAGTAGGTAACTCTTTTCAGAAAGAGCTACCTGGCATAACAGAGAGAGAAGGTATGAAATGAAGGAAGGCAAATTGTGGATCAGTCCAAGACAATAACAACAGCTTTTCCACAGGATTCCACTTTTGAAACATTGTGTGTGTGTGTGTGTGTGTGTGTGTGTGTGTGTGTGTACAGTTTTGCAAAAACAAATTCCTGAAATGACTGTTATCAAAATACTAATTGAACTTCTTTCAGAAGTAGAATATCAAGGACTCTTTTCTTTATTCTTTACAAATTTATTTATTATATTCTTTATAATGAACAAGTGTTATTTCAAGAGTCATTTAAGATAAAACCATGTTTACTGGTGAAGAAATCTTTGGAACCAACAATTTCTCAAGGAAGAACTTTTCTGTTTTATTCATAGCACTGAACTGGTATTTTAGGAAGATTAACATTAAATTACACTTCAAATAAAAATAAAAACATAAAAAAGTTACTCGAGGATAGATTTAAAAAGTAGAATATGTATTTATTTTCCTTCCTTCCTTCCTTCCTTCCTTCCTTCCTTCCTTCCTTCCTTCTTTCTTTCTTTCTTTCATTCTGGTACGGGCTATTGAACTCAGAGGCACTCAACCACTAAACCACATCCCCAGCCCTATTTTTGTATTTTGCTTAGCACCTCCTCATTGCTGAGGCTGGCTTTGAAGTCACAATCCTCCTACCTCAGCCTCCCATGTTGTATAACTTTTCTAATGCACAAAAATGTAGAGGAAACAATATTAAAAAGTAATCAAAAACATTCATCTTCAAAAATGTACTATTTGGCTTGTGAATGCAAAACCTCTTTGTCTCTCAAAATTCTATGATATTCACACTAAACAAAATCTCCTCTTAAAAACTATACTTACATAGCTTTCTACCTATTTTTGTTAGAAAATAAGACTAAAATCAGTAAGCTGAAATCAAACAAAATAGAGATAACTTTATGACTTCCAGTATGTGACTTTGCAGCCCCCAAGTAATGTCAATTAAAGGGTTTTTAAGCCAGAAAACAAACATCTTAGATGGTTACACAGATTTTAATTTACACTTTCTCAGGCTTTCACACTTCTGAACACCACATCTCTTTGCCAGCTTAAAACACTCCTCTTGATACCAGTTGACTATTCAATCGGAAAATTAATCCTAGACCTCAACTCAGAAGCAGGCTTCAGTTATTTTTTCCTCTGAGAACAAACAGAACTGTTCCTTCAGGGCCCCATTCAAACACAGATGCAGGAAGCTGCTCAGAGGCTGCAAATTGGATTTGCAGTGTTCACATCCCTAAATTCTGCAAATTGATACTATAAAACTCTCAGCTGCCAGTCTTGCCAACCTCTGCTATTTTTCGGATACCGCAGTCAGTGTTTCTCTTCTGCAAGAGCAGTTCAACACACTGTAATGGTTTATTGCATTTTTAAAAATACAGTGAGTCTGTGGCTGAATTCAGGCACACCCCCACATCCCCAAGACTGCGACAGATTGTCTTTCCCAAAGATGAGCAAATGAAAATAAGCCAGAAAATTCTATAGTGCAAGAGACAGAATTAGAGACTTCCTCTTCTGACACAGATCCCTGAGAGCACAGAAGAATAATTTTAATTATTGCTTCATGCTCACAGGAAAATGAGAAAGATCACTCCAACAAAACTGGGCACAAAAAGGCCAACATGGCATGAAAATGCTACCTGGAAACTAAAAATAATAGAAACTAAATCTGTACTGTCAAGCACGAAAAAAGAAAAGCTAGACACAACAAAACCAGATAGAGAACAAAGATTAAAACATGCTTCCAGAATTCAATCTCCATCTCCCCAAAAGATAAAATAGTCCAAAGCTGTGGATGTAGCTCAGTTGGTAGAGTGCTTGCCTTGCATGCACAAGGCCTTGGGTTCAATCCCCAGCACCAAAAAGAAAAGAAAAGAAAAGTAGTCCAACCCTTGAATATTTGTCATTCTAGATGAAGAAAACAATAGTGGGAGACACAAAAGAAGAAATCTTTAAAAAAAAAAAATGGAGGGGCTAGGGTTGTAGCTCAGTGGTAGAGTGCTTGCCTAGCATATGTGAGGCCCTGGATTAGATTCTCATCACCACATACAAATAAGTAAAATAAAGGTCTATCAACACCTTTAAAAAAAAATTTTAAGTTTGATATAGTGATGCCACCTGCTTCACTCTTCCTGCTAAGGATTGCTTTAGCTATCTGGGTCTCTTATTTTTCCAGATGAATTTCATGATTTCTTTTTCTATTTTTGTGAGGAATGCAATTGGGATTTTGATCAGAATTGCATTAAATCTGTATAGTGCTTTTGGTAGTATGGTCATTTTGATAATATTAATTTTGCCTAAGAGCAAGGTAGATCCTTCCATCTTCTAAGGTCTTCTTTGATTTTCTTTCTTTAGGGTTCTGTAGTTTTCATTGTATAGATTTTTCACCTCTTTCATTAAGTTGATTCCCAAATCTTTTTTTTTTTTTGAGGCTATTGTAAATGGGGTAGTATTCCTCATTTCCTTTTCAGAGGATTTGTCACTGATATGCAGAATGCCTTTGATTTATGGGTGTTGATTTTATATCCTGCTACTTTACTGAATTCATCATTTACTAGTTCTAGAAGTTTTCTGGTGGAGATTTTTGGTATAGAATCATATCGTCGGCAAATAGTGCTTCTTTTCCTATATGTATCCCTTTAATTTCTCTCATTTGTCTATGATCTGGCCAGTGTTTCAAGTTCTATGACTAACCCACAAAATTACAATTATCTTATATTAGACAAAGGTGCCAAAAACATGTATTGGAAAAAAGATAGCCTCTTCAACAAATGCTGGAAAAACTGGAAATCCATATGCAACAAAATGAAATTAAACCCTTATCTCTCACCATGCACAAAACTCAACTCAAAATGGATCAAGGACCTAGGAATTAAACCAGAGACTCTGTGTCTAATAGAAGAAAAAGTAGGCCCTAATCTTCATCATGTGGGATTAGGCCCCAACTTCCTTAATAAGACTCCTATAGCACAAGAATTAAAACCAAGAAACAATAAATGGGATGGATTCAAACTAAAAAGTTTCTTCTCAGCAAAAGAAACAATCTGTGAGGTGAATGGAGAGTCTACATCTTGGGAACAAATTTTTTACTCCTCACACATCAGATACAGCACTAATGTCTAGGGTACATAAAGAACTCAAAAAGCTAAGCACCAAAAAAACAAATAACCCAATCAATAAATGGACCAAGGACATGAACAGACACTTCCCAGAAAAGGATATATAACCAATTAATAAATATATGAAAAAATATTCATCATCTCTCACAATTAGAAAAATGCAAATCAAAACTACTCTAAGATATCATCTCACTCCAGTCAGAATGGCAGCTATTATGAAGACAAACAACAATAAGTGTTATTGAGGATGTGGGGGAAAAGGCACACTCATACATTGCTGGTAGGACTGCAAATTGGTGCAGCCAATATGGAAAGCAATATGGAGATTCCTTGGAAAGCTGGGAATGGAACCGCCATTTGACCCAGCTATCCCTCTCCTTGGTCTATACTCAAAGGACTTAAAAACAGCATACTACAGGGACACAACCACATCAATGTTTATAGCAGCACAATTCACAATAGCTAAATTGTGGAACCAACCTAGATGCCCTTCAGTAGATGAATGGATTAAAACATGTGGCATTTATACACAATGGAATATTACTCAGCAATAAAAGAGAACAAAATCATGGCATTTGCAGGTAAATGGATGGAGTTGGAGGAGATAATGTTAAATGAAGTTAGTCGATCCCAAAAAACCAAATGCTGAATGTTTTCTCTGATATAAGGAAGCTGATTCATAGTGGGGTGGGAAAGGGAAGCATGGGAGGAATAGCCAAACTCTAGATAGGGCAGAGGGGTGGGAGGGTAAGAGAGAGGTCAGAGGGGTTAGCATTGATGGTGGAATGTGATAGACACCATTATCCAAAGTACATGCATGAAGATATGAATTGGTATGAACATACTTTATATACAGAGATATGAAAAATTGTGTTATATATGTGTAATAAGAATTGTAATGCATTCCACTGTCATGTATTTTAAAAATAAGATAAAACAAATTTTAAAAAAATAAGAAAGAAAATGGAAATGTTTCTTCATGGATCTAAGTAAAAACACAGGGAATAAAAAAGATTTAAATGGATAGATTGCCTATATGTTTAAAGATGTCTATCACCTTTAGAAAGGGTTTATAGTAACCCAAAAATGCAATGGGGGAGAATTTTTAAAATATTTTCAGTTGTAGATGGACACAACACCTTTATTTTATTATTTAGTTTTATTTAGTGCTGAGGATTGAACCCAGTGACTCACACATGCTAGGCAAGTGCTTTATAAGAATAATAATTCAGTTAAAACAGGTTAGAGTCAAAGGGAATTTTAAAATCACTTATAAAACTATCTGAATGAGGTACCCTTTTCTGAGAAGGTAGACAGAAGTTGGGAAATAATTTCTACTAATTTTTTCCTCTGGAATTATTGACCCACTTAGGTGATCTAATTCTCCAGGAGATAAATTGTGTTCATTTATTTACTTTAAAAATAGTATTGTAATGAGATTTTTTTTCTTAGATATCAGTACATAATTTTGCCTAGTATTAAGACATGATTTTAAGATAGCATCCTAATATGGTATGGGCTCTTCAGAATTGGTAATTTGGTGAGATCTTAACTATACATTTGAATTATATACTTGACACAATTATTTTTAACTTGTTTTTTATTCCAAAAAGGATGGTTCATAATAACCAAATAGGATTGTCAGAAGTACACAAAAGCATCAAAATGAAGAAATTCAATATATCACAATCAAATGAGAAAACACTATATCATCAAAATAAATGCCAAGAGTGACAGGTAAAATGTGGGAGGTGGACGAATATATTTTCATCAAGAGAATACTTGATAAAATTCAACACAGATATAGACAAATCTCTGGAAGAACATATATCAAAATGTCAATAGTGCTTATAATTCATAATGAAATTAAAGTTGTAGTTGTGTATGGACAACATGCCTTTATTTTATTTGTTTATTTTTTCAATGTGGTGCTGAGGATTGAATCCAGTAGTGCCTCACACATGCTAGGCAAGCACTCTGTCACTGAGCTGTCACTGAGCTATAGCTCAGGTCCTAAACATGAGGTTTTTGATTTTTTTCTTTTAGTTTAAGTTTACTTCTTATTTTTATGACCATATGTGTATAAAATATAATACATAAAACTACAAAAAAAACATTAAAGGTTTATAAATTCAGTGAACTAGGAGAATCTAAGAGTGATTACATTGCTTCAGAGGCTGAGACAGGAGAATCACAAGTTCAAAGCCAGCCTCCGCATTGATAAGGTGCTAAGCAACTCAGTGAGACCCTGTCTCTAAATAAAATACAAAATAGGGATGGGAATGTGGCTCAGAGGCCAAGTGACCCTGAGTTCAATCCCCTGTACCCCACCTCCCGCCAAAAAAAGTATGAATACATTCTGGGCTCCATCCTCAGAACCTTGGATTTGTTCCAGGACCCTATGCAGATATCAAAACCACACATGCTCAAAGCCCTTATACAACTGGTTCAGTTCTTGCATATAACCTATGCACAGTCACCTGTATATTTTAATCATCTCTAGATTACTTATAATACCTAATGCAATGTACATGCTGTGTAAATAGTCACTGTACTGTATTGTTTGGGTAATAATGACATGGAAAAGAAGTCTACATGTTGAGTACAGATGCAATTTTTTTCTCAAATATTTTCAATCTGTGGTTGGTTGAATCTATGAATGCATAGCCCATGAATTCAGGGGCCAATGATGATATTTATCAAATCTCTGAAGACAGGAGGGCAAAGAGGAAGAAGAGGTCCTTCAAGATATAAAACGAGCTGTAGTACAGTTTTGGGGGCTGCACCATATGCCTGTCACTTATTTGGTGGAATTTGGTTTAAATGAGTTTCCATCATAACACATTCTACTGATGTCTTACTGGGTAAGGCCAAATGGACAGTTGGACATATGTCAGTTTGTGATAATTTTGACAAAAAAAAAGTCAAGTGAAAAAAGCTGAATATAATTCATACACATAGGAAGCATGTTAATATAGTTTCTGTATTTCATCTAACCCATCATCAGTTATAATATGCACTTTATATTCCACTAAAAATGCTGAGTAAGTATGATGTAATGTTTAACCACCTAGAATTTTATTGTATACATATCAAACAAGCTCTTCTAAATTAATTTGTAGATTTTATCATATATCATGCTACTGTTATAATATCTGTATATTGAATAACTTTGCCATTTAATGCTGAAATCATTTTGAAAGCAATTAATTCCTATAATATAAACAAAGAACATAAGTAAACTGCAGTGATAACAAAATTAAACCACTGTGACCAAGGTCACAATTGCATTGATAAAGAATCTGCTAAGATGCACAGTGAATGTAAGAACACCTCAATTTCAAAAGTAAAATGGGGGGAAAGCTAACCCCTTAGAATTGATAATATATTAATTTTTAATAATAAGTATATGCCATGACAGCTCATTTTCCTAAACACTTTTCATCTTATTCTAATCAGTATATTGTTTAATAATTAGAAAAACTTGTGCATTTTTATTTTGTTTGTTTAAATGTCTTCTTTCCTTGGACATTGTGTACTGCCTCTCCCCCCAATCTGACCCTAATCTAGTAGGTCTCTGTTCAAACTAGCTTCACCAGGATTGATCAACTACAGAGTTATATATCATGATTAGGTTCAGGATCATTCATTTTGAAGTAGGGGAGTAGGGTGAAATGAATATAGCAAGGAGAAAGAAAGCATGCACACACAAAGGAACAGTAAGACTTGGTAGTACTTTACAATTTAGCCTTGGGCCAGTCTTTTTTTAATCTTTAATTATGGCTGAGCCAGAATACCTTTTATAGCCTGCAAATCACAATCTAGAGAGAAAACTGCAGACCACTGGGTAACCCAGAAGGCAGCGCTTTTTATTATTCTGAAACCCATTTATTTTATTATCTTTTCTTCCTCCAGGGGATGGAGTGACCTGTACAGTGGGTATGGAAGAAGAGAGAGAAGATAGCAGGAAATGGGGAAGGGAAGGAGGGGTCCATGTTAGCTGGGAGGTGAAATGTGGGAAGTGGATGAATATATTTTCATCAATTGAGGTTTTTTAATTTATTCCAGTTCCTTAATATTTTGTTTCAAAGCACTGTTCCCCCACATGTCCCCACTCCCCTGCCCAGGCCCAGCCCCCACCAACACAGCTTCCCAAAGAAGGACAGACAAGACTATCTGCCATTTTGTGCGTGAAGAGAAAATCAGTTCACTTCCCTATTGTACCCAGGAACTGTTCTCAAAAACAGAATCCTCCTTCTACCCTTCTACATTAGAAGAAATGCCTAACTAAGAATTTCACTAGGCATTTGAATTTCTATTTCATAATTTTAGCTGACACAATTATCACCAAACCATCCCCCAAAAGACACACACAGAAACATTTTTTACTCTTATCATAAAATAATGTTCTCAAAAATCACCCATGTACATGAACTGAGTGCTTCTGAATCCAGAAACCATACAATTAAAGAAAAAAATTACTATGAAGGAAATCTAACTAAAACGCAGACTTTGGAAACAGGAGCCAACCAGTTTTAAAAGGCTCCATGCAAATACTTGAAGTAGACAGTAATGCTCAGTGTGTTGTTTTTAAAAAGCCCAACTCAATAGCAAGTAAAACATTTCTCTCCACTTCAGTCACGTGGTTCTGAATGAAGAAAGGGCCACTTGGACCTGAAGCCCAAAGCTTAGGGACTTACATAAAGAGGTACTTCACTGCAGCTCAACTCCATGGCTTCTGCATCTGCAATGACAACAAACAAGAGCTGTTATCGCAGGAGGCCCGATGTAACCAGTCAGCAGAGCTCCCTTTGGCCCACTGTTGAGTTATCAACATCCTGGAGGGAGGAGTAAATTCATTGGAAAACTGCAGAGACTTTATGAAAGAAGAGAGAAAAAGTGAGGGGTTTAGCTCAGTGGGAGGCCCTGAGTTTGATTCTCAGGATGTGAGACAGAGAGAGAGAAGAAAGGAATGAGATGCTATCCATATATTTTCCCTCGGAAGACAATATGACTTTTCCTCAAAAAAGTAAACATACAATAAGCATATGATACCATAATTTTACCTCTAAGTTGTATGAAGTACCAAAAGAATTGAAAGCAGGGACCTAGATATTTGACACCCATGTTCATAGCAGCACAGTTCACCATAGCCCCAGGAGAAACAACCCTAATGTCATTAACTGAAAAATGGATGATCAAAATGCGGCATACATATGCCATGGGATATTATTCAGCCTTGAAAAGGAATAAAATTCTGACAACATGGATGTTATACTAAGTGAAATAAGCCAATCACAAGAGAACAAATAGCACCTAATTCCATTTGTACAGGCAAATTCATAGAGATGGAAGGTAGAATGGAGGTTGGCAGGAGCTTGGCTTATTGTTCAATGGATGCAGAGTTTCCATTTGGGAAGATTAAAATGTCTCGCAGATGCATCGTGATGGTGGTTGCACGACAGTTTGGAATTGTATACTCAAAAGTGGATCAGATGGTAAACTTATCTAAGTTTCACCACAATAAAAAACACAGTAAGTTCATTACAGTACATGTAGTATTTATGAAGCAACATAGAAATAATTTTAATTTAAATATACACACATATATCTCTACTCCACCTTTATTCTTTCATAATATTTTCCCCACATAAGGAAAACCTATGACCTCAGGCATTATCCCACGGGCTGCTCCCAGAATACGAATATTTCAGAAAGCCAAGAAAGGGAACAGAAGCACCTTGAAAGTTTTGCCTTAGTTTATCATTTGACTCATAGGCCACATCAAGATCAGATCTATGTCTGTGCAGATGAAGCAGAAGATGTAGTAACAACTCGGTTCTAGTTTCCTCTCTTTCACAGATACAAGAGATTCCAGCCACAGGATCCTAGTGGAGGCATGCAGTTCACTGTCAAGCTAACCAACTTCTTTGCTGGTTGTGTGCCCTACATCTGCCTCTGCAGGTGCTGCCCTGCAGAGTCTATGGACAGACATCTATAAGCAAAATGTGGACTACATGTACAGTGGAATATTATTCATAGTGAGGATGAAGCTTAACATCATCCTAAGTGAATGAGACAGAACAAATACTGCATGATTCCAGTCGTATGAAGTATCAAAAGTACAGTCAGACTCAGAAACTGGATGTCGAATGGTGGTTACCAGGAGGGAAAGGAGACTTTATTATTTAATGGATTTTAATGGATATGGAGTTTTAGTTTTCTGCACTAGGAGAAGTGTTCTTGGGATAAACGAGGGCAATTGTTGCACAATAACATGAATGTACTTAACACTATTGAACCGTTCACCGAAAAATGGTTCAGATGGTAAATTGTTATGTTTATTCGGCCACAATTAAAAACTAAAAATAATTTTTGAATAACTGCCAGAAACTGGCTTCCTGATTAGAAAAAAATAAAACAAAACAAAAAAGACGTGGCATCGCTCATTGAACGACAACTATGGGTCAGGCGACCACAAAGTGGTCCAGCCCTCAAGAAGTTTCAGGCAAAGAAACAACAGCAAAGAGATCAGGACAAAGTGAAGGGCAGGCTGGGTGAGGATTCTGAGCACCACACACAGGGGACTCGCTGCCTCTTCACTGCGGCTCCCCACTCCAGTCACATTCCTGCCTATTCCCCGACTTTGAAGCCCAGGTTCTCTGGGTCCCAGGCCACAGTCCCACTGCAGTACTTTGGGGACTTGATTTAAGAAGGCAGACACATGGCATTTAGTATAGCAATTCCCAGAGGATGCACTTGGCAAGGAAGAAAATAGGAAAAGCTCACTTTCTATTTATTTTGTCTGAAACCACTTATATTGAGTTTTACTAATACTTCGTAGGCATTGCTGGCATGGTAGCCTCTAATATCACAAGCTATATTCCATGAGTCATCTTGACGGGCAACAGAGGTTCACACAAGGTCAAGGGCTTGACGACAGCTCCCATTTCTAACATGTTATGCCCTGGGGAGGTGTACATGGACCCACTCAAATGAGCTTCTGAATGATAATCACCAATTTATAATGAACTCACTTTACAGACCATACCAATGGCTTCAAAAGGTTGGGAAAGAAGCTTCAAAATAAAGATAACCTAACAAGAATATGATAAAATATTCCTAATATGAATTCTCAGTATGAATTGTTTGCCAAACACACTATGAAATAAAAATGACCAACCCAAGAGCACTGATAAGTTGATAACCTCAAATTCTAACTTATCAAGAAAGCATTTAAAGTATGAATCTATATCCACCAACATTGACCATGAATGACCTCCACTCTAAATATCTGCTGCACCTCAAGATAGTAACAATTTTTTCTTCTGTTTACAGTCATGCCATATTCAATTCCAATCCTTTACAAAATTTCACCAATGATAAAACTAGAAGACTTTTTTAATATTGTTATTTAGTAGGAAAATAAATGCATTACATAGTAACTACAGTGATTTTTAAATGACATAAATAATACACAAAAATAAAGCAAAAAATGCATTCCTCTCTGAATAAAACTGTTCTAGATTCTGCTAGATATTTTAAGAAACAACTATATTCAGCAAATTAAATTGTGTGAGATGATTTCTATACACTTAGATATGAGTACAGATGTTTCCCACAACTCAGCTTACACAATTTGCTAGATTTTGCCTGATTATAAAGTATACCAAAAAATGTTTTTGGTAAGAAGATGCCTTTTAATTAATAATAATGTCCTATAAGAAAACTGTAAGTATAACCACTAATAAGGCAGCTACTCTGATAAGAAGTTTTAAAGCATTACACATGAGATTCATTCACTTTGTCAGACATAGGCAAGATATTGCAATGAATACATTGAAGACAAAAACACATAGAAATCAGCAGGATGCTAGCCAGTCCATATGGTTAACTATAGAAATAAGAGCTTCATTGTGGTTATATCGTGACCATTTTTGTAATGAGATAGGATGTAATTAAAAAAAAATTTTACTACCTTGAGGTACTTTGGTAATGTTGTGGCAAAAGATTTTTTAAGTTGTCAAACTTAACACATACTACATAATTTTCCCTTATAAAAACAGAAAAATTCCAAACTTGCTAAGATTTCTGAGATGGAAAGTGACTGTTTATATCAGGTGCTTTTTAAAGAACATGCTTTTTTTCCAGATAAGTAGACTGTCCCTTCAAGAAGGGAATATATTTTAATAAATGAAAAAGAAAATGCATTTCAAAAGATTATAGATGTTGCATGCCACAGTGAGAACATTTTGAAATAGAGTAATTGCACACATGTTCGTTGTTATGTGATTTTGTTGCAATAACTTTTTTAAGTTTGCCACCTCTAGTAGCCCTCACATCTGCATTCTGTAAATTGTTGGAAAAAGAGCTTTCTAGTCTATTTTTTTTAATATTCCAAAGGGAACATTTCAAGCATTTTTTTTCTTTCCTTAATGCAACAACTTCTAATTAGTTTGCAGAAGGATGGGTTTCCATCAGAGAAGATGAGAATTTATTTACCAGCTACATCTAAACAAGAAACTTTTGCATAAAAGGTAAATACAATTGAAACATAAGTCCCTTATAAATTTGTGTGTGCAGCCAGAAGAGCATGTCTACTAGAATCCATGCATCCAAGTGAAGTATCCTCTTCAGCCATAAAACATTTTAAAACCAACTTCAGAGTAAACAGTAATGAGAACCAGACATTCAAGTGGGACTCTTGCAGAGTATTAAAATGATTAAACCAAAGTTTACAAAAATAATGGCAAGTATTCATCATATTACTATCACTGGCATTTTATATATTTTACATATTAGAAAACAAAAAGGGTTTATTAATAGAAAAAAATTTACTGTCATGTTTGATATTCATAATTTTTCCACTTTGTGTATGCTTTGGAATACACATTGTTAGGCTAATATGGTTTATAAATACATTAAATGAGATACGTGTGTGTTTGCTTATTTAATAAGGGAACATGGCAACAACGTTTTGAGGATCTGCTCCTAAAAAGTAGACCTTTTCCCCTCCTCCTCAGGCCATGGGTACTGTTCTCTTCCTTTAGAAGAATTAAGCATGACCTATGGAGTGTGGCAAGCTCCAGGAACTAGTTCTCTATTTACATGGTGAGAAGGCACATGTCAAATGGAGTCTCATGCAAATTCCAACATGGCACAGCTTGAAGAAGAATCTGGTTTCTCCAGAGTCTTGTCAGTCAGCACAAATTGTAACATTTGAATTGTAACATGATCTCAGCCCAAAAGTGAACCATCCAGGGCCAATAATGCCTTATATTTAATAACTCATATCTTATTATTCCTGTGTACTCTGCCTTTGCCATTTTCAGTATAGAAATTTTAAAACCATTCTGAGCAGCAAGTATTGTGTGTGTGTGTGTGTGTGTTTTTACCCTAGAAAAAACAAAAACTAAAATATGTGCCATTATTTTTTTCAATGTTGGTTTAGTCATTCTAAAACTTTGTAACACTTCAACTTGAATGTCTGGTTTTTATTACTGTTTTTACTTTGAAATTGGTTTTAAAATGTTTCATAGCTGAAAAAAAATATTTCACTCTTGATACATAAATTCGAATAGAAGTAATGCATGTCTTCAACCCCACTCCCAATCCTTCTAAAACCCGTATCAAAATACTACCAATTTTGCAGAATTTTAATGAAAATTGGAAATGACAAAATTTTAAATGCCATTTACATAGCAAATGTGGGAAGACTTTGCCATTTGTTGTAGAAAAAAAATAATTTGGGGAAAATATATAATACACCAACATAACTATAAACCTCAAATTGAATATTTTAAGTATTTATATTCTCATATGGATTTTCCCCAAACTGATTCCTACACAGTAAAGAGCAGTAAGTTCTATGTTCCCTTGCACAGTTGTATAGCTGAACTATGTTGTGTCTCCTTTACCTAAAGTTTAATAATCAAACAAATTTTTGTTTGCCAGGCAAGTTTCAACTGCCTAAGTTCTTCATAAGGTCTAGTTTTTTCACTGTATAAATGTCATCCTCTGTGCTTCATTTTATTCCCTAATGTTTGACTTTTCCACCTGTGATTCTAAGTTTTTCACACTCAAGCACTTCTAAAAGAATTGCACTACATTTTCCAAAAATATTTCTTGGGAAAGTAAATGCCAAAATATTTGCAAAGTCTTGCTGGCAGATATTAGGGAACAATTTGGGCCTTAGTAGGTTACCATAGTTTTTAAGTTTTTTCCCAAAAGGGGAAAAACATCTTATGAAAAGAATATCAAGACACATATTTTAGGCATACATTATAAGGAATATATAATATTCTAATGCCTGTGACAGCTAGTTATCACTAAAGAAAAATATTAGAGCCTTTTAAACAGGCTGATTTGTTTTAAAGAGCAAAGCAAATGTAACATTCAACTTATAAGAAAAAATCAATTCTTGACTTTATGAAATTTGGGGTTTCGCATGTTTGTGCATCTAAATGAAATATTCTAAGACATATTGAATTTGGTTTTTGAACATACTAATACTCGATTACATGACTTTTATAAAACCAATTAACAGGTGATACACAAAGAATACTTATCATCATTAATAATTACCTTTTGGAAACATAAAGATTCAGTAATATGCTAAATATTTCATAATTGTCAACTCAAATCCTCCTAGCAGCCTTGAACAAAATACATAGGAAGACCTTGTTGCACGAATATTCACGTTTAATTCCCTGTATTCAAGGTTACATAAGAAGTGAAAGCAACCTAAATTATTTTTTTAAATGAACTGGTCATTTATAAAATTAAGCCCCAGATAAGCAATGCTCTCCCCATTCATACACTGCCTTATTCCTCCAATTAATTCTATCATCTATCTACCAGCTTACATCCTTATAGAGAAACAAATTGTTTTGTAGTTTGTTTTCTCTTGTTTGTTTGCTTTGGTCTTGGTATGGTGACCAACTGATGTAAATAAAATACAAATCAGTTTAAAATAAAACTGAAAATGTTTTTTTAAAGCATAAAATTTTTGCAAAGTTGGAAATAGTGTTATTGAAGAACTGACTAAACTATACATGAAGTTATTGATCCATGAGAATGTGGCAGAGACCCATTAACAAGTGAAAAGGGGGGGGGAATCATGAGAAGACAAGAGCTTCAAATATAATAATTTCAGTATTAAAGGAATAAGAGTACCTCTCCCCACCATGAGGAAATGGAAGCTCTTGAGTAAAAATTACTGTCACAATTGTGCTTTGAAAATCAAATGTAATGCATGCTGGGGGTGTAACTCAGGATTAGAGCTCTTGCCTTGCATGTTTGAGGCCCTGGGTTGGATGCCCAGTACCAATGATAATCAAAATTATTATTGTTGTTATTATTATTTTAAAATGTGGCAGCATAGATGTTATGGTTTATAAGAAAAATTCCCAATCTCCTTCCCCAATTAATTACATGCACACACGTGTGCATACTCGAGTGTGCGCGCACACACACACACACACACACACACACACACAATTCACTTTCTGTTCATTCTTAGAATTAGCTCAGAATTGAAAATTCCAACATGCCTAATGTCACATATTTAGAAATGTTGGAACTGTTATTCAGACACAACACATAACTGGGAGATAAAGCCAAGTCTCAGTAAAACCCTTTGATGCCAACACAATGGAAATCAGCAAAGAGAGAGAGAAAGAGCATTTTAGAAATAAACCTACCACTGAATAGCCAATGATATCTATAGACCTGATTCAGACCAGAGATATCTATCTGAATTATACAATCCGAAGCAGCTTTGAGTGAAAATGTTGAATTATTTGGTAAGCTCAATGAAGAGATGTCTAAAGATTAGAAAGGAAACACCACTAACTATTCAACAGGATCTCATTAATTCTGTCTAATGAAGGCTGAGTAGTGGGGAGGAAGAAGGGGAGCTAGTCAGTTTGAAATGGTGCAGCCTAAATTAAAGGATGTTTATAAAGTACAAAGAGGAGCATGAGTTGGCTGCTAACAAAATGTTCTGCCAAGCCTGTCTCACTCATTTGTATTTCTCAGGATATATTTGCACATAGACAAAGTGATTATCACTAAGCCTTTTAAAAAGGCTTTTTCCAAATCTATTGAACATCTTCTTTACAATTTTACTTCTGCTGTGAGTCTGTTTCATGTATTGTTCATAGTCAGTGCAAAGCTCAATTACCATTCATGTATCTTGGACAAGATACAACCTATCAAAGTGACTATTTGTTCATTAGCAATAAATCTCTAAAGTCCCTCCTTGATGTCCAAAAGTCAATTCACAGTCATGTACACTGTGCAAAGCATCATGTAGGCTGCTTGGGAGAGGTATTAAAATATATCGCATGCTACAGCTATCATCGCTGGGTTCACAGTCTAGTTGGGATGATAAGGTCTACATCCAGGAGAAGCCAGAGAGGGGAAGGAGAGAGGCAACTGAAATTGCAGAATGTGGTAGAGGAAGGCAAGCATGAAGGGAGAGAGGAGTTCTCTAAATGGAATGTGCTCAGCATTGGGACAGACATGAATGCAGACGTGAAGTCTATGTTTATATCCAACCCATCCTTAAAAGACACAGGCTACATCTGTGACGAAAGAGAACAAACTGATAGGGAACAAGGGTATTGTGCCACCCATCTAACAATGACACTCCTAATTACACACCACCTGTTAATCAGAATTTACAGCATATATTCCAGCATTCCCATGTGCTTCCCTTTTGCTTTCCCCTCATAATGGAATACATTCCCAAGTTCAGTGAAAGCCCAGCTTGTATTGAGGATTCCATGCTTGGGCATTGTGAATGATCATATCAAATTTAGCAGACCCATGATTCTTCACCAATACCTTATTTTTGTTGTCTTACTTTCCATCCATTTTAATAAAGTTAGATTAAGAAAAATAATAAATCACACAAACAAGAGAGTCCTGGATAATAAAACTGAACTGGTAGGTAGGAAAGTTCCAAAGTTCATTCATTTCTGATGCCTAAATATTTGAATCCAATGTAAGAAAGATGGTTTTTTGTGGTGCTGTTCAGTCTACAAAAATTTAGAATAGCAACTTGGCAACATCTTCCAGACAGACCAAGGAATGTATTACTGAGAAAAGGGCACTTGAGCTGGGCCCTAGCCTGGTAAGAAGCATGCTCAACTTGCTCTTATTTTGTAAACCGCAGGGCTTCCCACTTCTCACTTTGACAAGGGGAAGTAATCCCAGATAGGACTCCACTCTCCTGGAGTCCTATCTGGGATTACTAGAAATTAATACAATATTAATTCAGCCATGAGATCATAAATTATAGTCCATGGAGGGCTTGAGAGAGCCCATGAGCTCTATGAAATGAGACAGAAAAATCTGTGCAAGTGAATTTTCATAACAAGTTTATAGTTTTCATCAGATTCTTAAAGGATCACTACACCTGAAAAAAGCTAAGAACTATTTTTTAATCATGTTAGACAACAAAATTAAAAATTTGTGCTCTGTAAGAGACCATGTGAGGAGAATGAAAGGACATGTTACAGTCTAGGAGAAAATGTTTACAAACCACATATTCAACAAAGAACCCTCCAACAGCCCAATTAGAAAAACTGACAAAATTAAGAACAGATGTTTTGAACAAGAGGACATAACGATGGCAAATAAATACATGGGTAGATGTTCAAATCATTAGCTATTTGGGAGAGGCAAATTAAAATCATAGCTATCAATACATATCATTCATTATGGTTAAAAAAAAAGTGACATTTCCACATGCCAAAGGGGATGTGGATGTACTGGAAATTCACACACTGCTAGTGGGAATGCAAAATGATACAGCCACTCTGGAGAAGTTTGTTCCTTAAAAACTAAATACACAATTCATGCCAGTAATTGTGCTAGTGGCTATTTTCCCTCCAGAGAAATAAAAACTTATAGTCACGTAAAAAACTGGATGTAAACATTAACAGCAGCCTTATCCGTAATAACCAAAAGCTAGAATCTATCAAGCTGTGCTTCAACAGGTTGATGGTTAAATCCTGGTACGTAAACACATACTACAGAAAAACGTCCATACCACAGTAGTGTATAGTGGGCCCTCATTCCACATCCATGGGTTTCTCCAACTGCAGATTGGAAAGGTAGCGAGGCCTAGGATGAGTGCGTCTGTGTTGAACATGTACAGATTTTTGTCTTGGCACTATTCCCTTAATAACACGAATATAACAACTATTTACATAGCACTTGTATTGTGTTAGTCAAGTATAAGTAATCAAGAGATGACCTGGAGCATATGGAAGCATAGGCTATACAAAATACCACCATTTTAAATAAAGAACTCAAGCATCCTTGGATTCCTGGGACCAATCCCCACAGATAACAAGGGTGACTATATATTAATCAATAAAAAAGAGCAAACTGCAGATACATATAATAACATGAATAAAACTTCAGAAAATTTTGCTATGCAAAAAAATGCCAACCCCCAAAAGGTTACAAACTATACAGTTCCATAGAAGCGGCTTCTCAACCAGAAGAATGTGATTTTTCTTCCAGAACTCAAAACCTACCTCCTTTCCCCACCCAGGCTTTATATAGTTTTTACAGGGATGAAAAATTACTTCCTTGAGTCGATTAAAATTAAGGTATTGTTTGGGCTGGGGTTGTGGGCTCAGTGGTAGAGTATTTACCTAGCATGTGTAAGTCAATGGGCTCAATCCTCAGCACCACATAAAAAAATTTTAAAAAAAAATATTGTGTCCCCCTAGAACTAAAAACTAAATGTTAAAAAAATAAGGTATTGTTAAATTGGCATAGCTAATTATTATATTCAATTCTAAACTATAAAATAAGTGGACAAAAGTAAAGACCTAGAGAAAGAGCTCCAGAAAGAGAGTAGAATAACACTTTAACATTTAGAAATATGACTTTTATACAAAGATTTAAAGAATTGAGATTTAACCTTAGAAATATGACTAAGTCTCTAAAGTTTAATTTAGCTCAACAAATTACGTAGTGCAAAACCAATGCTATCCATAGGTTTTGCACTACGTAATTTTTTTTAAAATGGTGTAAAAGTTTCTTCCTTTAAGTCCCTTTAAAACTACATGAAAAACAAGGACACACAGATGTGAAGTAGATAAATAATGACCTGAAGGAAGAGATGTATACCAAGGATAATATAAACATTCACTTGCTTTACAAATATTTACTGGGTGCCTATTATATACTAGATCCTTGGGGATGCAAAGATAAAACCTGTACTAGAGGAACTGCCCGCCCGATGAGAGAGAGAAGGAAATAATGAAAATACAAAATGTGCTGGGGATCAGCGAGAATGGGGAGGCAGAAATGCTCAACTGTATCAGCAGCCGCGGAGGTCGGAGGTACGGCTTCCCAAGTAGATGAAGCCTCAGCTGAGTTTTAAAGAACGCACTGGTTTTTAACTAGGGACATCCTACCCAGAGAGGGCTTGGGAAATGGGGGTAGGCAGCTTCTGTGCTTGTCATAGTGACTGGGGTTGGTGGGGTGAGGGAAGAGGAGGAGGAAGGGAGCTGCTATTAGCATTCAATGCCCAGGAACCAAGTATGCCAAGCATCCTTTCCCGTCAGATCAATCCTGCACAAAGGACTGTCCCACCCCAAACGCCAACAGTGGCTCCTGTTGAGGATCATTGAGGTACATGGTATTGTTGCCAAGTAAGCTGAGAAACAGGAGAACAGTTCAATTGGAAGAATCAGACACAGCTCCATGGAAGCATAAAAGATCTGTTCATGATGCTACAGAGATCTCCAGGCCTGCTGAAGAATGTGTGTATGGGGTGGTGATAGAAAGGAGATGGAAACTTTTCCCACACCCCAATGATATGTCATACTAAATGATGTAAGTAGCTTTTTAAGCAGGGAGGCTGTGATGCAAATTGGGTCCTAGCGAGATCACAGTGGCCGCAAGCGCTGGACAATTCCCCAAGTACTGGACAAAGGGGACAGAGACTAAAGTCAGGGCAACCAGAAAAGAGACCACAGCTATCCTTCAGGTGCATCATGCATGAGAGCTGATTGAAAGCAATGTCTTAGGAAGGGCAAAGGTAAAGCCAAGACACACATAAGGTATAAAACAGACAGGCCTTGGTGTTACGCTAGATGTAGGCATGAGGACCAGGAGGAATCTAAGATGACTCCTTCCCTCCCAGTATGGGAAACTAGGTGGGTGGTGCCATCAACCAAAATAAGGAGAGTGGAAAGAAAAGCAGACAAGAGAAATAGATAAACAGTGAAACATTATTAGAGGAAGGAAATGAGATGAGATGATGGTGCCCAGGGTGGGTTGAAAACAAAAAATCTGGAGCTCCAGAAAGAGAGGTCTGGACTGGAGAATAAGATTTTGATTATATGGTACAAACTCTGACACTATTGGGAATAAATAACATGATAGAAGAGGTGGGTAATTGGAAATACAGAAAAGCTTATCTTAGAAACTTGGAGAAGTCCAAGAGAAAATTGGAGGAAGAGGAGTTTACAAAGACATCAAGAAAGAACCATCCATGAAATAGCAATCAGAGTTGACATTTCTTTAGCACTGTTCATTGCACTGGGCATAATCTGAGTGCTTTTTAATTCACCTGATATTAAACCATGTAGAAAAATGCTGATATTAACCCAGAGAGGCTAAGCACTTTGTTCAAGGTTACATAGCTAATATGGAAGAACCAGGATTTATTTTTTATATATGGTTTTCTTTTTTACTGATGCATTACAGTCGTGCATAATGGTAGAATGTGTTGTTATATATTCATACATGCACACAATATAACAATATACCTGGTCTAAAAGCCCTCCCCAGCACTTCTCCCCTTCCCTCCCCTCCTCCCACCCCCTGGTCCCCTTCCTCTGTTCTACTGATCTCCCTTGATTTTTCATGCAATTCCTTCCCAACACCACCACATCTGTCATTTCCTTTTTCCTCTCTAGCTTTCACATATGAAAGAAAACTTGGAACCAGGATTTAAACCAGTCTGCTCCAAATCCTTCCTTCCCAGCCATCTCTCTTTATTGCTATGATAGAAATTTAGGAGTATAATGTGACAAAATCCAAGAAAGGAGACAGATCCAAAAGAGAAAGAAGGCAGCAAACATGGTAACATAAATGAAGCAAATCAGAATGAGAAATGACCAGTGCTCATAGGCTCCTTGATGTGAGCAATTTCAGGCCCCCTCGTGTGATAAGGGCAGGTGAAGTAGCAGCCAGGAGGTAAGAACTTGGAATAACCAGGCTACATGGTAAATGCTGAAGGAGCTCAGGGACAGGAAAGAGCTTTGAGCTAAAGCCATCAAAAAAGCCAACACCAAGAAAGGGATCATGGTGTCTTATAAAAGAGGAAGTTTGAGGACTAGGAATCCAATGGTTTTACTGGTAAAATGTAAGCTTAAAAATTGTTATTGTGATTGAAATTCACCTCTAACCATAGGTTCCTTGGACCTACACAAACATGACTACACATACTAAGATTCATTGCTATAGATTTCTATCATGTACAAAGACGTGAGAGTCAGCATTTGGAATTTAAAATTAAAATAGAAAAGAATTTTCTTTTTCCATTAAGTATTAAATGTTGCAATGAGTTATAAAAATATCTTAAACAAATTAAGCATCTATTTTTTAAAATCATCCTGAATATTACAATGGGCATAAAGAAATATAAGATCCTGGTTTTGAGAGGTTTACAGATTGACAAGTCCAAACACGTGTACAGTTAGCAAAAATCAAGAGCTAAATAACAGTTCAATATAATAACACGCAACACTAAGTGCTTACAACAGACTGCAGTAAGGTTAAGAAGAATCAAGACTCAAAAGGGACCATGGTCTTTGGAAGTGACAAAGTTACTAGCTACCAGTTCAGGTGCAGTGCAAACCTGTGTCTATTTGCAAGGAGAAGAAAGAATAAGGATGCTGAATGTGCTGGAGAATACAGGTCCTGGCACTAGAGTGTGGTGGCCAGGGATGTGCAGTGTCCTGTCACAGGGTACTCCTAGGCACTGAAGAACTGTTCCATGTCCTTTTCTGGATATTAGACAGATTTTAATTTTATGGCTGATGGTTTAAGTATGCTTCTTCCTTAAAGCAAAAAAAATGGTTAATTACCTCCTGAAGACTCCTTCAGAAAGGGGATCTTCTCCAGCTATTTCCTATATTCTAGGAGAATCACACCAATTAACTTCCTAAGAATATCCAGGTGTAATTTCCTAGTAAGAGGTTTATAAATCCCTTTTTTAAAAACATGTGTACTAAGCTGTTCAGGATGGTACACTTCTGGAATCCCAGAACCTTGGGAGGCTGAGGCAGGAGGATCACAAGTTCAAGACCAACTTCAGTGACTGAGTAAGACCCTGTCTCAAAATTAAAAAAAATAAAAAGCTCAGTGGTAAAGCACATGAGTCAATCCCAGGTACTGAAAAACAAAACAAAAAAAAAAAGAAAGAAAAAGAAAAATTTAATTAAAATTATAAAGAACATATGATATACTAGATAAAATTCCTAAAGATTTTACAACATCATTTCATTGTTAACTCATACTTAATAAAATTAAAATTGATTTTAAATAAAATATAAAGACAGTCTTATTACAACATTTTAAAATAATGTAAAAAATTAAAATGTGCAATCTGCATAGATTCCTCTAAGGTGAATAGGTTTACATTATGGTATGTTAAGTTTCTCATCAGTATGGAGCACAGCAAAGGGTGTGGGAGGAATATTTTAGCTGGGGAGGCAAGATAAACACATGAAACAATTAGCAAGAGTAACCAAAGAAAAGGTCTCTGTCTTTCCAGGTGATCTTAACTTGGACAAGTGGGAGATTCTTTTAACACTGGATACACTCCCAAAAAAATACAATGTCTACTGTAGCAGGTAGAATGTGGGCTTTTTTTTCTTCACAGTAGTAGCTTATACTAATCCTCAGAAAAACTCAGTGTCCCCGCCTTAGGTCATGTTTTTTATAACTCTCAAATATTGATGTGCTTCCTAATGCAACACTGAGCTTAATACTTTGACCAAAGCACTGTTCAAAAGGAACTGGGGGCTCAGTAGCAGACTGCCTGCCTAGCATGTGAGGAAGCTCTAGGTTCCATCCATAGGAAAGAGAGGAGGGATAAAGAAAGAGAGGAACTAGGAACTAAATGTGATGCTTTGCAGTACCTAAGGCAGCAAATGCCACATCAAGACAAATCTTTGCATGCCACAAACTAAACCACTCTCTGCCTGATCTGGAAAATAAACATGATCCAAGATACTAACATTAGGGGCTGGGGATGTGGCTCAAGTGATAGTGCGCTCGCCTGGTATGCGTGCGGCCCGGGTTGGATCCTCAGCACCCCATACAAAACAAATATGTTGTGTCCGCCAATAACTAAAAAATAAATATTAAATATTTTTTTTAAAAAAGATACTAACATTATCAGTGACAGGATATATATCCCAAATATACAGTCTAATTAAAATGATGATGATGTCAATAGTAATAGCAGTAGCAGTAGTAATAGGTAGCAGTAGTAAAAGAAAAATCAGTAGAGTAGACCCAGGGGTTCAGGGGGTGGGAGGAGAGAAGGGAAGAGAAAGAAATAAAAAAGGGTTTACTTATGACTGTTAAAATAAAATCTCAGTTACTGAAAAAAAAAAGAAAATAATGTTTTTCAGTTTAATAAAATGAAGACCTAAACAGCACCTAAAACAAACAAATAAATGGTCTGTGCCTAACCAGTACTTCTAAAACCACACTAATAGGACTAACTTTAGTTCATGTCAACCCCACCCCCAACATACACGTGCATATACACAAACACATATGCTTTTACCTCTCTTGTCTCCTAGTTTTTTAAGTTCCTATTCTTTACTAGATGATGGTTGATTGACTGAGTGCTGTAATAATGGGTAGCAATGGCTATAAAGTCTTGATCTTCCTTGCCAGCAGACCAGGACTCAAAATAACTAAAAAAAAAAAAATGGAACACAGAAGGAAAGAAGGACACACAGATTGGGGTATAGTTTAGAGCAAGCAGGCCTCTTAGCCAAATTTTAGAAAATGTGCAGTTTTCTGTGTACGTGAGAGTGTATGTGGGTGTGCCCATGGGCTCTCGTGTGTGCATCTGTATACATCACAAACCTATCTATGTGTGTGGTCTATAAATTTAGATTACATGTTTATATAGATGAGAGTTCAAAGAGCATTCAGTAAAACACAGATAACACACACAATCCCCCAGTGTGGAATGTGCCTTGTGAAACCCAACTATAGCAAGTGAGTGATTTATTTGTTGATGGCCTATAATCTAATAATTAATTATATCTCAGCACTATTTGCTAATTGGTTCATGTGTTTATCTTACCTCCCCAGCTAAAATATTCCTCCCACACCCTTTGCTGTACTCCATACATATCAAAATTTCATTAGGAGAATAAGTCTAATTATTGTGCTCTTTGAGTAGGATTGTAAAGCAAAGATAATTGTTTTGAAAACAATATATACTCATTCAACAATATTTGGACACCTGCTAGGTGCCAGGATTATTATGTGCCAGATATTATATATCTGAAGAGAAACAAAAATCCGAGTCATTCTGAAGTTTACAGTTTACCTCTGGCCAATAATAAATCACATCTAAACAGAAAAATCGTGCATTAGAAGGTGATGTGTGGTATTTGAAAAATGAAGCAAAGGAGTTATTTTAAAAAAATAAAAGACTGGCAGTGTTGAGGGTGCAATTTTAAATACAGTGGTCAGGGAAGGCCTGCAGGAGTGAGATATGTGGGCTGAGAGTACTCATGCAGAGGATGTAGGGAGTGGGAAGTCTAAAGGCAAGACAAAAGCAGGTCTGGCAGGAGCATATTCACAGAGCAGCAAGGCCACACTTTGGGGCAGAATAGGTGAGAAGGAGTAATGTTTAAAATCAGGACAGAGAAGAGCTGGGGTTGTAGCTCAGTGGTAGAGCTCTTGCATCATATGCGTGAGGCCCTGGGTTCGATCCTCATCAGCACCACATAAAAATAAGTAAATAAAGATATTGTGTCCATCTACAATTAATATATATATAAATTAGTACAGAGAGAAAAATGGAAGACTGATCCCAAAGGGCTTTGCACATCATCATAAGAACTTTGGTCTCTCTTCTGAGTGCAATGAAGATCCATCTGAGGGTTCTAAGCTGAGAAATGATATAATCTGACACATACACTAAAAGTATCCTTCTGAGTACCGCACCACAGACAGACTGAGAGGGGACAAAGGAAAAGCCTTTTGGGAGGCCACTGCAATAATCCAGGCAAGAAAGGCAGTGGCTGAGACCACAGAGTAGCAGAGGATTGGGGGGGAGGGGCACAACTGAATCCTGGATATATTCTGCAGATAGAGGTAGTAGGACCTCCTGACAAACTGGAAGTGGAATATGAGAGACAGAGACAGCTACCTCCCAAGTCTGAAGTCTGAGAAAAAGGTGAAGCTGCCATCACAGGGCTGGGGGACAGTGTAGGTTGTCCGCTTTGGGGGAAGGAAACAGGAGTTCAGTTGTGAATACAATCTCTGTTTGAGATGCCCAGGCACAGAGAGCTGCCCTGAAGACGTGTGACATACCAGCCTGGGTTTTATTCTGCACACCAAGTCTTTTTGCTCCTTTACTCTTTGATCAAAGCACTAGTGGGAAGGTGAAAAGAGGTTAAGAGAAGAAGAGGAGAGACCCTGCCTGTCCTTGAAGATGCTGAAAATAAGGGGAAGAGGAGACCTGTTCCCCTGCCCATCACAGCCTGAGGCAGATGAGCAGCTGCTGTCTTCTCTAACATTTGGAAAGGCTTCCACAGCCCCACGAGATGGGGACATCCAAACATGGTTTTCAGAAACAAAAACATGCTACCACACTGACCATCTGGCTTCTGGCTACCATACAGAAAAGGACTGCTGACAATGCAAGAAGAGGAAACCACCTCACTATTGCATGAGAAAACGCCGCCCAAAGGCTCCCTCTCACAGTTAGCTCTCCAGGGAGAATTTGGCCTAAAATACTAATTTTCTTAAAAACAATTATCCCTCCCCCAAAAAAAGAAGAGTTCAGTTTTTTGTTTGTTTTCTTTGAGACAGAGCCCTACTATGTTGCTGAGGCTGGCCTTGAACTTGTAGTCCTCCTACCTCAGTCTCCTGAGTAGCTGGGGTTACAGTCATGTGGCAATACCTGAGTTCAGGTTTTCTAATGGGCAAGGAAAAGGATCAGACTGAAAGCTAGGCAGCTCAAATCAGCCCTGGCTTCCTGTTCACAGGACCATCCTGCTTTCCTTGGGACTTTGTTTCTCTATGTATAAATACTGCCTCAAGGAAAAAATATTTTCCACTGCCTACACACAGTGAGAGTTCATGAATTATGTGTATAAAACACTATGAGCTACTCAAATAAAGGGACAATGAAACTCTATTTGTATGTTTTTGAGGTCCAGACAGAGTAATTTTAACTATTTTCTTACAAACTCTGTAGCAAGTCAGACTAAGATACCAGAAGTTATTTTGTATGAGCCTGTTGAGAGATAAAGTAAGATAACACAGGAAAGCTCTTTGTGAAGTACAATTCTGATATAATTCTCTCTAGAAATGACCTATCAGGATAAAAAAAAAATGCAATATTAACCAGGTCAAAAATCACCAAGGGCAAACTAACCAAAAATCATCCGTATAGGAAGGCTTCACAAGGGGGTTTGAATGTGCTGGCCTGTGAATCATAATTAGGCCAAACTCCTAGCTATTGTACAAGCTAGAAGCATGAAAAAGCCTTGGGAGAAAATACAGAATTTTGTGCAAGAGCAGTAGAATCAGGCACAGGGTAAGAGCCACCCATGAAAAGGGCTTTGTTGAAGGCGTTTTCCCCTTATTTTCTAAATGCTGTCCAACTCCATTCAAATGGTGACAATTAACACTGAAGTGAATAGGCCACTGTACAGATTGTGTTCATAACTCAAAGAGATGGTTTTCCCTACCCAATGGGATTTTACATCAGTATTCAAACAACCTTTCACTTTGTCTAGTTCCTGGCTCAGAGCGTGCCAAGGACTAGATGAAGGCACAATCTGGAAGCAAAATCTTTCCCTGACAAAGCCAGGGTGTGCTCAGATTACCGCGACCCTCGGGTTTTCACACACCTCACTTCTCATTTCAGGAAGCAGAAATACGCAGTGGCTAGAAAATGATCACAAAGGGCAAAAAGAAGCCATGAGCTTAAAAGGATGCCACCATCAGCCTGAATCTGGACCAAAGGTTTTCATGAGTTCATTCCAACCGCGTTTGACCAAGTGGGGCAGCGAAATTACACCACTGTGTGAGGCAAGGAAGGTCTCAGGACTTCCCCAAGCTCTGTCCTCATCCCTCATCTCCTAATGACCCAGGGTAAACTCCGGATCTCCAGTTCATGTTTACTGGACACCCTGATCTCCCAACTGGTCTCCCCACTGTTGGCCCCAGCTCTCTCCAGTCTGCTCAAAGCAAGACAAAAACATTCAATTAAAATGAATTATAATGAAAATAATGCTCTGGGTATCTAGTCCCTTCCCCTGCTCTAAATCCCCCACGGGCTCCCTGCTGCCTAGAGAGGGAAGTCCTCCCTCCTACCTGCATGTGTGAGAGCCCCTTCAGTGCGTTGGCCCATGCACCTTCCTTTCTTCTGGGAAGCAGACATTTGTGGGGTACTGGCATCCTTCTTTTTTTTTTTTCCCTTCTGCTGGGCACCTGGATCTTCCCTCTGGGGAATCCCCATCATGCATAGCTTTGATAGGAAGTAGGATCCCTTCCAGAACCATGGGATTTCATTACCCACTCCCTGCCTCAGTGCAGCCAGGGGTCGGCACATGGATATGATGCTTACGCAGGGGTTCGCTCCTAAGCAGATAATAACATGGGAGTAGTCAGGGTCATATTTAGGAACCAAAATCTATTTATGTTGTTTACATCCAAGAACTATAACTGAGGCACTCTGCGGTTTATTTCTTTCATACAACATCCCCTTTGCAAACCGGCCATTCCACTAGTTTGGCCAACTCAGTGTCCCCCAAACACCATGCAGATATCTCCACCCCGTGGCACCTTTGACAGGGCAGAAGTGCCCTGGCAGGGGTAAGCATGGGGCAGAAATGCCAAGCCTGGTCCAAAGGCTGGATATAAGGGGTAGAGGCAGCCTACAGGAAGAGACTGGACATGAATGACACTGAGTTGTGAAGGATCAATACCAGTTAGCTAGACCAAAGGGAAAGATGGAGGGGCTGTAGAGGGGAGGCACATTCTGCATATGCACTGAGGACAGAGAAGATATCAAACCATGTATAGGACGTAAAATTTCCCCCATGTCACTGTGTGCAAGATACCAGCATGGAGGGTACTTGGACTACAAATGTAAGCCAGGGCCCACTCACTCAGTTCTTGCATGTAGTTAATAATCTGAGTCTCCATCCTGAAGTAAGGAGGGTCTTAGAAGTATAAGCATAGATTTCCCCAAATCATAAAGATCAAAATTCTGTTTTCCCTAATTAGTGTTTTAAAATCCCTAATATTCATTCTCAACATGAACTCACCTCTATAAAATATAATGTAATATTAAGCCAAAACACATGCTTAGTTAAATTCTACCCCAAGTTATTTAATTTTAGCTGCATGCAGTGGTGCACACCTGTAATCCCAGAAGCTTGGGAGGCTGAGGCAGGAGGATCATGAGTTCAAAGCCAGCCTCAGCAAAACGCAAGGCACTAAAGCAAGTCATTAAGACCCTGTCTCTAGATAAAATACAAAAAGGGCTAAGGAGTGCCTCAGTGGTCGAGTGCCCCTGAGTTCAATTCCTGGTACCAAAAGACAAACCAAAAAATTACTTAATTTTGAATACATAGCACCTAAAATCAATCCCCACATGTTCCCAAGCAAAGCAGAAAATAGAAGCAGCTCCAGTATTGTCCAAATGTCAGGTTTTGAAAAGACCCAAGGCAAGAAAGTCACACACACTTGGATTAGGGCTCCCAGCTCTGCCTCTAACTGGGTGTGTGACTTTGAGAAAGTTACTTAACCTCTTTGAAACCTCAGTTTTCCTGCCTATAAAGTGGAGCTATTGATACCAATAATTTAAAAACTGTCAGGGTGATGAAGTTAAGTGTATGTAAAGCACCCACCCTGCCCAGCTACCTAATGCTACATTAACTAGACGATGACACTATACTTTTCTTACCAGAAGTAGTGCCCCTAACAAAAGAAGACATGCCCCATGTACCCTGAGATATCACCAAAAAGCCCATGGGTCAGGAATGAGATGTGACACTGAGAAATCATTCAGCCACTTGGAGGTTCAATTTTCCCAGCTGTAAAATGGGGATAAAATTGTTTGTCTACTCCTAGACATGTCAGTATTAACAGATTCTTGAAAACTTCAAAGGACTCCAAATGCAGAAGATATTGCTATTCTTGCCAAGTGTTTGTGTACTTATGAATGACCTTCTCAAAGACATTTCTGACACCACCTTTGAATTTCCAGTTCAACCACTTTCCTTATGTCACTCATAAACTTACACAAAGACTCCTTATTGCTTATTAGACCTCTCAAATTGTTTGCTTTCCAACCCTTCTTAGTCCCACCCTGCCGAGCTATCCAAGGCCACTTCCCTCTATCCCACCAGGGTCCACACTCATTCCCACTCCTGCACTCCTGCTCATCCTGGTGCCCCTTCCTCAAAAGCCCGTGCCTTTCCCCTTCTGTCTCTCTCCATGGACAAATCCTAAAACCCAAGTCACTTCATCTCTTCCCGGGAGCCCTCTCTGATTACTCCAGAAGTATGAATTCTCTCTGGCGCTTAAAGTTTTGAACTCCTAGCCAAATTTTCAATTGATATTTTAGACTTGACTACATTCTCTATTTCCTTCCTGCATACAGTTGTCTCAACTAGATAATAAGCTGCTTGAGGAAAAAGATCACATCATCTTTTATATTCTCATCCTCTATCACTCCAAAATAGTTCATAGAGCACATGGAGGAAAAGGCGGCCTACAGGTTCTCAAACCTCTTTGTAACCCAAAACTTGTATCCTCAATTCAATTCCACAAACACTCTTTGCTTCATGCCAACAGGAACCAAGATGAGTAGGGAAGGTTCTTGGGTCTACAGATTGAGATAAACACGTCAATGACAAATAACTGAACATGGGAAGCTGGGCCCACAATGGCTGTAGCACTGGATCCCAACTCTTGACTTGAAATTTAAAACGACAGTTAAAACACAAAATTGCTTTTTTCTCTTGTAGGAATTGAATCATAAACTCAGATCAAGATGCAAGTCACAAATTATGCCATCAGAAAAATGTTGGGTATAACCTAAAAATCCCATACTGGAAAGAGTATAGTAATAGAGAATTTTATGCAGTTATTGAAAATGATCATTTTTGAATATGTATATAGCATAAAAATATTGGCTGTGGTTTACTACACATGAGGCCCTATGTGTTGTACTTCCCAGAGTGACAGCAACAAGGGCAGCTTGGTGACACCTTTAATATCTCCCATAATCTTTACCAGTTTCCCCCCCAAATAATACAATCAAGTAAAACATGCTTCATTTCAAGATAAGACCTCCATTTCCAGATAGTCCTGTTGCTTTCCCTCCATTCTTGCTATTTACAAATTCTGAAATTGCCTTTTAACATATGGTAATTATTTTGCAAACAGCCCATAAAACATTATTATTCCCACTTATGGTTAAAAAAAAAAAAAAAAAAAAAAACAGAGCACAGGCTCAAAATCACCAGTTAAACCCTGGTTGTGGTGAGAATTAAACAAAGTCTCTCTCACTTACCTGCTTACCTGGGCCAGGAGCATTTTCACCCTTTCTTCTTAAGGCTAAACAAACTCAGCAGACTAGTCAAAGCCTGCGTATGTAAACAGGTTCAGGGCTGAGATCATGAAATTTTACCCAATTCAAGTTCTTGTTTCAACTCTCTTAAACATCTTAGAACTATTAGCAGCATTCATCTTTTTAAAGTATTTTGGCTTCTCTGACTTATAGAATTTCAGGGTTTCAATTAATTTCCTCAAGCACTTACTATTAAGATATGTTTTCATGAATAAGCTTTTCATCTGGATAAATCAGAAGCTGGTGTATACAGGTAGTTTCCATCATCAGAACACATTTTTTGTGTGATAGAAGTTACAGATTCCAACACTTCTAAGTGGATTATCTGCAGCTTCAAAACAAGCCTACACTCCATAGGAGGTCAACCTATAAGTGACATTTTAACTCATACGCTGACCTGGAGCTTTGGCTTATGCATCATGTTTAGCTATGTTTCAAGGGAGAATTAGGGTTCCCATAGAATTCCAAGAACATACTTCCTCCTGTTATACTCTTGGTGAAAGGTTTACATACACACTTCTCTCCATGCATGAAGTGATGGAATTGGGACACCTAAACTCAATGGAGAAACAGGGACTAGGTATGAGCCACGACAGGGTGGGGAGAGGGTCTCCCAGAGTCCCACAACAGTAGCCCTCCCCTGCTTCCCTTCACTGCAGAGGGACCCAGTGTTCATCCTAGATATTCCTTACCCTATACCCCACACTGCATCAATCCCCTTGGGGAGCTGAGGAAGAGATTTCTGTTCCAGCCTCTCCACCACCCTGCTATTTTTCCTCAAGCAAGCACAGACTCCCTTTTGATGTTTTCCAAGCACCTTTTCTACTGGTAACAAGTAGAAACATAAAATAGAGATAACAAACAAAAGTTGGTTTCAAAAATCTTAAAAGGTTACAATGAAACAGGATAACTAAATAAAATTAACCTAAGAACAAGTTCAAACATGTGGCCCACTTTATTTTAGGCATGAGGAACATGCCCTTGGGCAAATAGCTTCCAAGTCTCTAAGCTCCAGTTTCCTGATCAATAAAACTAGGGTTGAACTACCTTATGTCTACAGCATCTTAATCCTAAAGAGGGTCACAATGAAAGGTCTCTCCATCCTCAGGATGTAAATGAGTCCCATATTTCTGGCTCCTCTTGCTCTACAGAAATAATTCTCATTCCAAAAAGCCTCTTTCAAACCATCCTTCACTCTTTCTATTCTAGATCCAGTGTGCTGGCTCCCTCTTCCTGTCCCTATGCCCCTCCCCATTCCTTTAGCAGCCCTACCCCCACAAATACATATATAAAACAGAAAAAAAAAGCCATATACATGATATTTAGGAGTCAGGATCATATGCTGGCCAAAGGCCCAAGGTTTAGATTCATATGGGTGTCAATCCAATTTAGCAACTCATTAGCTTGTGACCCTAGATAAGCCACTTAGTCTAAGCCTCTGTTTCCTTGTCTATAAAATAGGGATCATAACAATGTCTATTTCATAAGATGCTGTAGGGATAGATGAGAAACACATATAAAGCTCTTAGCAAGAGCCTGGCATGTGCCTGCATTATGACATCATCATCATGGTAATGGTAGTGGTGATTATTACTGCTATAAATATTTTCTTGAAAGATGCCACAACCTGATCAAGTGACACTTATTTCAAGAGCCGCTTGTGGAAAGAAGAGAAGCTTCTGTTTTTAGGAGGCAGGAGAGAGAGGAAATGAGAGGAGAAGGAAACTGTTAATGAAAAGTGGCAGGTGGGGGCACCATGCTGAGCATTTGTCCTTCCTCTGACCCCCTCACCTTACGACTGTCCATTCTGTAAAGAGTGCAAGACAGGGAGGTGAGAGACAGGAACAGCCTGTGACCTCTAGAATTTAACTTTATGGAACAATCAACGCTCATTTAATGAGAAGTTGCATTTGTGTTTTTCATGTAATTCCAGAAACCACTGTTAAGTTTTGTACACTTGCTGACTTCTGGTAAATATCCTCTGTCTCTATCAGTGATAGCAACAGATTTATGTTTCCTGGAAATGGCATTTTCCCCCAAAGACTGAACAAGAACTCTCAATGGAAGAGTCTCAGGCAAACAGCTCTCTCTTTTTACTTCATAAGGCAGAGGCAGCCTCCCAAAATTCAATTTTCAGGAAAATATTGATTTTCTGGACACTAGATATATTATTTTCCAAAACATCATTTGTGGAACCAGAGAATCTGCCATTAGATCAGAATGTGAATGACAACCAAAAGCATCTCTGAATGTGAGTTAATAGCAAGTTTGCCAAATAGAATCAAAGTAAATCATCCCTCTAAGAAAAATATTATGACTTATGATGCTTAAGAGGGAATAATAGCATGTGCCTAAGAAAAAATGAACATCTCCATTTAACTGACATTTATCATTCAATTGACTAATATCAGAGAATCAAAGTGGGCTAAATACTGGAAGAGCATGTGGAAAAAATATGGCGCAATAATTTTGACCTTAAGATGCTCAACCCTCCCCTGTAATCTCGGTGACTCAGGAGGCTGAGGAAGGAGGATTATGAGTTCAAAGCCAGCCTCAGCAATGGCATAGCGATAAGCAAATCAGTGAGGCCCTGTCTCTAAATAAAATACAAAATAGGACTGGGTTTGTGACTCAGTGGTTGAATGCCCAAGTTTAATCCCCAGTACCCCCCCCAAAAAAGGGGGCTGGGAATGTGCTCAATGGTTAAACACACCTGGGTTCAATCCCTAATATGAAGAAGAAAAAGAAGGAGGAGGAGGAGGAGAAAGACTCAATCCAAAAGGTATGACAGACTTAAACAGAAAACTTTACATACGAGCTGTCACAGACAACACTGAAGAGTAGAAACTAAGTTGAAACAGATAGTAAGAGACAGAAGAGGAGCAAGGACCGTGACTCCTAATTGACCCTCACTATCCATCCTCCCTCTTCATTTTAGCAGGATTCTTCAATTTCAGCTGGGCACACAGTCAGCCAGCTAAAGCTTTACTGTCCAATAGGGTGGCCACTCGTCAGACAGGGCCACTGAGCACTTGGAATGTGGCTGGTCTTACCTGATAAAATGATAATATTCTAGATATATTTGGTTAAATTCACTGGGTTAATTCCACTTATCACTTTTGACCTTTTAACATTATTAGAAAAGTTTAGATTATATGCAGAGCTCATGTTATATTTGCATAAGACAGGGCTGAGCTGAAGACTCCATCAGGCAGACTTCCTTGATGTTAGGTGTGGGCATATGGTGAAGCTGTGCTAATGGGAAATGAACAGGAATAATATATACAATGTCTAACTTGGGTTTTTCAAAGGAAGGGCTCTGCTCTGAGTGTCTTCTTCCCTTGGTGTTCCTGGATGGATACAGATGAGTGGTGGCAAGTCAGCTGCCACCATGCCAATGAGGAGGTGCCCTAGGGATGCAGAGCAGCAAGAGAGAAGGAACATGGACCCTGTATAACCTCAAAGAAAGCCACCCTGCTCTCCACACCCAACTCTCTGGCTTATACATTTACAGAAGACAGGTATTCTTAGATTACTTAAACCTCTATTTTAATCTCTTTAAGATGAATAAAAAAATATTCTATTAATACAGAAGAGTATAAGAGAAAGTTTCCTAGAGGAGATGATACTATTAAGGACATTTGAAGAGCAGGAGAAGGAGAGTGATGTTTTGTTCACGAGGGCAAAGGGCAAGAAGAAGGGTATTTGGGAGCAGGGAGAAGGTAGAGCAGAGAGAGACTTGCAGTTGTGCACAGTGAGATCTCAAACAGGAACATGCACTTAGGGCCAGGGAGGGAGGAGCACTGAAGCACAAGGCTGCAGAGGCAGGTCAAGTCCTAGAAAGACTTGGATGGTGGGTTGGGGACCTTGAAGTGTTAATCATATAGAACAGAGAGCTACTAAAGAGCCTACCCAAGGAGGGAACAATCAATTCTGTTTCCAATAGATGAATCTTTCTGTTGCCAGCACAATAGCAGGATGGAGACGATACGACAGAATTAAGGCCTATTCACAAGGTAAAGTTACCCTAGGAATAAGAAGAAGGAGATGTAAAAGCAGACTCTTGGGGTTCTAGGTTAAAGAAGGGTGCTCACAACTGAGGCAGGGGAGGTAGTAGGAGAGTCATTTGGGGTGAAGCGGGGAAGTGACAGGGTTAGTTTCAGACCCTGTTTATGTCATAAACAGCTTCCCTTTGCCCAGCGCTTAAAAACGGTACAGAATCAATGAAGGTCATAGTTTTCATGTGATTACCTCGTGACCACAAATACTGACAGGCAAACCAGGCGTTTCAATATGCCTGAAGGCAGAAATGGAGGAGAAAAAGAAAAAGAGGAAAAATTCATCAAAATCATGGAATCTTGAGACAGTGATGAAACTCTCCAGCCTGTTCTCAGACTGGGATTGTGGCTCAGTGGTGGAGCACTCACCTAGCACCTGCAAGGCCCTGGGTTTGATCCTCAGCACCACATAAAAATAAATAAAATAAAGATATTGTGCCCAACTACAACTAAAAAATAAATATCTTTTTAAAAGGGAGTCAAAGCTATGCCAAGATTTTAAAGCAAATCCTTTGCTCAAAATAGCTCTTTCTTAACCCCTTCATTAATTTTACTATTAATAGTAGTGAATTCCTCTATTGCTCAGAAAAATTCATTTTCTCTAACTAGTTACTATGTTTTCTGAGGAAGGACCACACGTACCTAGATATAATTCAATTTAAGATTTTTCCAAATTAAAATCAACCAAGATGGGATAGAAATTTATAGTAACTTTTTTTTACTACTTGAAACCACTGGGATATGCTATTTTAAAGAACTTACATATATTCATTTGGCTCATTTTTGAGGAAGCAACTCAAGAAAAAATTCCATTGCTTCTAAATTTGCTAAAATGCTAGTGATTAGAAACCATAAAAACCTAATTACATAAACACCTTTTAAAACTGTGACCCTGGGCAAGTTATTTAACTTCTCTGAGTTTCAGTTTCCGTATCTTTAAAATGATGATAAAATCAAACCCACCTTCCTACCTCCCAGAACTATTGAGAACTAAATGAAATGTCAACTGCAAATGGATCAAATGGATATACAAACTATTCTCTTCCACAGAAGAAACTCTGCAAGAATACTAAAATCTCTTTCTTGTAGGGAACAGCAAGCTAGTGGTCAGAAGGAAAGCAATAAAAATAATTAACCATGATTTTCATAAAAAGCTTCCTAGACAAAATAATAATAATAATAATCTATTCCAGGTGTGTTTAATGCAGATTCCCAGGTCTCACCTGACAGAAATTTTCATTAAATGGTCTCGGTGCCAATGGTTTGTGTTTCAAAGACCTCCCCAGGTTCTCACGAGTAGATAGTTCAGAAACCGATACTCTCCCTATCCTAGAAAATGCCTGAGATAGCAGGCCCTTTCAGTACTGCTGTATCTCAGATGGCTAGAATCTGCAGCTGTCAATCTATCCACTGGGCAGCATTTGTAGACAGCACCCAATTCACACACAAGTCACTGAGCTAGGCCTGTGGTCTAGTGTGGAAGGCATATGACAACATAACCAGCAATGATAATAACGTGGTGCAGGATGTGCAATGACAGAAGTGGGCCCAGGTACGCACAAGAGCACAAGGGACAGATGGCAACTGACTCAGTCTTCAGGTGTTCTAAGAACAGGAGTCAGCTGGGTCTTTGCAAGGAGGAGGGAGTGAAATGAAGAGGTCAAAGAAAGTGCAAAGGCAGCAAATTAAGCATCTAGGTGTGTTGAACGGAGGCACATGGGAGACCTACTCTGCAGAGGCAAGGTCAGAGGAACACCAGAGCCAGACCAAAAAGAGTCATGAGGACTAAAGACTATAGGGAGCTAGTGAAGGATTCCAAGTGGGAAACTGGCCTGCTTGGCTTTGTATTTTAAACTTCCCTCTGAGAGCACAGAGGAGTATGGATGGTGTTAGAGGGAAGGAGAGGGATGCAGACAGGCAGAGGGGAACCTGGGAACAAGGACTGTTGTAAGGAAGCCATTATAGCAGCTCAGAAAAATGGTAAAGCCTGAAACAGGTGAACACAGTTGAGACCACGGAAATTACTTTGAGGTCTGCTAATTCAATGCCTACCCAGAACCTTGAATCTCACTGACTTTAGGGATAACGCAAAATGGGAAGATGTAGAGCAACAGTTACAGTAATCCCAGGAGGGCACACACCTACTGTATCTAATACCTAAGAGGCAGGTCATTTAATCTCCCCTCCTCTAGGCCATAAAAGTATTTTCAGTCATAACCTTAAAATGAAATGCACTGTAGTAAGAAATGCACTGTAAATCTTGCTTTCTGATTTTGTTTTTTGGAAAAAAAAAAATATATATATATACACACACACACACACACACACACATGAGATTGATATGTGTGTGTATATACACACCAGTAAAACATAAAGCAAATGTAAATAAAAACCTTAATGTCTCCCCAATATAATGAAAGCAACCACTAAATTGTGCCAATGACATTTTATTTTCTTCATTTATCTTTTAGTTTTAAAATGATCTTTAAAATTAAACTTTAAAAGATATTATTTGAATTCAGTAAAATACTTCAAGTTTAAAATGTTCACTTAGAAAACAAAACCACAAAAACCGCTCTCACTCTGCTTCACTGCTTTACAAGTTAAATACAGAAACTCCTAGAGATCACACAGACTGACAGATTTAAAGTAATTCAAGTTTTGTTTTTGGTCTTCATCATCACTGTTATCATTGCTTATCTCAAACCTACTACTATGCAAATGCACTGTTAAATAGTGCTATAACCAGGTCCGGTGGCAGTGGCATATGCTTCTAATCTCAGCAGCTCTGGAGGCTGAGGCAGAAGAATTGGAAGCTCAAAGCCAGCCTCAGCAATTTAGCAAGGCCCTAAAGCAACTTAGGGAGACACTGTGTCAAAATAAAATGTTTAAAAGGGCTGAGGATATGCTCAATGGTTAAGTGCCCCTGGGTTCAATCCCTGGTACAAAAACAAACAAACAAAAAAAAAATAGTGCTATAGAAATCAGACACAAGGTGGACCCAGATCCAGCCTAAATGATGCCAAAACTTTGTGACTCTATTTTCAGAACAAACATGGGTAGTATGTACAGGGTTCACCTATATAACTCAGAGTTGTCAGACTTAAATTCCATGTTGACCACAATGTGAATTAAAGGATAAATCACTAATATGTGCCAATTAGAAGTTTAATGGATATGGTTAAAATGCAACCATAAGGGCAGCAATTGCTCAGAACTTAGAACAGAAATTTGGTTTTGAGGAGCAGTAACTCTGAGAGATATCGTCTGAATTGCTGGAGCAAGACTAAATGGATGAATATCAGCTTTTAATGTACTTTTTAAATTTTCTGCAGAAAATGCACACTATCATCTATACCTGGGAATAGGAAGAGGGGAACATGCCCATTGTCCTTGGGATGCCCATGGAAACTGAAAGACCAAAAAGGACAGAATCAAGGTCAATTAAAAAACAAGTACAGAATAGTAGAGTGGAACAAAAGCAAACAGGATAAATCCTTGGGAATCACTGAATGAGAAATCACCCTCACATTCAAAACACAACACATTTAAAATGCAAACAGACTCCTGGAATGTGTTTAAAATGCTAAGAACAGAGCACAGGTAGTTACAAGTCAGAATTTGGGGTCTAGAGTATTGTGCTTTGTGTGAGGCTTTTCTGCTAAAAAATAACCAGGAACTTGAGAAGTCATAATTAACCAATTAGATAGCAAATTAGACTCAAAGGCAGGACAGGGGCAGGGTATGAAAGAAAACAGATTGGATTTTTTTCCTGTGAAGTTTTAGGATGACTATGTAAATCAGATTCTCAAACACAGACAGATATCTTATATAGATTGTGACAATGTAAAAAGATGAGGCAAATACTTTGATCATGAAGACAAAACTGAAAACATAGAGCAAGTTGACTATGGCATAACCTTCTCTGGTCTCTGCCACATGTGAACAAACTGGATTCCTCTCCAAGCCTTCCATAGAGACACCATGGGAAAGTGGACACAGGGTCCAAAAGTCCCACAGACCAGGAATAAGAAGCAAGTACTGCACAAGGAGTAGGTTACTTAACCTCTCTGCTCCTTAGACCCCTCAATTGAAAACTAGAGATATGTTGTAAGGTTGTTGCAGGAATTAAAGATAACACGCATGAGGCTCCAAGTCCAGTGCCCAACCCAGGGAAAGCAACCAGTGGTCACCATCATCTTCATTATTAATATCAAACTCCAGAACTCCAAACCAAATTGTCTTTCAATAACTAATGAAAGTGACATAAGATACTTCTTATGACAGGGCCCGCAAATGCTGCAGAAACCACTTAGATGGTCAACTAAACCACATAAGCTTCATATTATAACTGCACAAAGATGTTCCCTACCTAGAGAAATTTATTAAATCCCCATCTTATGCAATAGCAATAATATACATCCCCAGAAGATACAGAGAGGAGAATTTTTGTTTAATGCACTAAGAAGCTAGATCCTTCTCAGGGAGGCAAAAATTCAAGTCTCCAAAATAGTCAAAGTTTACTTAGCCCTAAACATTTCCCACATGGAGGTGAGTAATATTTTTTTAAGTGTGTTGTTCAAATTGAGCATGACTCCAGATCCAGATTAACACGAGCAAAAAGTGTTCCCCTTGCCATCACCTGGTCATCACCCACCAATTCAAGAGAAAAGGGTCTTCTGGTCACCAAGTTTGAAAGATTAGAAGAGACTGATGCTTGGGGGCTGTGGAACTCTCTCTTAATGAAAGAAGGAGGCAAGCATTAGTAAACCATTTGTACATATACCTCCCCACCAATATATGAGAGAAGTACACAAAATGTCTTTGGTAATAACTTGTTTTTTTCTTAAAGGGGGAATTTGTGGTGTAATAAAATGCTTCATGAGTGTTTTTTTCCTCAAATGGCCTTATACTCTAGCTAAACAGTGAAACAAGAACAGTGTCTTTGTGACTATGAGGGCAGAACCAAGGATTCCTATGAGAATAGGGCCACTCATTAGTCCCTTTTCTTGCACAACAGACCTCTTTGAGACTTTCTTCTCCTAATTTGAATTAGCCCCACATTTTTCTTACACATTACTAAATGCAGAAGTGTTAAATTAACAAAGAGACTTAGAACTGGCACAGCACCAATTGATCACATCCACTGCTTTTCCACATACATATTTACAGCAATAGTAAATCCGTGCCATAAATAACTTTCTGTAAATGGAGTTATAGTTTCATAATTATATTTCACTTGAACTTCTCAAAGTGCTTCCATCTCTAGCTCTATAACTTCATTTGACTGGTAAACTACAGTCTTTTATCTAAAGGGCTGCTATTGTCCCCATTCTATAGGTGAGGAAACCAGGAATGCAAAACAACCATATAAAGTCAATATAGGTTTGTGTCTCCAATCTCAAATTTAATTTTGAGACTCTAAGTGAGACCAATTGCATTTCAAGCAAGAATGACCTATTAATAAATAATCCTTAGCTGGCTACCTTGTAAAGAATAAATCCCTAGCTGGTTTATTTGTAGAGAGAATAATTGCTTCTTTTTAATTTTTATTTTTTACTTTTGTTACTATATAGCAATATAGAAGAAAGCTCTGCTGAAACAGAGTATATTTTCATTTGACCTCTGCTGGCCAAATCTTTGGCACTATAAATATCAAACCCCTGTGAAATTGATACTTTAACGCCACTCTTGTTCCAGCCGTATGAAATACATTTAATAAGGCTGTTTAACATTTTTCAGGGCACTTCATATCACACATGCAACTATTTGCATATTGTTCATAGAATCACAGAAGGTGACAGATGAGGAAACCGAGATTTATAGTACTATCACTTATAAGCTTATGGCAAGATGCCTGTTTAATCCCTGAAAAATAAATGCAGAGAAGAATCCAAGGGAGAAAGTTGGAACAAACAGCCAGGACCAGAAGTGCCCATCCTTGGGAACTTCGTCCCCCTCTCCTCTTATCTCCTAATCACATATAGTACTAATGCCCTAGACTAGCTATATTTGGGAATGCTACTTCCTATAGATGCTATATATAGCTTCATTTTAACCATATTCTGAGTTTTGATATTCATCTCTGTTACAAACATGATACAATACAGAAAGAGACTCTCGTTTTAGGGTTAACGTTTATTAAGCTATAGATTTGACAATACATAGTACTATTTTTCTATACTATGTGTTATTCCTAAATAAGAAAATTTTAAAGTATAACTGTTAAAGTCCTGATGTATAAAGCTAGTTTTTCATTTCAATTATAAGTTTATACTGACAGGTATGAGTGGTAGGACTGCATCTAATCACAAAGATGACAACTGCTACAAGCATGGCTGCTTAAAATCTCTCTATAGAGTCTTTATACAGCATTAAGTTATATGCTTGAAACACCTAGTGATGGTAAGGCTCACTATTTATACTAGGAAGTCACACATTACAAAAAGGGAAGGCTTACAGTAGAAAAGGTCACTATCATTCTTCCTGAGCAGAAAGTATTCACTATATACTTGCATTTCTAATGCAATAATTCTATATTCAATAAAGAAAGACAGAGGACATAAACCAAAAATATATCTTTCCAAGGAAGTAAAACACTAGATTTAAATATCTCTCTCTCTCTTTCTCATACACACACACACACACACACACACACACACACACACACACAAATCAATCAAACCATAACATAAAGGGCTATGGCTGATAACTTACTTGTAAAATCAATAGAATTCAAAATTTATTTTTATAATGGTAAAATATATAAATTTATAGTTATACATATTAGTATATTTTTGTTGCTAAAAATATCCAAAGGCAGACACACAAATGTTTCCAACAGCTGCACAAACTACTGAACTAATTACAAAAGTCTCTTTACATACATCTGTATAATCTCTTAATTTAGAAAAAGGTGGTTTCTAATTTGTTTCATTTCAAGGTAGCTCACAGAGCACTGTAAAAATACATTTTGTTTAATTACATATGTATACAGAGACACACACACAAAACAGAAAAATGAAAAGCTTCTCCATCACTCCAGAGGTGACTGAATGAGCACCACTTTAGTAGGTTTGGCCTTAGAAGCATTCTGTCCACAGGTATGTCTCCCAGCCTCCTCTGTAAAATCCCATGTGCTGGGACCATAAATACACTTGCCAGATAAAGGCATCCTGGCTGGACATCTTCATCCTCCAAAATAGCTGCTCATAAACAAGCAAATATATGTGCACCAGCTACTTTAAAGAATGGGAAAAAGGAACGTGAAAGTGTATCAGTGAGGGAAACCAGCCACATATTTGGAATTCTACAGGAATAAGTTAATAAGAAGAAAACAGGCACCTGGCAGGAAAAATGTTAAAGAAATTATTGAGATGTGATACACTTCCTGTCAAAACAACTCATGAGGTGGTGATTCATTCAATTAGTATCTTGTAAGTACTGTGTGACTTTAAATGTTCCATAAGTTTAGTGATGTTCAACTGTGGCACAGAAGGATTTATTTTTTAATTTTAAGTTCTAAGCTGTTTAAATCACTCTGTGCCCCCAAAAACGTAAAAACCAGCAGATACTCACTATTTTCACAACAGCACTATTTAATGTCACTAGGGCAAGATAATGCTTGATGATTTAACTTCCCTGATTTAGTTTTGGCTTAAGCTGTGGCCTTCAGTGCAATTCAAGGTTGTGGGGTGCTTAACCCTGGACTGGGAGCTGTTCCCCCATCAATTGAAATGTGAGAATCACTTCACTCTTGACATAGCAAGAGGAACACCAGGATCTTTACCAGAATTTCCCAAATTCTGCATGTAGAATTATTCATACATAAACTAGACTTTTTCATGCAAATGTAAGATGTAAAGTCATCATAAAAGATTGCCAAAATAAACTTAAACTGGTTTTGTATGTGTGAGTGTGTGTGTGTGTGTGTGTGTGTGTGTGTGTGTGTGTGTTGCTAGGGATTCAACCCAAGGCCTCACATGTGCTAGGCAAGCACTCTGCCACTGAGCTATATCCACAGCCTAAACAAGAATAGTCTCTTCTATTTTATAATATCCAAGGCCTTCCTCATCCCCAAATAGATACTATAAATGTCCAATTTATTTATAAACACAACTTAGCAAGGTGGGGTTTTTTTAATCCCTATTAACAACAACTGTGTACTTCTAAAAAATAAACTTTAAGGCAGATGCAAAATTTTGTGGCTGAATCTACCATCTGAAAGATATTCCTTCAAGTACATTTATGAACTAAAAAAAATGTATGCAGGTTTTCATTACAATGGCTATTTCTTAAATTCACTTCTGTTTCTACATCATCACTGAAGCAGATACATACTTATAATACAGATTATATTTATAACACCATAACAGGTGTTAAAAAACCAAATGATACTTTTGGCCCCTATTATATCAAGCATGTCTATCATAAAAAATGCCTTTGCTCAGGCTGCTGAAAGCACCCTGCTACACCATCTCCACATCCCTCACAGCCACCCGCTTTCATGGCAGCTGATCTGGTAGCACTGAGAACTCCTCAAGAGCCACTTAGAAGCCTATTATCTCTTATCCTCCAGCACCCAGCATATGCCTGTTCCTAGTTATTACTAGCTCAACTCAACTCAATGAAGGTTCAAAAGGCAAACAGAACCCCTAATACTCCCTGGAGTAGAAAAGCTTTGGAAAGAACTCCTACACGATAAGAAAGGGTTTAGAGTATTCACAGGTAGCACACAAAGTCCCAAATAAAATAATGTCCAATGTTCAAATCACCAGCATAATTGAATATTTTTATCTTCAAGTTTTATGAAAGATGAAGGGGTGTCATGCCTTAAAATACAAACTTCCTATATGCACAAGTTTGTGTTTTTTTAATATTACTAGTTAGAAATCACATGATATAGTAGTGGTTTTCAAAATTTGCTTTTAAAAAAAACTATGAAATGAAACAGAAAGAAAACCAACACATTTCTTGAGAGAAAAGTAGGGGGAAGAAGAGGAAAGAGGCAGGAAAAGAAAGAATGAACCATTAGAAATGTTCTTACTTTGGCTGAAAATTGATATTTATCAAAAATACCATATATTTCAGGGCATATTCTCCACCTACTCTAAATGGAGTAGGGTCCATTAAGTTCCATCTGCTAAAATGAAATTAATACCCACTTCTACTCATCTTAAAATTCAATTAAAAATAATTACTGGATTATTATTGGCTGATTCCACCTCACTGCTCTTGAAGTATTCTGACAGCAAAAACATGAGCTGAATGTGACAGGGTAATCTCAGAGTATTAGCAATCATTTTTCCCTATGCAGATGCAATACCAAAGTACCATCTTCACACTCAACTTCCTGAACAATCTAGACATTGTCAGTCAAGTATCTGAATGTGCTCTGGGAACCAAGCATTATGCTACTAACCCCAGGGGCCTTAACATACCATCCTTCCATTCACAAAAGCTACAAGATGGAACACATCATGGAGTGGGCAGGCCCCAACCCCCTGGGTTTCAGATGAGGTGAGCAGGGACCAAAGAGGTGACATGACCCAACCAACATATTAGGCACAATATAAGATTTCCCCCAAAATTCCACTGTGATCCAACCTATATCCAGATTGAGAGTCATTTTAAAACCTTCATCTCACATACAATCTATTACCCTCTATACTGAATGCACAAACCACAAACAATTAAGTCCAACTCACACTAAAAAGACTGTTTTAAAATTCATTTAAATCCAGACACCTCACCTACTTCTCATTTCCACCACTGCTTGTCCACTTCTGTGGACACTTTTTAAGTTATCTAATAAAATTACAATGACAAAAAAAGTATATAAAGGGAAAAAAAAGTATATAATGTGAACTTTTGTGAACGAAGACCCAATGAATAACAGTTAATGAATGAAGATAAAGATTCCTACCACAAATGTGGAAGAAAAAAATCTTACTCTTTATTTTTAATTCAAAAAAACCCTCTTCTGATAAACCAGTATGAAAATTAGACTTGGCATTCTATCAAAATGAGATTTTTCTTAAACTGCTGGTTAAGTGAAGTTGGATTTTCTTTAGCTCAGCCCCATTTTCTGTTAGAAGAATAAGGCAAGTGAAAAGTTAACCTGGAACTTTCTGCAGCCTTGAAGAAGATAACCTAGAGTTTTCACAGTAGTTGCAAAACAATCCAAGTTGTCTACACAAAATCCGTGTAAAATCTCATCACCCTCTTCTTGCATAAGATTCCAGCACATTTTTATAAGAAAGCTAAAAATCAAAGGACATGAGAAAAAGTGTCCTTAACAAACATCTAACTAAATAAGACCTTTTAACTGAAAACAAGAATTCCTTTTATTTTCAATAAGCAAGCTATCAATATGCCTGGTGATCAAATGAGAAAATAATACATAGTATTTTATACAACTTATTCTGACAAGAAGTATGCAACTGACAAGAAATGCTTCTCTTTTACTCCCCTGAGACTCCATCAGTTAAAACCCTATATTGATAATAGGTTTTATACATTGTCCTTTGCCTACAAGAATAGGAAACAGCCAGCAGGAAACTTGCTAAGTCCCTGGGGGCTGTGATAACTGGTATAAAAGCAACTTCCAGAAATCCATTCATGAGCACTTGGAACAAGTTGCAAACTTGGGAACTCCATGAAAATCAATCCTTCAGCATTAGACCAACTGCTTCTTTTACATGAAAGAATAAAAGGCTTCTGAAAATAATAAGGAAACACATTACACTCTTCTAAAGAGTCATAAACCTAGACCTTAATTCCCCTAACACTCCACCTAATTCAAATTACACCTCCACCTAACTTTACTACAATGAAATCACCACCAAAAAAAAAAAAAAATCCATCTATTAATAGAAATAGCCAAAGACAGGGGCTGGGGTGGTAGCTCAGTGGTAGAGCATTTGCCTAGTATGTGTGAGGCACTGGGTTCAATTCTCAGCACCACATATAAACAAATAAAAATAAAGTTCTAACAACAACTAAAAAAATTAAATTAAAAAAAATAGCCAAAGACCTCCCACTTGGAAATGAAACTGATGTTACAGAGATTTGAAGGGATCATTACATTCAACAAGCTCACAATTCTAGCCTTCTCATTCCTAGGTTTCTGCTGTTTTCCACTTGTACCATTTTTTTAAAGGCTTTGTTTTTGCCTTCTTCTTGGCCCCTTTTCAGGAACAAAGATGAGGAATATTGCTCTTAAGACTTCTGTCAGACAGATGAATGACCCAAATAACCTCAGGCTTTCCAAAAAGCTATAGATAAGATGTATGTTTCAATTTATTTTTTTTATGCTACAGTGTCAATGAAGGGATAGATCTGCATGGGGCTGGTGAGAGGATGTGGAAGAATGATATAGAAATAAGGAGAACTCCTCTATGTCTACTTGGACTTGGTCTACTCCTGGAAGAGAATGCTTTTCTAATTAAAGTGGAGATAAAGAACATCTCTTAGTGTGAAAGTCATTTTTAAGTGAGTATCAAGCTATTTTAAATTAGTTCCAGGCTGCTGGACATACCAGGATAGGGAAGAATCCAATGAGATTTCCTAACTACATCAGAAACTGTAGAAACTGATGCAAGGATTCACTATAGGAGATAGCTATATGTCATTTCCATTTTCAAAAAGGCAGAATCTACAAATTCTAGACAGAACACATTTCATGTTGATCCTAGATAAGATTCTAGAGCAGAAAATTAGAGGACTGGTGTACAAATATATCAGAGAGAAAATAACAGACACACAGAGCCAATGGGGTTCTCTAAGAATAACTCCCCTGAGAATCACCCCATTATATTATGTAATTATAAGCTATTAGACTGGTAAATAAAGAGATAAAATAGATAAAGTGTGCAGCCTTATGACAATACGGAGGTTTAATAATCAGATGCTCATACAAATGCGTGGTAATTAGTTGAATGATGTGACCCAAAACTGATGAATGTAAGTGTGAAGTTTATGTAGGCAAACCAGATTGACTCATCCTAAACCTCACCCTTCAGAGCAGGTGTGTTTTTATTTTTTAATATCCTTGAGGCATTAAAGGACTATGCAACCTTTTATATACAAAAGAGGATGTTCTACTTTAATATATATCATAAATATAACCATACATATACAAAAGGGTGGTATTCTTCTTCATTAAGCCTGACATTTTTAGGAATTTTTGCAGTTTTTAGAACTGCTTTGAGATTTAGGCTAAAAGCTGTCTTATAGTTAAAATTGGTGGCATAAGTCTACTTTCCTCGAATTTAAGTGCTAGGTAAATGTTAAGGTAGCAGTTGGTAAGCATATATGAATACGTTCATTTATATGTGTATGTGTGTGTGTGTGTGTGTGTGTATGTGTATGTGTATACACATCCATACACACACGTATAGTGGATAACTTGAAACTAATAATGGTTAGTGAATGTTATAAATTTATAAACAAGCTAAAATATTTCTGAAAGGCCAGATCAAATAGTGAAATATAGGAAAATACATTTAAGAGAGAGTAAAATTGCTCATAGCCTGAAAAGGACAATTTTGCACAATCCCATGATGAGACGTGCCTCATTAACAACATGTATAAAAAGTATGCAATTTCAAGATGACTGTGAACCTTGAGGATCAGCAAATACCACTGCTTAAAAGTACCATAGTTTTAATATTTATGCAGGAATTATTCTCTCAGGTCCTTTGCCAAGCAATTTATACAAACTAGCTTATTAAGTCCTTATAACAACCCTATGAGAAAAATAAACACTCAGACTAAAAGTTTAGGTGACTTGTCCAAGACAAGGTAGAAGTGGCAAAGCCCTGAGTCTCACTCTTTCTCTCTCTGGTTTTCAACTGCTAATCTTATCAGTGAGGTTTTACTCCTTTCCCTAGAAAAAAAGGGCATCTCTCCAAGACTAGGATGGGTCCACTGTACTCCACCCTGTCAGCACCTTAAGAAGAATATAGTAGATTTGGAATATGTTAAATACTAAGGGTGATGAAAGAATTCAAAATCATGCCACTTAACAAAAGCTGCAAAAACTTGAAGGGTTTTTTTTTTTCTAGTTTCAATAAAAGAAGTTCAAAGGTAGAAGTTTTAATTTTCAAAAATGTAAGTGGCTTTCATAAAAATGAAATTGTTCAGAATGGTCTCCAAGCAGCAGGATCATGGTGAACTTAGTATAAGGAAGAATTGTACTGAAAAGCCTTAGCTTTCCAAAGATAGACTAGAATATCTTTATGGTTGAGTTCCTCATCACCAAAAGTATTCAAGGACAGACTGGTCAACCATCTGGAGGTATGTTACACAAGGGAAATGTTGTCTGCTAGCAAGTAGACAAAAACTTTCCTGTTTCTACCAATCCAAAGACTCAGATTCCAATCAAGAATTCCATTCATTTCCTCAAACAGAATGATACAACTTCCTTGGAAATGTCCACAGTGTCTCCCTTTTACATTAAAAAGAACCAGCCATCAACTTCCTGAGCATTATGACCTTCCTTTCCCTGCATTACAATATTTTCCAAAGCAATCTACACCTGATACACAGGAACAAACTACCACTAGTCTTTGTAGCAATGCTGTGAACTGAAAGGACCTGAGATAAAAATAGCAAAATAATTGAACCAACAAACAAATATATATACAAAATAGCCTAAATCAGAGTCCCTGCCATCAGCAGACTTAGACTGAGGTTGGAAAGTTGAGATTTACATACACTCAAGAAACTTACACACAGTGAACCCAGGGGCAGGTGGCAAGTGATAAATGAGAGGAACCAGCAATGTGGTAACAGGAATTCAGAAGGGAAAGCAATTCAGTTGTTACTAAGTGGAAGGTTCCAGAAAGAAAGTGCTGTGAGGACTATAATAGATGTTAGCTAGGGAAAAAATGAGACCTATTGCAAACAAGTCAAAAAAGTTAGACATACAGTCATCCTTCAGTATCCAAGGGGGATTGTTACCAAGACATTCATGAATACCAAAATTTGAGGAAAATATATCCTTCAAATAAAATTACATATATTTACATATAACTCACACATCCTCCTGTATACTTTAAATTATCTCTAGACTATTTGTAACACCTAATACAATGCAAATAATTGTTACATGGTATCATTTAGAGTAGAATAATAGTGGGAGGAGTTTGTACATGTTCATTAAAGACATTTTTTCTAAGTATTTTTGATATGCAGCTGGTTGAACCCAAGGAAGCAGAACCCATGGATGTAGAGGGCCAGCTGTATATAGCAGGTCCCACAGGCCATTACTAGTCCTGGCTGATGGAAGTGAAGTTTTCATAAGGGGGAAAGCTGACACATCAGCAGGTTAAAATAACACCATGAGATACAGTAGGCATTACCCTTTCTCTTGACACTACAGGATACAGAATGCCAGAAACACCTAAGGATTAGAAAAGTGGCTGTCGAACCTGGCTGCATATTGGAATCACTTCTTTTTAAAAGAATGCTAGGTCCAGCTGAGAGATTCTGAGCCAAGGTGGTTCCAGTGTACAACCAGGCTTGAAATCTTGAGGTAGGGGCTCAAAGTAAATAACCCATAGTTCCAGGAATCACTGAGCATTCCCTACATGTTGGAACTCTAACACTTGGCCACATAGCAAACCAGGAAGCTGAGAGAGCAAGCAAGAAAAGGAGGAAAACTGTTGACAAAGAGCCAGGTGACAACAATAATAGACTCAAGACAATAAACAAGGGCTTAGGGGAAAGGCAGAAATTTGCTGGAGAGGGTCTTTGTCTGAACCATGTAGCCCAATGAAAACCTCTCAAGTTTCACCACACTTAAAGGTCCTTAATGAAAACTCCTTTGGCCCAGATTTTATTTTTATCATAAAATTAAGAAACAATCAGCCTGTTTATCATTCCTCTTCCCAGTGCTTTACCACCTAGCTTCCACATGGGTGTGGGGGTTCTTCAGAAGGAAGGGACCAGGGTAGCCACATGACCTGCATGTGTGAGATTCAGACTTTTATGTTTGAAATCTCTCTGGACTAAGTCCAGAAAAATAACTGCAAGTCATTTAAACCTGGTGACTGCAATTAAGGTAAGATAAAGCAACAATAGTTATACCTCATCATCCCTTCAAATGCTTATGGTTGCCTGCTGCAGGCACAATGCTGACCTATAGACTGCACATTCCTGACAGTGTTGACACAGACAGGAAAGACTGAATTGACAAACACCCTCCCCACCTTCCAATTTCATGACTGTGCAGAATGTTAAAAGGGTCTTAGAGACCATCCAGCCTAATCCTTTGTTTAACTGGATGAGGAAATGGAAACCAGAAAGCATTCATACTTGCCCAAGGTCGAATGGCTAAGACATTACCAGGGACTCCACACCTGCCTTGAACTTCCAGCCTAGAGCTATTTCCCCTGGGTCACACTGACAATTCGCAGCCTTCTAAAACTTGGAAAACCTAGTAAAGCCACCACTGTTTTGTGTTTTTATTTTTGTGTTTGGTGCTGGAGATAAAACCCAGGGCCTCACACGTGCTAAGCACATGCTTTACCACTGAACTACACCCTCGCACTACCACTCTTTTTAAATGGTTATCAGTTTCTGTAAACATAATCAAAATCATTTTCTGACACTTTCTGCCAGGCACTACTAGAAGGGCATTCCATCAATTAACTCATTGACAATCCAATAACGCAGGTTACTACTATTATTCCCATTTTACAAATGGAAAACACAAGGTAGGGAGAGGACACCCAGCCAGGACAAAGCTGGGATGACTGTCTAACCCAGACAGTCTGGCTCCAAAGTCCACACTCAAAACCACTTTGTTAGAGTTTATGAAATAAAATCTATTTAAATTATCAAATAATGGGAAAAAAAAAGGAGTAAGCTTTAAGCACCAAGGGCATGGCCACCGGTGTTCGATGATGAACTTAAGAGCTAAAACATAATGTCAGTTAGTGTACGCAATATATCTCTTGGTCATCTATTGAGTTCAGGGAATATCTGTGTATACTTGATGAAAATTTATAGAGAAGCACATTTTTAAAAAGGCAAAATGGCCATAGGCACACCAGTCAAAGCCTGTCACTTGAAATAGGCAGGATGTTATTTGCATGCTAGTTTTGGAAGGGTCTCTTCTGGGCACACTACTGCAGAAAGCAAAAGTACCATTGCTGACTTCTGCCTTTTCCAGCCTTCACTCATAGATATAATTTCTTCAACTCTTAAAGGAACATCACTTTTGTGTTAACTTTCTAAAGAAAAACAAACCTGAAATTGCTAATAATTGAGGAAATTACTAAACTAAAATATAAGAATACACCTCTAAAGAATAATAAAAATACATTTTGATAAATGTGTTCAAAACCAACATCACTGGAACAAATACCCAATATTCAATTATATTACTTTTTCTCTTATTAAAATGATGTCAAATCTCATTATCTTGCTGATCCAGGAGAAGTAGTCCAGGAGCAATAATGGCACAAATAAACAAATTACCATTGTGCCTAAGATCAAATTTCAAGGGAAAAATGGGAGCCAATTAAGAAGATGCACTATCACATTAAAAAGTCACATGGCTTATTTGACCATATGGAGTCTGCAAAAGTCTACTCTGGAAATACAGCAGATCCCAGGACTCTAAAGCCAGCAAAGTGTCTCTGTGACATGAAATTCACAACCCACAGAATTAGAGCAAAGAGCGATACCAGGCTCTCAATAAATATTTATTGAATGAATATAAATAAAGACAAATTTCAGCCGGCCCTGGTGGTGCATGCCTGTAATCCCAGCGGTTCTGGGGGCTGAAGCAAGAGGATCATAGGTTCAAAGCCAGCCTCTGTAACTTAGCAAGTCCCTAAAGCAACTTAGCAAGACCCTGTCTCAAAAATTTTTTAAAAACGGGGGGGAGTTGTGGCTCAATGGTTAAGCACACTGGTCCCCCCAAAATTTTTTTTTCACAGAGAGGCGCACGATAGACTGTCAAAATGGCAAAACAACAGTTAACACTGCCTTGAAGTTTTGAGAACTTATTTTCAGTAGAATAATAACCCAAATGTTGTGGAGACTGGACAAAATGACAGAGTACCATCCACTTAGGGCAAGACGCTCTGTCAGATATGTCCTAATCTATGCTTTGTAAGCAAGAAAAATATTTCTAAGCCCAGCTTTGCCTAAGCAAGAGATCTGGACTCAAGCCTTAAAGGTTGGCATAATATTTACAGTACAACTCTCCACATGGCAAAATTCCCCCAATTTGGTACATTTCAAATGTACTACTGTTTTTAATTCAGTAGGAGTTGCCCAGCATGACCCATCTCTTCATAACAAATCCTGTTTAAGGTCACTTGGTGGGGGTGGGGAGAGGCATAGCTACTTTGCTCTACTAAAAGCAACATAAATACAAATGCAATAAAACAAAACCTACATAAATCAGATCTGTCATATCTAATCAGTAAATTAAAGCATAATAAAATTATAATCAGCTTGAGAGTTTGAGAGTAATTTAGGTTCTTTTCAGTACCATACTAGCCATGGCTCAGTAGAAAAGGGTTTTCCAACATCTATATCATAAATCTTTCTTCTTGGAAGTCAGTACTTGGTCATAAACCCTGGCAGGTCTTGAAGTTGGAACTTATGTACCAATTTAGTGGTGACCAATTTTGTACTGAATTCTTAATAAAAAGTAATATAGTATATCCCCCTATTTGTTTTAATACTGCTTTAAACACATTTCCTTTTCTCATGTGGCATACTAAAAGAGGTCATGTATCAGAGCTCACCTGAAATTCCTGCCCAATGTCTTATCCACAAGAGTAGTTTCTCATAAAAACACAATAAGAATTTATTCCTAACACTTCTATAGTACTCATATGTTTAAAAAGAGAAAAAAAAAGTGTGAAACCCAAGCAGAGGCCCTGATGAAATTTCATAGACTCTTACCAACTACTTCTTTTTTTCTTTTTCTTTACCTTTAAGTGTTTCTTAACTGCTTAGAGGACAGACGGTACTTCAAAGAGAAGTCTAATGACACATCTGTTACATAACCTGTGCTTGATTGGCCTGATTATGTGGTTTTGATAAGAAAAACAGTCAAAAGCAGAACAAACACTCTCTGTTCTCCATTCTCCTATTAGCCAGAACACATCTGAATCACACACCCAATTACTAGCTCTGTGACTCTGTTTCCCTGACCGCTAACTATCAGGTCTGCTGCTATTTAAATTCAAATTCCTATTTAATCTAAGTTAATGAGTATAATAATCACATACCATGTCCACATCAGAATATTACATTGAAATGCTATATTGCATTAAAAATTCCAAAGGCTTTTGCAGTATTTATTCCTTTTCCTCCAAATACTCCCAAGGGGTTAGCTTGGCCATTGGTGAAGATTAGGCAACACCTATTTATTTTGACAACCTTTATATATAATTCCAGGACAAAGATATAGAAACCTTCCAGGTAAAGTTATCAATCTGGACTGTTCTGTGCAAAGTGGATCCCACAGAACAGAAAGGCAAGTTTTTTTTTTTATTTTCTGGCTGTGAAAACAAGATTTTGTTCACCCAGACAAGCTTCAGGAGGAGGAACACAAGAGGACAAAGCCTCAGGACACATGAAACCTCAAATAGTCAGTTCCTTATAACCAGCTCACTTTTTTGTTTGTTTGTTTGTTTGTTTGTTTTTGTTTTTGTTTCTTCATTTCTTGCCCAATGGGCGGACTGGTGGTAAACCTCATCTCAGTCTGTGGAGACTGAGACCCAAGCAGGGGTCAAGGAGGGAGAAGCAGTGCACACACAGATGTTGCCTCCTTTCTCCACCCACTCAACTGTAACATAGGAAGGACCTCGTCATCTCCTAAAGTGGATTCTCTCTTGAAAATCTAACTGGTGTCTGGGAAACCAGAATTGTCATTTCCTAAGCGGCCTGAGCACCCAGTTTCCACATGGTTTTCCACAGACAAGAATGGTTTCTCCCTCTGCTTCTCAGTCGACTACAGGTCTGTCATTATGACCCTTCGGCAACGCTAAGTATGAGAAGGTTAGGGTGCAACAACCCATACCCCAATATTCCAGGAGAAAACCTTTCCATAAAATAAGTGCGAGAAATCCCACAGAATCCTGAAAGCTCCTCCCAACCAAGAGGACCACAGATGCTTTTTAAAACAGCAAATGTTTCCACACAAAATAAATGTTAGTGTTTGTGCCCGGAGCTTGAGCTTGGTCTGCACTTTTGGAGTCCCTCCAAGTACCTCAACCCAAGATCAGAGGCACAGATGGGAAAGGCAGACCCCAGCTTTCAAAGCTCTCCCTTCTCCGCTACAGTGCCATCAATTTCCCAGACTCCCGAAGGACTCGCGTTGGGTATTCCCTCCGCCCATCCCCCGTCCCCAAGGTTGGCCGACCAGGGCAAGAAGGGTCGCTGCAGGCTCTCGGTGCACTTGCGGCCGTGCTGCCGGAGCAACCTCGCGCTCCACAGCTGCCGCCGCCGTGCAAAACTGAGCAGCTCTCCGCACTTGTTGCGGTCCCCGACAGACCGGGAGGCGGCACCCAGCCCTTCCTCCGCCCTGCATACAGTAGCACCCCAGTTTCACGTCTGCTGACCCCTGCGTCCCCGAGGAGCAAGTGGCCTCTGGAGAGAGTCTGTCCCCTGCAAAGTCAGGTGGGCAAACTTTTCAGCCCAGGGCTACCGGGAGACGTGGAGGATGGAGCCCCAAGGAACATTTACCTGGAGCTGCGGCCCCGTAGCCTCCGGAGCCCAGGCGAGGCGCAGCCCCTCGTGGCCTGCCCCAGGGCGCCCAGAAATGCGCCCCCGGCCCGCCGCTGCCCGAAGCCGGGAAGCCTCTACCCGGAGCTGCCAACACCCGGCGGCGGCCCTGCTGGGGCCCGGGCGGAGGGGGCGGAGCCGAGGCTCCCCAGCCGCCTGGCTTGCCCGCCACTGGTGCCGCCCCCACTCCCCCCGCGCCTCCCCGCGGCCACTGGATCCCGCGACTGCCCACCTCGGGGCCTCCACGGCTCGCAGCCGCCGCATCACATGGCGAGGCCCGCCAGCCGCGCTCGACATCGGCTCCAGGAGGAAACCTGAAGCTGCTCGGACTCCTAAGGCCCCAACAGCCCCTCCTGCCGCGGGGCGGTGGCAGGTCGCCTTGGCTTCCCTTCCCCCGGCACGGAGCTCCGGGACGCGCCGAGACTGGCGCGGACCTGCAGCGCCAAGGGAGGGCCGGGTTGCACCCGAGGGGCGGCGCCCGTGCGCCCTGGGGACCCCCCACGCCTAGGCGCCGCAGGAGGAAGGGGCTGGCGATCCACTCCTGAGAGCAGTTGTGCCAAGCCCGGGGGAGGCCGGGCTGTCCTCAGCCAAAGCCACCACACCCGTGACATAATGCGACCCAGGTCTATTACAATAGGAAGTATTATTTAAAAAACAGTAAACGCCCTCTTATTTCATGAGGCTGGTGTTCCTCTGGCCCGGAGCTTTTTGCAAGCTGTGATTCCCTTTGCGTTCTTGCATGCAAGTGGCCAAAAGTCGGCAACCCTTGCGACTTCAAAAACGAATGAAAACCATATCCTTTTTTTTAACAATGAACAATATGAAGGATTGTTTTTATCCTTCAACCCGCTTTTCCACTCACTTGAACCTGATTGTAACCCCAAGCTTACAAGTCTGTCAGCCAGACCTCTATAAAACAGATGATTGTTGCAGCCTTAAAGGTAAAATTGCCAATTTGACTTTTCTGTAATCACCTCGATCTCTGTTCTTCTCTATAAAGACCTGATAGGGAAGCAAGGCACCAAGTCAGAAAGGAGCACTCTTTCCCACCTGTCACCATCACTTCTTAATCTTGACCACCTTCCAGAGCCCACTTTGCTGATATGGAGCTTGAAGAAGGACAAGTTAGCAAGAAAAGACCATCCCCTGTCTGAAGACCATATCCCTGTTCCAGCCATTCCTTCTGGGTAAAGGAACCTGGACTCTGGCATTGCACTCTTGACCAGGGTGCTCATCCCAGCCAATTCTGTCCCACAGAGCTGTGAACCCAAAAGAAGTTCCTGCTTATTGCCAGGACTTCAAGGTACTAAAGATAAAAATAAAAGCAATAATATTTTTTTCAAACATAAAAAAGTTTTTAACATTAAAATATCTACTGGACATTAAATGTCTGCTTGGATTTGGTCTGCACTTTCGAAGTACCTTCAAAAGTGTGGACAAAAATGATTACCAAATTGGTGAGCAAGAATGTTAATATGTTAGAGGCCTTTGTTACTCTTTTTCACATCACTAGTTTTGAAATTTTTTTCCCTTTTTTCCTTAATTCTGTAATATATAGAGATGGCATGGAAAAAGAAATGAGGGAAAATGAGTCAATATTTTAAGAAATCCCTTTCCCAAATAAAAAGAAACCAGAAAAGCTTGTAATTGTGAAACTCTTCCTCATGATTATATATATGTGAGGACATATAATGGTACCAGTTGCAATTTTCTTACTTTCTCTTGAGCACTCAACTTGATCAATATTTAAATAAGTACTTGGCTTTCAACTTCTAGGTTCAAACATTAAGCGAATTGTGCTCCAACAACCTTAAAAGAAGCCGCTGAAGCTCTCCATTGTGTAAATAACCCTTTGCATCTGATTGATTTCGCTGCTGTAGATATAGGTCACACGGGACATGGATAGCACAGAGCTTGGCTGGGACAATGTATGTGTAGAATTCAGACAAAGACCATGTGGTCTCAGAAGAGGAATATTCAGCCAGCAAGAAACCAGGTGGGCGAATCTGCTGGGAAAATTCCAGCTCAGCTCCCCAGTATTACACCAGTGTCCTGCTAATCTCCCTCTTGTCTGTCAATCCAATCTCCATTCCCTCTTAGACTTCATTCTAGACACACCTCCACCACACATCCTTTCTTCATTGTTCTGGTTTCTGCCAAACTCTGAACTTCCACAAAGCATCATGGTTTTATTACATAGTAATAGCACCTGACTATACTTACTATCATATGTTGGGCTATTACAGGTTCTTACCCTCTTTTCAACTTGTCATTTCAAGGACAAAGACTGTTTCTTACCTTGAAATCTCTACAGCCCAAACACAGGACATTTCTGGAATATTTAATGTTAGTTTGTTAATTGAATGATCTCATCAGTTCTGCAGGAAGGAAAATGTATGTCAAATTTTTCTAATTTTTCTTTAACTTTGATTATCTGTTTAATTCTTTTCTACCCTTTAGTTTATTTTCTTTACCAACGATTCTTCAAAAGTAAAAAATCTGGCCATAAGCGTTAAGAAATTATCAGTGTTCCTTAAATGAAAGCAAGATATTAGAAAATGGGAGATTTAGTGGGGGATAGGGAAAACCTTTAATTAAAAATAGGATGACCTAGGGAAGATCCAACCTTTCTAAATCTTTATTTCCTTATCTATAAAGTGGGTACAAGAATGGTATCTGCTATCATTGTGAAGATTAAATGACTAACTGGGACTGCAGGATAAATATAGGGATTCAGGAAATGGTAGCAATTAATAATTCAGAACATGGAGTATTCGAAGAACATTTCAGATCTCTGAGATAATTAATAGAGTACATCCCACTCCAGGGTAAGAGACCAGTTCTTGATTGTACATGTAGTTGTGCAGCCTAAAGTCAGAGAACACATAGGAAACAGGCCCATGTAATCAAAACCAGGGGACAGTTCTCATGAAGAAAGGCTCACAATTCTCATTCTGCCTACACATTAGCACCATCTGGGAGCTTTAAAAAAAAAAAATTAAGCCGGGTGCAGTGGTGCACCTAATAACTTGTAATCCCAGTGGCTCTGGAGACTGAGACAGGAGGAGGTATGATTTCTAAGCCAGCCTCTGCAAAAGCAAGATGCTAAGCAACTCAGCAAGACCCTATCTCTAAGTAAAATACAAAATAGAGCTGGGGATGTGGCTCAGTGGTTGAGTGCCCCTGAATTCAATCTCTGGTACCAAAATGTTTTTTAAAAAATTAAAAATTAAATTTAAAAAATCTCAATTCCCAGAACCCCACACCATACCAATTATTTTAGAAACTCTAGGGAACAGGTCCCAGACTTTGGTGTGTTCTTAAAGCGCACCATGTCCACTGTTCAGCCAAATCTGGGAAAATCTGGAATAAAGAAATTGAATTTGTTGCCACTGGAGATGAGTGGGGTCCAGCTTTCAATTATATGTGGGTAAGGAGATTAGCCCTTTCATTTTTACTAATGTTGAACAATAAAATTATAGGTAAGTGGTGCTTCAGAGTAATGTGTGCATGAGGCATCTAGGGGTTTGTTAAAAATGCAGATTCAGATTCAGTATCAGATGGAGACTAAAATATTATGTTTCTGACAAGCTTCAGGTGGTGCCTGTGCCTCAAACCAAACTCTAAGCATCAAAATAATAGATTCATAAATGGATATTAGGAGGGGGGAAAAGCAGAGAAATGTTTACATTTCCTAAAAGAGAAGTCCTAATATCCCTGAATATTTTTAACCAACTTATTGAATACCAACCATACATAAAATACTTATTTTTCAATAGTTGAATTAAAGAATAGATGATTTTAGCCAGTTAGAAGTACAGAATCTTCCCTAAAAGGTCAGCTTATTCATTAAGCAAAGTAGGGGGAGTACCCAAGGCCCATCATACTTTAGGGACCCATGAAAATGTTTTAATTTCTTTTAAAATCAGAAGAGACAAATGAATTTTCAGGTCAAGAAAATTATTTTAACATAATACTAGTACATTTGTCTTTATGTGCAGTAGTAAAATATAATTTTCACTTTTTTTAACTTACTTTGATTTTCCTAGAGAAAGGAGCTTATGAATGCAAAATTCCCAGAACTCACTTTAGTCATAATGTGAGCATATTCTTAGAGTCCAAACCAGTCCCAGGAAATTTTAGGAAAGCAAGTGAAATCTGTTGTTGCTTGATATTTGCACATCGATATTTACATTAATGGCTAGAGTATTTGGGAGAGATAATTAATATACCTCATGAGAGAGGCAGGCCATATAAGTACATAGAGTTCAACACTTCCCACAGGTATGATTTGAAGAATGCTGGGAATGTTCCATTGGCACACCACACACACACACACACACACACACACACACACACACAAAACCTATGCTCCTTCAAATGATAGTTAAGGATCTAAAATTCTACCATTAAAGATTTATTTAAAATTTAAAATTTAAAAATAAAATTTAAAAAATAATAATTATTCTACCTCCAGAGTCAGTCTTCAGAGAGTCACATGATCAAGAGCTCTTTCTTTGTAACACTGACCTTCTTTTAGGCCCAATTATTTTATCCTCCAGATCCAGAACCACATACTGGAAACATCTAGGAAGAATCTCCCTTAAAAAAGAAAATACAATAATGAAAAATTTTTCTAATAGGAATGAATCTTTTCTTTCCAAGTTTTGATACCAGGGTTTGAATCCAGGGATACTTAATCACTCAGCCACCTCCCTGGCATATTTAATTTTTTTATTTTGAGACAGGGTCTCACTAAGTTGCTTAGGCCTTACTAAATTGCTGAGGCTGACCCCAAACTTGCAGTCCTCCTGCCTTAACCCGCCATACCACTGGGATTACAGGTGAATGCCACCATGTCCAACAGGAATGAAACCTTATGTCCAATTCTGATCAGTTCCTAAAAAAGGCAATATGGTCATTCATGGATAAAGAATATTGCTTTCATTACTGTTATTCAATGCAATAACCCTAACAAAAATTACTGATTGTTTCACTATCTACCATATAGTGTTGCTATTTAAGTTTAAATTCCTAAAACTAAATAAAATTTAAGATTTTGTTTTCATTGTACTAGCCCCATAGTGAGTGCTCAACAGGTTCCTATTGGACAATAAGGATATAGAGGTTTTGTGTGGAGAAGAAAAAGGAGCTCATCCTTCCTCAATATCCTGAAGTACAAAAGTAATTGTGGAAATATTTGGACTATAGATAGATCAGGCATAATTTTTTCCCTCTTGTCAACTGATCTATAACCACATAATCAGTTGTTCCAGTCTTTTCTACACATTTCAAAGCAACTTTTCACTGATACTCTTCACTCTTCAAGAGAGCCAGACCTCTCTGACTTGTGAAAAGTCCGTAAATACTATGCCAAATCCACCTAAGGAGCTGCAGAAGTTTTCCCCTAGATTGTTTCTAGAACAGTCTTCACTGAAAGTTATTCTTTATATCTTTTATTTTTTCCTTTGCCAAAACGGTTTTAGGTGACTTCCAGTTGTAGCCAACTTCATAAATTTTAAACCAACTCAAGGCCCTCTTTTCATTTCCAGGGCATAACTATACAAGGCAGTGCAACTGGATATTCCCCAGATGCATGGAGTGTCTCTAAATCTTCCATTGGTCAGCAGTTTTGTTCCCAAGAGCACATCAGGTTGCTCAGGTGTGGAGCATAGGACAGAACAACACAACATCTAACATTTCTCCAGTCCTCTAACATCTGCTGGACGCTAGTTAAATCCCACCCTCAAGCAGGTTTTCATAGTTACATAAGAAAAAGATCTTAAAAAATAGAGTTGATAATTGAGATACTAATACCATTTTAATTAGAGTGGCATGGCTAGTCAGTCACTGATTATACATGTGGGAAATAAAGTGTATGCAACAGTCACATGAGCTGTGATTATATTTAAGACTTCTGGTGGCATGACAGATGGTGAGAATGAAGCTCTAGGGTTCTGACCGTGATGTCACCTGGAAGCTGCAAACTGTACTTATAGCTCTGGGCAGCTATTACTCATTACAGAATATCAAGATCCTGATTTTCATTGACAAAGGGCAGGCAGGGGAAGGAAAAAGGCAGAAAAATCTATAAATAAAATGAGTGTGAATCAGTTTTTCTCCCCCCCTAACAAATTATATAAAAATATTTTAACTAAGTTTTTAAAAGTTAATTCAGATACATTTACTGGCTCATATCATCCAAGAACTAAATTTGGAATCTTGCCACAAAAGGATCCGACAATTTTGGAATAGCCTAAGTTAAATATCCTGTGATCTCTGAATCCAACTCCAAAGACCTAGATTGTCAATTTCCTTACTGCAATGTAAGGAAACTTGTTTTCAATTCTAAAAAACCAGCCCCGCTCCCTTGAAAAACCTATCTTCAGCACTTTATAGAAGAGGAAGGGCAGGGAAGTTTACAGAGACCCTCATACTTCAATACTTCAACTCAGCTAAAAAAGTCTTAAGAATGCACAGAAGAAAAACATTCCATAATGTACAGAAGAAAACAGAAAGGCTTAGAAGACATAGTTTTTAAGTAAAATGTCTTTAACCTTTCTTTTTTTAAAAAAATTAAGAGTCCTACCCAGAATCCTGCCATAAAATGTAGATGATTCTCTTTAATCAAAGAAAATGTCTTTACATTTTTATACTCTGATATCATTCAAAATGCAAATAATTAGTTATTTTTCATTTTTGAAAAATAATCTCAATCATGTAGAACAAATGAACATGGGAAGCATCCAGGACAGACGTGAAGAGCAAACTCAGGAAGTTTCTACAACTTCACCATCTCCCTCTGGACAAAGGCTCAGCAGACTTTTTCTGTAAAGACTCACATTGTAAATACAGTTGACCTTCCTATCTACCAGTTCCTCATCCACAGATTTGACCAATTTTGAATCAAAAGTTTATAGGACTTCAATTCATAATAGCTGATCTATGGAACCAACCAAGATACTTTTCAATAGATGAATAGATAAAGAAAATGTGGTATGTATACACAATAGAATATTGCACAGCCATTAAAAAGTCTGATTTTAGGAGCTGGGGTTGTGGCTCAGCGGTAGAGTGCTCGCCTAGCAAGTGCAGGGCTCTGGGTACGATCCTCAGCACCACATAAAAATAAATAAATAAAGTTATTTTGTCCAACCACAACTAAAAAATAAATATGTTTTTAAAAAGTCTGATTTTATGACTTGCTGGTAAATGGAAGGATCTCGAGACCATCATGCCAAGAGAAATAAGCCAATCTCAAAAAACCAAAGGTCAAATGTTCTCTCTGACATGTAGAGGCTAACACACAACAAGAAGCAGGGGTGGGGGCATAGAAGTTCAGTGGATTAGACAAAGGGAAATGAAGGGAACAGAGTGGGGATGGGAATAGGAAAGACAGTAGAATGAATAGGATGTAACTTTCCTATGTTCATATATGAATATTTCACCAGCGAAATACCACATCATGTACAACCACAAGACTGGGATCCTAATTATAATAAGTTATACTCCATGTATAACATGTCAAAATGCATTCTACTGTCATGTATATGTAAAAAAAACAGATAAAAATATTCAGAACAAACACCTGCACCTTACTGAACATATATGGATGTTTGACTTGTCATTATTCCCTAATAATACAATATGACAACTATTTACATAGTGTGTACATTGCATTATTATAAGTATTCCAGAGATGATTTAAAGCATTTGGAAGGATATATATAGGTTACCTGCAAATGCTATGCTATTATTTTTAGGATTTTTTAACTGACACATAATAATTATATGCATTTATGGGTTAGAATGTGATAATTTAATATATGTATGCAATACATAATGATCAAACTGGGGTAATTAACATTTTTGTCTTCTTAAACATTTGTCATTTCTTTGAGTTGGGAGCCTTCAAACTCATTTCTTCTAGTTCTTCATAAAATATATAATAAACTATTGTAAACTATAGTCATCCTCCTCTGATGTAGAATAGTAGAACTTATTCCTTAAGGGATGAATGGATACAAGGGAGGTGGTATATGTACACAACACAATGTTATTTAGCCATTTAAAAGAATAAAATTCTATCATTTCTGGCAACACAGATGAGCCTGGAAGACATTATGTTAAGTGAAATAAACTAGGCACAGAAAGACACATGTTCTCACTTCTATATGGAAACTAAAAAGCTGATTTCATATAAGTTGAGAATAGAATGGTGGTTACTATATACTATATTATTAATATAGTATATATACGTGTGTATGTATATATACTATTGATAAAATATGTCAATAGATGATATGTGCACAAACTTGTCTATGTTCTAAAAAAAAAAAAAACTTTTTTTTGTTTACAAAAGCAAGCAGTGAGCCAGATTTGACCCCTAAACCATACTCTGCTAGGCCCTGCTGTAGGCCATTGGAATAACTTGGGAAGCTATAAAAACCACTGGTGTGGGATTCCCTCAAAAATGAACTAAGAGTCTTTAAAAAAATCCATGATATAAGGATAGTCCAAAAGTAAGCCATGCAATTTAGCTATATAAATTAAAACATAAGCTATAGAAAAAGAAAACATAATGCAGGGAAGAAAAGAGAATACTGCAGAAATTCTCATTAATAAACCCCAAAGGTATAAAAGAAAGTATGTATCTATAGAACAAGAAGAAGGCACTATCAAAAGTAAACAACCAGAGTATGAGAAAATTTCTTTGAAAATTAAAAATATGGGGCTGGGGATGTGGCTCAAGCGGTAGCATGCTCGCCTGGCATGCGTGCAGCCCGGGTTCGATCCTCAGCACCACATACAAACAAGGATGTTGTGTCCGCTGAAAGCTAAAATATAAATATTAAAAAATTCTCTCTCTCTCTCTAAAATAATTAATTAATTAATTAAAAAAGAAAATTAAAAATATGACAGAAGGTTGAAGATAAAGTTTGAAAAATATTACAGAAAGTTTTGTAACAGGCAAATGCACAAGACTGGGGGTATGGCTCAGTGGCAGAGCACTTGCCCAGCATGCACATGACCCTGGGTTCAATTCCCAGCACTGCAAAAAGAAAAAGAAGGCAAATGCACAGAAAAATGAAATCAAAATTAAATTTTTCAAGAGTAATCTCACCCATTCAACTTATAAAGAGCTCTAGGAGAAGACAGAAAAGAGAGCAAAATAAATGATTAAAGACATAATTTTTTTAAACTCAGGAATCAGGAAAACAAGTCTACTTCAAAGATTTATCCTCAAGATATGTGCAAGGACATGAAGACACATACACAACAATGTGTTCAATGAAATATTTTTGAAACAGTAAAAATTTGCAATGACCTAATTGTTTAAATGGTTATTTTGTTAGATAAATTATAAAACACCTAGATTATGAAGTTTTAAAAATAATTATGTGGCTCTGGATGTACTAACATGGAAAGATCTTCAGAACAGACTCTTAAGTGAGAAAAAGCAAGTTGTAGAACCATGTGTTTACTGGGAATGTATTTTTCTTTTAAAAAAAATAGTTCAAAATAAAGGACTGGGAGTGTAGCTCAGGAGCAGAGCACACTGTTTTTTAAAATTTTTTTTTAGTTGTCAAAACCATTATTTTATTTATTTATATGTTGTGCTGAGAATTGAACCCAGTGCCTCACACATGCTAGGCGAGCACTCTACCCCTGAGCCACAATCCCAGCCACAGAGCACACTCTTAGTGTGCACAGGCCCTAAGTTCTATCCCCAGCACCACAAAATAATAATAATAATTTTTAAATTATTTACAAATTTATATGTTTTTGCAAATGCTTTGAATCAGGCCTAGAAATCTACTCAAGGAGATGTCAATCATGATTATCTCAAGAGAGAAGGAAACTAGGAGTTAGTGAATGCCCTTTAACTTTGCATTTATATATATCTATATTATTGATTTTTGAATAATCTGTGTTTCTTCTGGACATTTGAAAAATCAATGGCAGTAAGAAAATTATTTACAATATTATACAGAAAAAAAGAAAGGTTTTCCCTTTACTATACTTTTTTGGGGGGAAAGCAGCAGGTTATCAGGAGTCAGAATGAAAAGAAAATTCCTGACTAGAGTAAGACTATAACCCAGATAAGGAATGCGAGAAGTTAAGGCATTGCCCTTTCGTTCAGGAGCTTGCAGCAGACTTGGAAAGGCAGGCCCACACAGATGGCCAATCATGACTGGTACTCAGTGGAACAGTCTCCCATCAAATTGTGCATTATATTAAGGCCTGGGAGTTCAGAGGGGGAGATCATTGAAAGCTGGAGGAGCCAAGAATGCTTCCTGGAACAAGTGGGAGTTGAAAGATGGCAGAAAGGAGAACATTATAAGTCAGACAATCAGCAAGAGTGAAGGTCTTGATTCGACTAAGCATGCAGAATTCATGCAGAGGTGAGGGGAGCAGCCCACCTAGATTACACGGATCATGGTAGTTAGGATTAGCTTTAGCTGTATACAACAACGACAATGAAAACTCAAATAACAATGGCTTCATCAAGAAGGGCCTACTTTTCTAACATACTAAAGGAGTGCAGAGGTAGGTAGTGCTGAGCTATTTCAATGGTTTCATCATCATAAGGGTCTCAGGTTCCTTCTATTCTCCTGCTTCATCATTGTTAGTACTGATTTCTAACTTCAAGTTAGCCACATAATCTCAAGATGGGTTCCATAGCACCAACCATCATTCCTATTTTCCACCCAGCAGAAAGGAGGAAAAACCAAGGGAAAATAGACATACTTTACCCAGTTAGCTTCCTTTAAAGAGTTTCCCAAGAAACCTCACCCGCAACTTCTACTTCCATCTCACTGGCTACCCCTATCCATTACAGGAGGCAGGAAGCATGTTGTTAGGCTGGAGTATTGCAACTCCTGTTAGTATAAGGTTCTAAGAATAAAGGACTGTTCACATCTTTGCCAAATAATTTGTTTAGATTAAGAAAGTTTTGAAAACAAAAGAGTCGAAAGATTTAAGTTTTAAATAATTTAGCAAATTACTTATAATCCATAAAGAAATAAGTAGAGAAATGAATATTTAAAAGCACCAAGAAATAAAAAGTAGGGGCTGGGGATATAGCTCAGTTGGTAGAGTGCTTACCTTGCAATGCACAAGGCCCTGGGTCCAATCCCCAGCACCATAAAAAAAAAAAAAAAAAAAGGAAAGAAATAAAAAGTAAACGAGAAAAGCACTAATAGCTGCTTACTTCTAAAAATAGCTGATTATTTGGCCCAGCTCTATTCACCCATTTATGACCTCCTACAACTTTACAGAGAGATCTATTAACACTCCGTTATCTCCTTTATACTCATACAGAGCAGATTTCTGGTCTGCATATGGTGACAGAATCAGCCTTCTCCTTTCTCATGCATATACCCATAGTGATTAGAAGACATCATAATAATAAGAATGATTACATTGTGCCTTAGTTAGTGTTTATCATTTTGCTGGTTAAGGGGCAATGTGTTTGGGATGGGGATATAGCTCATGTGGTAGAGTGCTTGAGAGAGAGAGAAAGACAGAGAGAGAATATGCACTTGAGTAGAAAGAGCAGCATGGACTTTGTCTTTAGATAGAACTGACACTATGTGCTAATGATGTTCCTTTGACAAGTGACTTTAACTCACTAAGAAACACTTTCCTCACCCTTAAAATAAAGACAATCAAAGGAATTTTAGATGCATTTTTGAGACTGTGGCAAGGATTGGAGCTTAGTACTTCAGTAGGAATTTACAAGTGGCAGACTTCATTACTATTCTGTCATGCCTACAGGGTAGTAAGATCATTAAGGGCAGAGGCATGTCATCCTTATCTTTGCATGAACCCCCAGTGTCTAACACAAATACCAAATGCCATTCCAGGAAATTGAAGGTAAGCTGCAGGTCTTCAAGAGCAGCAAGCAAGACTCTGTGCCAGGGAATGGATGACTGGCTGTTGTGGTTTGAATATGAAGTGACCCCCAAAGACTTGTGTGTCAAAGGCTTGGTCCCTAGTACAGCCATGTGCAGAGATGGGGCTTTCAGGAAATGATTGAATCATGAAATCTCTAGCCTTATCAGTGGATTATCCATTCCATGAATTAATAATTTTAATGGACTATTGGTAGGTGATCGAAACTGTAGGAATTGAGATCTAATTGGAAGAAGTGGGTCACTGGGGACTCTTTCTTGTGCCCAACCTCTTTTACCCAGCCTCTGCTTCCAGGTTGCCTTGAGCTAAGCAGCTTTCCTTTGCTACATCCATCCACCATGATGTTCTAACTTATCTCAGTCCAGAGCAATGGAGCAGGCTGACCACCAGCTGAACCTCTGAAATGGAGCCAAACTTTCCTCCTCCAAGTTGTTTTGGTCATCAGGACAAAAAGCTAACACACTGGCCTATTGTCTTACCCCAGAACCAGATAGGAAACCACTCCTGGGGATGGTAAGTGACATTGGAGAATTCTCTTCGAGCGCAGTTGAAATTCTGAGATCCTAGACACCTAATAACTTTCCTTTGCTTCTTTTCTTTTTCCATATATTTTATAATTTAATATGAATGTTTTGTGCTAGCAAAGCTTGCTTTAAGCCCACTGTGGCCAGAGTGCTTGTGTTAGAAAGTTTCCTGGCACATAGGCAGATGAGATGGTCCCCTCTGTACCAAGTATGGAGATGCATTTAGGCCTGCTGGTCTCATCATGTGTCCCCTGACCCTGGGAGTCCACTTGCAAGTAGCCGTGCAGCTCAACCTCTTCCATGGGTGGTTATGATGTAAGCACAAAGGCTTTGCAAAAGCTCCTCAGACCATCTCCTGCTTTCCCAAGGTCAAATCTCTAAGCACTGGGCATTCCTTCCTAACCCTTCAGCAGCATAGCTCTTCTGCTGCCTACCCTTTTATCTTTGTCCTCTTCCTCTCTCTCTCTTGACATTTGCACACTGGCACATAAAATCACAGAATGAAAAGGGACATGATTTCTTCCGCGTATTTAGGAAAACAATATGGCAACCTATTGTACCCAGAATGCATCCGTGCTACATGACTTCCTCGGTTCAATTGCTATCCCATGGATAGGCAGAAGTAGTTTCTTCAGGCCAGAAGCCCAGGAAGACATAAGACACAGAAGGCTTTTCTTATTACGCACGCTTGGACCTCACCCTTGGAGGTACTGATTCAGCAATTCCAGGGTGTATCCTGGAAAATGTTTCCCAAGTAGTGCCTCCCGGTTCTGTACTCAAGAAACACCAGCGCAACCTGTATTCCTTTCTGAAGAGCTACTCTTGGCAATGGATTCTGGAGAGCCACTTTCTCACTGACCACTGGCCTCGGTCATACAGTCCTGCAAGGAATCACACTATGAATGACAGCCTCCGAATCTCAACAATGGCAGCTAATGTCTTTAACATGTATCAGACACTTTTCTAGGTTTTTAACTCATTTAATCCTCACCCAAATGCTATGTGATACTAGCACTATCTTTATTTTTTTATCAAGGAAGCAACTAATGGATGGCAAAGCCCAGATTTAGAATCAGCGCATACACTTAACAACACCCTATGCAGCTTCTTGCAGTGAGTTTCAAAAGTTCTCAGCAGCCCCATGTCTCTTTCCCATTGAACTAACCCAAGCTGACCTCTATAACCCTGATCCACCTGGCTTTACCACCACCCCAGCTCTCCTATCTCCTTGCTCTGTTCAGTCACAGAATTATGGTAACAATATCACAGATCTCAGTGCTTTCCTGTTGATCTCCTAAGCATTAGCTCAGGCTCTCCTTCCAGAAAACTTTCTCCAACACCCCCACTGCCCATTCCTATCTGGATTAGACTTTATTTGCACTTCCCTCCTTACTCTGTACATTTCTTGATCACCAAATTTACCATGAGGCATTCCAATCCCTACCTCCTTCTCCCTCAACTGGGCATTTGCTACAGATAGGAGTATATTTCCGGCATCTTGGATTCCCTAAGGCCTACTACAAGATCTTGCAGAAGAAACAAAGTAGGAGTTTGTTTGTTTCTTTTTGCAACTGTTTGTTGAATAAACAGTGTTGGCCTCAATGATACCTCTACTCCTCAACTTGTAAGAAGGCTTATTAATCATCTCTGGAGTCTGGAACAAGAAGGGACATTGTCCAATAGTCCCCTATTTAAGTTTTCCTCTAAAGAGTACAGATTCTCACTCTTTGGATACTTTGCTGTTTTCCCTTCCAACTCCCTGATATGTTATTTTTCTCAAGCCCAGGAGCCAAGGACACAGCAGCCTTCCTTACTATGGAAAATGTATACTTCCCTTCAGACTCCAACTTTTCTAACAGAAAAACCTACTTTGTCATTCTTAAATTCTCTCTTTTCCATTCTACTCAGACTTAACTAGTAGGAGACCTTCCTAAACAATGAAAGGGGGTTCCTGAGCACTCTAGATGAGAGCTCCAAAAAAACAGACATATGACATACCAAAATACTTCATAGTTGTCTCCAACATGCAGGCTGCAGACAAAAATGTTCTTGTCTTTATATTTTATTTTATTTATTTTTTGGTACTGTCAGTTGAAGCCAAGTCGTCACATATGCTAGGCAAGTGCTCTTCCACTGAACAACATCCCCTTCCGTTTTTGTTTTATTTTGAAACAAGATCTCCCTAAGTTTCTCAGGTTGGCAACATGCAATCCTCTTGTTCAAGCTCCTAAGTTGCTGAGGATTGCAGACATACACCAAAACACTCAGTGATCATTTAAAATTTGAGGTTTTCAGAATTAGTTGTGCTTCCTGATGCACAAGGAGTTACAGAAAAAGGAGGTGAGCAGGAACTGCCAATGGAATCACAACAGAGGGCCAAGAGAATAAGCAAACCAAGTAGGAAGAAACATAGAATGGTGTTTGCTCCTCTAGAAGACTTTATGGATAACAAATACTCTCTTATAGTTTCTATTACCAATATTACAAATAATTTCTATTAATCCCCTTGAACACTGCTGCTGTACTCCAAGATTACTGAATATCAGGGCTTGCAATGTAGCACAGAGGTAGAGCACTTGTTTATTATGCATGAGACTCTGGGTTTGATCCCTAGCACCAAGAAACAAAAACCAAAAGGATTATTAAACATATTATAAACAAATCACACTCATCATCACTTTCATCACCAATCACACTTATATATAACTGAGTATCTGTTGTACCTGTCATTTTGGCTCTATAAAGTATGCCACTAAAATGACAGGTAACAAATATTGGATAAAGCCTTCAACTTGTTCCTAAGTATTGCATTCCTCTAGAAGAACAAACACAACATAAACTGCAATGAGACACTGATGAAAAGAAGGAATGGAAATGATATGCCCTAAACCCCTTAGCCCACTGCAGTTTGACTTTCACTTTCAAAGCTGACTGTATGACAAATTGCATAAACCATAATGAGTAAACACCACACCAAAGATTAAAGCCCCAAGTGCAGCAGTATCATTAATCATACCAAACACATATTTGATTTTCTCTCGGCATCGAAATGTAATTGTTTCTCTGTAAGTTAAACAAGACTGATCCAGATCTGTGTTCTTGGCAAGAGAAGAGGGAAACTTGGTATCTTTCACTGGTTGTATGTCCATATTTTTCTCCAACTAATATGATCCACTTGAATGAAAGTTTATTCTGTCTTCCTTTGTAAATTTTGCCAAGCACAGCATTTTAGGTTTGAGTAAGGGAAAAAGGATGATCTGTCTGTCTGCTGAATTCAATTAAATCATTATCAATAGGAAGATAATTTTTGAAGAACCTTAAAAAGTTCAGACTTTCAGCCCCAAATAATGTATATTTGCTCATATTCACTCAATTGTTTTAACTTTTCAGGGGTTCTTGGCCACCCCAGAACCAATCACCTGCATTTCTTAGTAGCCACATCATACCTAAATTGAGTCACTGCTTAATACTCATTACTAATGAATGATTTATCTTCTTAACTAAATTAGCATCATACCCCTAATATTAAAAGATGATAATGTTTTTATAAAAATATTTTCTTAGTTGTTGATAGACCATTATTTTTTAAAAATTTATTTATAAGCAGTGCTAAAAATCAAACCCAGTACCTAACACATGCCAGGCATGTATGCTACCACTGAGCCACAGTCCCAGCCCTAAGGATGATAATGTTTTAAAATAGAAACTAGGAATAAATCACTGCTTCTAGAAAAGAGCTTTGCAGATCCTTCCCTGATCCCATTGTCCACAGAACTTCCTGCAAGACACTTCACTCACCAGGTGTTACCTTGAGCCAAGTGTCTTCTGAGGCCTGTCACTTCACTTCCTACCTGGAGCCATGGGCTCATACCTACGTTTTGATCATAGTATAAACTTCAATGGACTCTTTGCTATGTCTTTCCCCCTCTGTCTTATCCCCTTTTTGATAAGCTTCCTGTGTAGAAGTTTCCCACTTTGGAGTTCTGCTTCCCTGGTAGAAGAAAAGGCTGGAGACACACTGTTCCACTCTCTTGCTTATGGACCTGCTAGGTCTTCCAACCAGATGCACTCCATTAAGGACCTAAGTCTTCCAACCAGATGCACTCCATTAAGGACCTAGGTCTTCCAACCAGATGCACTCCATTAAGGACTCAATTCCAAAGAAAATGGGTGGGGTGTGTGTGTGGAAATAGTGCCTTTTAGGATCAATCTCAGTAAGAGCTATAAGGACACTATATGAGAACACCCGAAGTTTTAGAAGTCACACTGGCAGAGGGTCCTAGTGCCCAACATCCAGGTCACAAGAAGCTCTTTACCTGCTTCTGGCAGCAGTGGGGATCCCCCAGATAGTTAGGGATAAATCTGAGCATTACTCCAAGCCTAATTCTGGAATATTTCTGTAGCCTCTGTGAGTCATTTTAGTATCTTTAAAAATACCCTCTTCTCCACATCAATTCACTCAATATTCATTAAGTAATAATATTAATAAAAATATAATATTAATAAAATAATATATTATGACATGCCAGGCCCTGTGGCAATACAGGAATAACAGGTTTTGGCAATACAGGAATAGCAACAAAAATTCCTATCCCCATGAGCTTACATTCCAATGAAGAAGGGTAGATACTAAGCAAATAAGTGAAATAAGTATGCAGTATGTCAGGCACAGGGAAAAGAAAAGGGAAGTTCTAAGGAGAGTTGGAGTTGGGATTTTAAATATGTGGGTCAGAGGAGACCTCATGCAAAGGAGAAGGTGACCTTTGAGCAGACCTGTACCAGCTTGCCTCTGGGCACACCCTTTGTTGGGGGGGGGAGAAACAGCAAGGGTGAAGGTCCTGAGGTGGAATTGTGTTCTAGAAAGGCTTTCTGAGAGTCATGTCAGAAAGTCATGTCGAAATTCATAGGCTACACTGAGAGAACTAGCATGTGGAAAGAACCATTGCCTCCTCCCATTGGATCCTGAAGGAACCAAAGATACTTCCTGGAAATATAAAACTTAATTAGGACACATTAGAGACCTACAAACAAACCTACCCATCTTCCCAAGCACACACAGCAAATACACATCGATTAACCAAAAATATAACTTAAAAAAATAAATGAAACGTTGTTACTCTTAAAACTACCAAAACTTTTGGTATCATTGTCTTATAAATATTTGCTTAGAGGCAACCATGAAAACCGACACTTGAGGAAGACCTTTTCTTCAGAAAACAAAGACCTGGGCTTTTAACTGGGCTATTAATCTTCATGTGGAACTTCTTTTAAGTGTACCCATGACTCAGATTCTGAATGCAATACAAGAAAAATTGACAAAGATTCGAGTACATGAAAATTAAACTTTGCATGACGAAGACACCATAAACAAAGTCTAAAGAACACAGACCAATTGGAAGACAATCTTCACAACAAGGGGAAAAGGCTGATATCGCTCACATATGAAGAACATCTAAAAATTGAGGGTCAAAACTAAAAAAAAAAACTGATAGAAAAATGGAGAAAACACAGGAACTAACAATTCACAGAAAATGTAAAAATGTCTAGACTCACTCATAACTAGACATTTTAAAATTAAAGCATTACTAAGTTATCATTTCTCATCTATCAGATAAGCAAAAGTTAAAAAGCTTGACAAGTCATTGTGTTGGCAAGGACTTAGGGAAATGGGCACTCTCATATATTGTTTGTAGGAGTGCAAATGTTACAATACTTCTGGAGGAATATTTGGAAATTTCTGACAAAGTTAAGTACACACTCAACTTTAAAAATTAATTAATTTATATACTTATTTTTTTAAGACAGGGAGTTGAATCCAGGGCCTCACACATAATAGGCAAGTGCTCTATCAATGAGGTACCTCCTCAGCCCTTTTCATTTTATTTTGAGACAGGGTCTCTCTGAGTTGCCCAGGCTGTCCTTGAACTTGCAATGCTGCTGCCTCAGTCACCTGAATAGCCGGGATTACAAGCATGGACCACTGAACCTGGCTTCCGAATTTTAGTAGCTTTTAGTGTAAAAGGCTTAATTTTTGCTCTTATTGTATATCCAGCAAGGGTCTGCTATGTCCATGTTCCTTGCCATCTTTCTTCCTTCTGAGAGGAGGTGGACAAAGCAACTCATCTGGCATGTTCCTGGTTCTCCTGGCAAAGATGAGGATTTGGTGAACCATGAACTGAATTTTCAGCTTCTTCTAAGTTGTGTGATGTCACTTCTGCCCTTATTTTACTGGCCAAGGCAAATGACAAGACTGCTCCTGGCCTCAACAGATGGGGATGTGTAATCCTGCCAGAGGGAGGAGCACCTTTGAGTACTGAGGGTAAATCAGATCCAGTGAGATGAAGAACTGTTCCCCAAGAGGGAAAGCAAACACTTAGGAAAATGGTAGAAGAAGAAAGAGAAGGGGGAGAAGAGGAGGAGGAGAAAGAGGAGGAGGAGGAGGAGGAGGAGGAGGAGGAAGATCACCTTTTGGGATAACCTTCTCACTGACTTTCCTGTTCAGTAGTCTGTTTCAATTTCTTTTCCCTGTGAGATCTATTGGTTTACTTATATCCACCTCCTCCCCGTAAAAAGATTCATCTAATGTGGTTTCTAAAATATAATTGTATAAAGTTTGTCAAGGATTCTTATAAATTAACTTTTTAAATTCCCTTTGTATCTATAATTACGTCTTGTTACTTGTTTCTAGTTGTGTTTAATTTTTCCTAGTTACACAGTACAGTATATGTATTTGCAAAACCTGACATTTTTGTGGAGACAGTATAACAGGGGGTCACTTGATGCTTTGACTATATCCCTTGTGGCTTTGAAATTTACATTTTTTTTCTTTTTTCCCAAACTTCTTCTCTCTGATGTTATCCTCCCTGGTCTTTTACTTAACTTTCTACTTCCAGATTTTTTCCCCCCTGATCTTCTCCTTCCAAATCTCTCCTCCCTATCTCATTTGTTCTAAATCACCTCTTTAAAAGCCTCCTGTTCCTGAGGATGGGCAGAATCACAGCCTTTGGGAGAGGAATCTCCCATATTTCTCCTTTGCTAACAAAGTAAGAAACCATCTTTTTCTTTTTCTCAAAACCTTGTCCTCATTATTGGATTGGCATCAGGGAAAAGGACCAAGCTTTCAGCAGCAATAGTAATAGCACCTACCCTTGGAGTTGTTGTGATTAAATAAGTTGATATATACATATATGAGAAAGCAGTGCCTTGGTAAGCTCAATATTAGTGTTAGACATTATTATTATTGTTATTATAATTTTTCAATTTTATCACTCTTATACTTACTGCTAAAGAATTATACACGATCTTAAAATTGACCATAGAGTTTTCTAATGAAGATGCACTGCATTAATGATTACCAATTTATCCTATTTAAATTAATAAAACCATTGGGTTATGTTTAAGTTTACAGGTAATGATTTTGCAGTAGAAAATCATGTGTATAAACTTATAGTCTTCTTTTAGAAACTATAAAGTAATAGGAAAGTTCATACATGCTGTTGTCAATAAGTTACACTGCAAATTGTCTATTTTGTTCTTCCCAATTCTTTGTTATAACCTAGATCTATTCCTACTGAACACTGGGTTAAGAAGGCAAGACACAAATCTTCCCTCCTCAATGGGCAACAGTAAAAAATCTGGCCACTTCTTTCCATTTATTTCTTATGAGAGAATTGTTTTTGACTCATGCATTAAAAGTTTTTTTGGATCACTTGGTCAAGAATATATCTCTTATATGGGTCCAATGCCTTGCAGAAAGTAATGCTTATAGAAAATTTTCAATCCTCATTAAATTAACATAGTTTGTATTTTTAACCCTTTGGTCAATAATCATATAGTTAATAATTTGAAAAAAGGAAAGTCTACATTAATAAATACACTTAAAGACATAAACGGTGCTTTTTAAAATGTCTACTATGATAACACTAATGATCCAGGGAGAACTGACATCTTACTTTCATGCATGACTGGTTAATCTCTTATTTGTACTTACTGAAAGTCATGCTATTTACTTTCAAAATTCTTGTAAGTAATCAGTCTCAAATCAGTTACACCTTCATTATAATATTTTATTTTATTCATTTATTTAGAAATCATCTTTTATGATACTAAAAAAGAAAGCTTAATTTGCCTGAGAGAAACAAATGATGTTAAACATCAGGTAATCTAAGAAAAAGCCTCCAACTGGGGCAGGGCCATTTGGTTTTCTGCAGTCACAATTTCATACATCATTGCATTTATTCTTAAAACAATCCTGCACTGAAGGCAATATTTGCACCATTTGACAAATGTGGAAATTGAGACTTTCTCAGGATTATAGAGCTCAGGTTCTCTCATTTTTCTATGTTGTTTGACAGGTTATCTTAAATTAGATAAGAGTTTTGGTTAATTTCGTATCTAGAGATGTTCCTTGAGCCCACTTTGTCAACATAGTGATAAGAAGAAAGAAAGAAAGAAAGAAAGAAAGAAAGAAAGAAAGAAAGAAAGAAAGAAAGAAAGAAGGAAGGAAGGAAGGAAGGAAGGAAGGAAGGAAGGAAGGAAGGAAGGAAGGAAGGAAGGAAGGAAGGAAGGAAGGGAAAGAAAGAAAGAGAAATTCCTGAAAGAACTCTCATTTCTCTTTGGAAACATCAATTTAAATCTTCAAAGAGGCTGAGGAAAAGCAGTCTTCTTACAGTTTTAAAAGTAATACTGCCACCTTGTGGACTAATGGTGGCAGAGGTAGGCTGTCCTAATGCCTGTAGCTCAGTCATGTTGACACATAATATTAATCATCACAGGACTAATACCAATTTCTTATGTCAAGGTTCAGTGCAGCAAACAAATCATTCTAGGAAACTAAAGCAGATACATATTTTAATACAGGGAACTATGTCCTTATGAAATCATTAGGAGAGAAGGGATGGGCTGTGGGAAAGGAGCCCTACAAATGGAGCCTCTATTCAAGAGCACAGTTTCAGTTAGAAAAACTTCAATTTCACATGACAGAAATTCTCAAAGGGCAATAGGGCTGCTTCCAGGAACATTTTCTATTTGAATTGCATCTCACAGCAAAATGAAAATATATACATGTTATCTTCCACATAGTACTTAAGCTACTTTTTCATGTTAACTGCAAAGCCGGATCCAGTAAGAATTCATTGATTTAGCATGTATTTACTAAGCACCAGCTAAGTATCATGCATACAAAGCTGTGTTGTGTTTTGTTAGGAATACAAAGGTGAATAAGGATACACTCTATGTTTTTAGAACATAAAATGCTATTCATGTGCCGGTTGAGAATATGTACTTTTAAAGGTAATTAACCTGAATTCAAATCTAAATCTGCCACTAGTCAATTGTGTGACTTTGAACAAGTCACCTATGATAGGAATAATAATATTACCTGCCTCCTGCAGTTATCAACTACTTGGTGGAATATTTAGCACCATAGATGTATAAGGAGAAGGTCGTCAGGGCAGATAGCATTACCTTAAGTGAAGATGAGCTCCAAGATGAGGAGTTACCAGATAAGGACTTCAGGTGTGAGTGTTGGGGGGCGGGGCAGGGGACAGACTTTCTCTCCAGTATCAAGTTGATTTACCCCGAGATGCACTCCTCAAATTCACAAAGGCTTAAGTAAAACCCTTAGGGTAGAATTGCTTGCAGTTACAAAGGACTGAAAAACCACATAAAAGCCCATCAATAGGGGACTGTTACACTGATGATGGCACATCTAGGCAGTGATATAGGAAGCCAGCATTATATATATATACATGAAGTAGAAGTAGAAATTCACATACTGAGACAAGGTAATCTTTAACGCATCCTCAGTGGAGAAACTGAAAAACTGAAATACGCAACAGCAAGTAAAGTGTGTTCTCGTTTGTTTAGAAGTGAGATTGTACCTAACCAGTACTTAAAGATGTGCAGACTATTTGGTAAAGAATATTGTATCAGTCAGCTCCCTTACCTCTGCCCCATGCTCTTTCTAGGATGCCTTTAGGGCTGCAGAGCTGGAAAACTAAAAATCCACATTTCCCAGAGGCCATCAGTACTCCAGATATAAAACTGGACTCCCCCAGTTAGATGTACATACACATGATTTAAAAGTCAAAAGTGAGGGGAAGGAAGGTCTGCTTCCTGCTTGTTATTGTTGACAAGCAAGTCAGCAGGTGGGAATTGAGAGGTAAGTGACCCAGCAACCCAGGGTCTATTCCTTGGCTTCTTGATGGCAGCAGAAGAGGATTTTTCTCTCTGGAGCTGTGCTCTTGAGTAGAGGCTCCATTTGTAGGGCTCCTTTCCCACAGCCCATCCCTTCTCTCCTAATGATTTCATAAGGACATAGTTCCCTGTATTAAAATCCTTATCTGCTTTAGTTTTCTAGAATGATTTGTTTGCTGCACTGAACCTTGACTATATAGATACAAAAGAAATTGGTATTAGTCCTGTGATGATTAATGTTATGTGTCAACATGACTGAGCTATAGGATGACCATATAGCTGGTAGAACATTATTGTGAATATGTCTATGAAAGTATTCCCTGATGATATTTGCATTTGAATCAGTAGACCTAGTAAGGAAAATCTGTCCTCACCAATATGGGTGGCATCATCTAATCTGTTGAAGGTCTGGATAGAAAACAATGCAAAGGAAGATTGAATTCAGTCTCTTTTCTTGAGCTGGAATATCCTTTTTCTCCTGTCCTTGAACATCAGATCTTTTGGTTATTGTACCTTCAGATTCTAGACTTAGACCAGCAGCTTCTATCTCTACCCCAATTCTCATATAACTTTGGACTCATATTGAAAACTGGTTTCCTTGGTTCTCCATGTTGCAGATGGCAGATCACAGGACTTCTTGGTTCCCTTAATCTTATACAATATATATCCCATTGTTTCTGTTCTCTGGAGAACTATAATGCAAGTCCTCCCCTTGGAAGAAAATTGACTGAGATCTGAAATGAATGGAGATTTTCTTTTCACCATATACCCTTTTGCACTGTCAGAAATTTTGTATATGCAGATTTTATGAGGCAGTTCTACATGTACTGATATGAAACTAAAGCTACAGCATGGAATTAAATTTTTTTAAATGTGAACTACATTATACATAGTATGTTTCAACTGCTTTGGGAAAAATTCTGTATAGATTTATAGGTGTATATGTAGATATATAAATAAATGCTTATAAAAATAAATGCCTCCAGAAAGAGTAGCTGGGTGGCTGGGGAAGGGAGAGAGAGACTCATTTCGGTTCACTGTACACTTTAGAATTTTATGCCCTGCACATGTCTATTCAAAATTATCTTATTAATTAAAATTAGAGATCTATCAAGTTTTAAAATAATATTTTCTTTGGCCAAGCCATAGGCTTCTTCCTGGCAATTACTTGGAGGTAAGACCAAGATTAAAATTAGGCTAGTACTTAGGCAATAAAAACAAGAGCTAGGAAGAATTTGGTATGCTGGGGTTCTGAAATTGAGACAAAACCTGAATAAATCCTCTGGTTTCACTTGCTTTTAGTTTCTTTCTCTTTTTGACATTAAAAGTCACTAATTTTGGAAGTCACACAGCTAAACAATATGTTGCCTTGTTTGCTTTTCAAGGACTTGCAAGCCATTTTTGTTGAAACTACCAACAGTTGACTTGGGCTAGTGTAGGTGGATGGGTCACCTTTTAAGTAATGTCAGAGGGCTGCAAACTCTCTCCTTAGATTATGCTGACGCTGCCATTTTCTGAATAGGTGTCCTCTGAAGAGCCAAAAAATTGACTATGTATGCCCAGAACACTGATTACCTCACCTACAACCAACTTTCCCCAGACCTTAAACCACCCGCTTCTTCATTCCACAAATATTCCTAAACCCTCCCTCAGGAAGGCAAATTTGAGACCTGCTCTCCCAATCTCCTCAAGTTTGGCTGCTTTAGGAAAACTTTTCATCATTTCAATCATTGATATACCACATGATAGGCAAAACAGGCCTGATTCCCTACCAGTTTGTTTCCCTCCATCCCTGGAAGCCACTGGGTGTGGTCTTTACATCACTCTAATTGCACTGGTCCCTAATCCACCTCCCCAAAATGTTAAGATCTCTCTTTGGTCAGAAAGCTTCAAGTTTTTTGTTTCAATGTCCCATCTGTCCTCTCTCCCTGCCAAGGCAAAGGGCATTATCAAATCAGGTTTACATTCAGGGCTGGTTTTTCACTCAACATTGTATAGTTTTAAATGTAAAAAATCACTTCTTCATCTCCCAAACTCTCCTTTACCTGTTCTTGTCAAAGTTCACAATTAGTCACAGGGGCTTAAGTTTCAAATGAACTGACTAAAAATATAGATGTGAAAAAATAAAAATTAGTTAACGAATTTCCTCTTTTGACTAGTGAAGGGGCTTGGTGGTTCTCACAGCCATAGTTATTCCTCAAAAGCAGAGGAGTTGCAGCCATTCAGGGCAGAGCAGTGTCTACAAGGTTGAGGAAAATGGAAACAAATCAGCAATGGCTTGAGTTTGCCTAGCGCTCCCCCTGCTGTTTGTTGAGGGAATCTCCATGTGGATGTGCAGCTGCCTAGAGGTTAGCCATGAATTTCTTGTTGAGAGGGCGAGACCTTCTAAGGCATGGTGATGACTATGTGCAACATAAGATGCCTCAAAAGAACAGAGTGACTGCCTCATCCATCACAGCCCCAGGACTCAGGGCACACGTTTATGGTCTAGAAAGGTTTGTTAAATGAAACATAAGAATGCTAACATGTGCATGTGAATTATTATGCTCTCTGATCATTACCTAAGGCTCTGCAAGTAGGGACGGATCCTCCAGCCTAGTCAAGATTGCTGCAGAGCCCAGCAGAAGCTTTCCCCAAATTTGTGGGTTCATAAGAATCTGGGGAAAATACCTGTAGGCTGGTGCAAAACAGCAAGGCTAGAAGGATCAAGATTTGTGAGCAGAATAAGAGCAAAAATCAATGAAAGAAAACCTAGGGTCAGATCTGGGGCACTCAGGGTCAGGGGCCATGGCCAGTGTGATGGCAAATTTCAGCATCCAATGTGACTAGAATACGGGACACTGGGTAGCTGGTAAAGCATTGTTTCTATATATGTCTGAGAGGGTGTTTCTAGGTATTTTCAATCAGTGAACTGAGGAAGACTTGTCCCCAGTGTTGCTCCCACCATCCAATCTGTTGAGGGCCTGGAAAGAACAAGAGGGCAGAAAAAAAGATAAATTGCCTCACTTTTCTGGAGCTGAGACAGTTCTCTTGCCTGTGAGCCTCAGAATTCCAGGTTTTCCAGCCCTCAGACTCCAGAACTTGCACCAGTTCCCCCTCCCATCCCATTACCCAACCCACGTCTCAGGCCTTTGGCCTCAGACTGTTTGTTACACTGTTAATTTTCCTAATGGCTTAATTAGCTTTTCATTATTGTGACAAAAAAAAAAAAAGCTTTTCTTACTGACCCAAAAGAACAACATACAGGAGGAAAAGTTTATTTCGGCTCACTTTCAGAGGATCAGTCCACAATCAGCCAACTCCCATAGCTCCGGGTTGGAGGTGAGACAAAATGAGGCAAAATATCACGATGAAAGGGCATGGTGAAGAAAAACAGCTCAGGACATGGCAACAAGGAAGCAGAGAGAGCTACTCTCACAAGGGACAAAATATAAACTCCAGAGGCACATCCCCAGTGACTTACTACCTCCAGCCACACCCTCTCTGCCTAGTTACCACCCAATCTGTATCAGTGAATTAATCCACTGATTAGGTTAAGGCTCTCATAATTTTACTCATTTTACATCTGAAACCTCCCCATTGTCTCACATATGAACTCTTGGGGGACACAGCATATCTAAACCCTAACACTGGTTCTGGGTCCTTTGGACTTAAGACTGAGCCCCTTTACCAGCTTTCATGGTTCTTCAGTTTCAGACAACTTACTGTGAGGCTTCTCAGCCTCCAGAATTGCATGAATCAATTCTAATAAATTTCCTCTTACAGAAAGATACAAATGATACATATTACATAACATATATTATATATATCCTATTAGTTTTGTTTTTTCTGGAGAACTCTAAAATACATCCAGGAAGGATCAAACCCAGGGGTAAGGCAGGTTGGCAGACCAAATAAGTGCTTCAGACCAAGTCAAAGAAGTGGACATGGGCCCTCAACAGGAAGAGATCTCTCAGGAGCCAAAGGTCTAAGGATCTCTAAGACAGTCTTCTGTGGTGATCAAACTGTTCTATATCTGTGCTGTCCAATATGGTTAGCCCTAGACATTTGTAGCTGTAAAACACTTAAAATGTAACAAGTATGACTGAGGACCGGAATCTTTAAGCTTCAATAAATTTTAATTTTAAATAGCAGCTATGGCTAGTGGCTACTATATTAGACAGAACAAGTAAGAGTTAGAAAAATTTGGGCCTAGGTAGGGAAAGACCCTAGAAAAACTGAGTGGAGATGGCTCAAGATGTTAAGATGTTAAGTCTGTGCCAAGCTATAAGTAACCTGAAAATACATCTGTGATATGCCCCAGCAGGAATCACTGTGCCTACACTCTCACAGGTCAGAATAAAGAACTGTCAGGGGTTTGAACCATATGAATGGACACTGAGAAGGCAATTAAACAGAATTAAATACAGTTAAGGAAGAAACATCCATAGAATAAAGAAGTGGAGAATGGCTCTGAAACAGAACAAAGTCTTTGAAGAGTCGGGTGCAACTGTTACAGTTAACAATGGCCAAGGGAACAGGCATGTAGCCATCTACCTACCAGTGAGTATTTTTCAATGTCTAAGAAATAAGGCTATTTATAATTACTTGTTAAAGTAAGGCATTTCAAAATTTTCCTTAAGCTTTTTTAAGTATAACTTAGAAATATTCCATTTGGAAAACTTCATTTTAATGATTACTTTCAAGTGACCCTTTTCCTATTGCTTGGAATTATTCATTTAAGTTGCACAAAGTAAATTTCTTCTAACTGTTCCACTTACAAATTCCTTTATACAATTAAAAAATATTTAGATTTAAGAATCTGATTCTCTTTTAAACAGGACTTCCAATGCTTGACCCAACAAGCAAAACCTTCTCAAGTGTTTAACTCTTACAAACATATTAAGTTAAACATATTATGACCTTCTAAGTTCTTCAAAACATTTCAGTATTTTTGCAGACTTAGTAACATTTAAAAATATCTTCCAACTAAAAATCACAAAAATCTGTTAGGCATTTTAAATTAAAATCTTAAGGCCAATGTTACATATTATACCATGACAATTAGGCTAAAATACTTCAAGTAGCATATTTATCCCCATGAATATAAAAACAATTGAACTTAAAAATATTGATGACTATGGGAATTGTTTCCTAATCTTTTTTTTAAAATTTGCAATCACTACATACTTAAGAACTGTAACACTCAGTGAAGTTTCATCAAAAGGACAGTAGTTCAGGCCCCAGCAGGCAGGACAGTGCTGAAATGGCGCAGAACTCAAGCTTGGGGACTTCATAGAGAATTTAATGACTTTTGTTAATTCAATGTTAAATGAAAATTAATTCCAACCTTGGATGGCTGTGGCGAGAACCACATGAAATAACTACAAAAAACTCCGATGTTTCACAACTGATAGCAGCCACAGTTTGTTAGAATTTCAACTCTAGTACGTTAATTATCAGCATGCTTACAATGTTTTTTAATGTAAAAATAAGCTTTTAAAAAGAAATTTTATTTAAATAAATTAATCCTTTCAACCTGAAAACACAGCTTCTGATCTTGATTAATCTCATAAGTACTCAGGGAAGCAAACTCCTGGTTTCTTACAAGCCATTGTGCTGCCTGATTGCTTATACAATTCACAAAAGGGAAACTATACCTTACTTTTGTGCTTATGGCTGTACTAGAACACATTAGCCCACTTTTTTCCATTTTATGAAAACCTGAATTTACAAAACCAAAATTATGAGAGATTCCCATAATAAAATCTTTCTCTAAAGATTCTTCTAGCTCAAGACATCATTACTATACACATTACTAACTGAGGTTGGTAGAAATTGGGGGAAGGTGGGAGAGGTAGCAATTGTGAACTGTGTGCTAGGAGTTACAAGACATTATCCATCAGGAATTGGTACTTACCAAAAAGCCAATAAGAAAATAAGAATCTCTTTAATAAAAATGTAATTTACATTAAGCTTTCAAAAACTATTTTTCAAAGTAAGCTGCTGTGGTTTGAGGTTCCGAACCACAAGGTAATTATTAAGAACAGAAAAAATAAATTCTTAGACCAGAGAAGAGTTTTGAGAGGGACAGGTAGCTATAAAATAAGATACAAACATGTACATATTAGGCTGAAAGGCTATTTTATTACAAAAGAAGTGACAAATTTTATCTTTCTCCTGACCTAAACTTGGTGGAAAGCCCACATATTAAAGGAAAGGGGAGAAATGCAGTCTAATATGGTCTATCTATAGACCTTACTATTCTAGTAAGAATAGTTGAGACTAAATAAAAAGAAAAACCTGGGCTGGAGAGCATAATTTTTAGGCATCAAATCTGCCTTATAATCCTCTGAACACTTGTCCAATATGAACTATTCAGGGCTGACCAGCAATCTGCCACACTTGGAACAGACACAGTTCCCAGACCAGCTCAGACAGAGCACGTGATCTAAAACAGTGATGATAACAAGGGAGCGGTGGCAGAGGGCCACCAAGTGGGGGCAAGGGCCCCAAAACCCCAAGGGCACTGATTAGAGTGGAGTTATAATATTGTTGCCATGTGTTTTTGTTGTTTCAAGGCTAGAAGAAAAAAGGAAGAAAAAAGAAAAAAAAAAAAAAGCTCTGTTCATTTGGCAGGATTCCCAGTTGGAACTTCTCCAGAAAAGATTCATATTTGAACTCTTATGTGAATGCCTACCCAAAGGCTGACACAGAACATTGCTTATTAAAGTCAGTATCAACTCATCCAAGGTAGACCAACACTTCGACCAAGATAAATGAGATCTTCTAGCTGAAGATGCCATAAAATCATTTCTTACATGAAAAACCATGTATTAGAAAAGGTACTTATTTTCCAATCATAATTATTCCAGTCTCTTCTATAAAGTTGCTTCTGTGTAGTCTTTTTAATATATCAAGACATTTTCTTTCCAATAGTTATTAGAGTCAAATCTATCCAAAGTTAGAAGTTCTTCTTTGTCCTATTAAGACAACACTACAATGCTGTCTTCTTCTTGTCTGGAAATTCAACAGATGTATGTTCCAACAAAGAAGAGCTTTCTTGCCTTGTCATGGTAGCAAAAAGCATGTCCATCATTCCCAAGGTTTCTAGGAGCTCTCTTTGGTAATCAATCTCTTTTTCTACAAGTCCTTGAAGTAATATAAACTTTTTATCAACTACAGGTGACTGACCTATCACAGGCAGATATATATCTAAAAAGAGAAGGAAACACATAAACTAGAAACACCTTTCTATGTATAATAAGTAAAAATCAAGTGTTAGAAAAGTTTTAAAATATTAAATACAAAAACACTGAAAAAAATCTGTACTTATTTTATAATCAATTCATGATATACAGAAAGCATAATAATTCATTTAAATAAATGCATTTCATAAAAACATAATTACAGAAACGACAAAGTAGTAGTCTCATTTTCATTTTCCCATTAAAAAATAGTCATGGTCATTTCAGATGTTTATGGAAATATTTCTTTTTAATTTTAATAACCCTAATCCTGTCAATTCTAAGTCATGCCGCTGTGAACTTTACTCCATTTTGAACTGCAATGATATATTATTGATATTTTGTCTTCTTCATGAAAATCCTTATTGGACAACTGATAAAAAGCAAAACAAGTAAAATTGCTTGATTTCTAAATTTTTATTTGATCATGATGCCTCTACTTTTTTTTTGGAGGTGGGAGGGGTAGGTAGTGCTGGGATCAAACACAGAACCTTGCACATGTTAGGAAAGCATGCTACCACTGAGCTATACCCCCAACCCAACACCTCTACTTATACAACCATGTTAGGATTTTTAAGTTTTAACAACACTTACCAATAATTATTTCAGCAGCATTGATCAAAACAGGGGCAAATCTTGGTTGAGACAAATTCCTACAAAGCAAAACTTCTATTTAATGAAACCTCCAAACTTTTAAAAACTCCCTAAAGCAGATTTAATTGTTCTACCAGTTTCTCACAAAGATCAAACTAAAATAAATGTCTCTCATTAGGTGTTAAAGAAGGATTTTGATGAAACATACAAATGTTCATAAACATAAAACATACCTTATCAAAAAATTAAGAACACGACTAATTTCCTTTTCATCCCGACCAGCAAGGGCATTTGCAAGGACTCCTCTTCGATTTAGCTCTTTTATGATGGAAACTGTAACCTCAGGTGTCTTTATTACACAACTAGGCTAGAAAAACATGAGGAGAAAAAATGGGGTAAAAAAAAAAAAAAAATCACTTTGCTAAATCACCAAGTTTCTTCTACTTCCACAATTCTAAGTCATGGTAATACACAAACCAAATACTAAAATGATTTAAAAAAAAAAAAAAAATGCCCCTTACTCACCTCAAGGACTCTGTCAAGTGCCTTAGAGATCCTAAAATTTTTCAGATCCCTGTCATACAATTCTAGGTGTTTCTTTGTTGGCCTATTGATCAAAATATCATCCTGTATGGAGGAAGAAAATCAGCATACACCAAGTTCCATTCAAAACAAACTTTTTCACAATGAAATAATGATTTTTTTAATCAGGGTGCCTTTACACTATATCAGATAATGTTCATATGTCCATAATGATCTGTCAATCAATGTGTTCTTACTCTTTTATGATTTTCTACTTACAACTTTCTCAATCCTCTTTACATGGCAGGCCGAATAATAAAACGAGAATCAGAGATATTAAGATCTAGTTCTAACATCTCTGGATACCAGTAATGGAATACTGAATCAATCAAAGCTTTGTGTATTTCAATCTACTCAGATGCCAAATAGAGACATTATAGGCAGGAGTCATTTAGAAAAGCAAATCAGACAGTGTGTTAAAGACAGTGTTTTGAACACGATAATGCACTGTATCATTATTATGTTATGGCTCAGAATATTAAATAAACTAGCCTTTGTTCCCCATTATTACTCAATAATTATTCAATAATGTTCCCAATATAGCAATCTGGAGCCAATTCTAATAAAGCCAAAAGCAAAATAAAGTTAAATACCACGCAAACTACACTTTCCAGTAATAGGCAGGGATGAAATTGGCTACTTTAAGAAATGTCACCTTTTAAAAGATATGAGAAATATATAATTACCCGTTGTTTCATATAATTTTTTCCTTTAATAAAGGTTCGATATGCAGGCCTTCTTCTTCTTGGAAGAGGATCTTTCTTTGCTTCAGACTTCCGATGTTTAACACTCAATATTCCATTGGTCATTCCTACAACTATTGTCTCATCTTCATGCTAATAGCAATTAGAAATACATTAGTCTATTTCAGTGTAATAATTTTATAGCACCTTTACTTCAAAAGAACATTTATACCATGTTTGCTACTTATGCACACTATCATCAACAGCATCATTCAGACATAGAAACTATAACTAACAATGATCTATGCAAAATGTTAAAAGCAAAATCATTTTTTCCTCTAGGATACCATTACCTTGATGGAACTTATTATACTTGTAAAATATCACTGGCAAAGTATATATAATAAGACACAGTTAACGGCATCTTAGAAAAGATTCAAAATAATTTTTCTGCATTCTCTGATTAGAAAAAGGATTACACAGTAGCATGACTTTTCACAGAACTGCTTTCCAAAATAGTTTTTAATTAGCTTTTCTGCTCCCAATTCAGATTTTTATATAATGTATTCAAACATATTCCAGCCCAAATGTGGCTCCTTAGAAACCTGATAATGGACATTCCAGAAAAAACAGTCAACAAAGAAAGGAACTATTCATTTTGCTGCTCCTTTCTCACTTCATGGTGTGTGTGTGTGTGTGTGTGTGTGTGTGTGTGTGTGCGCGCGCGTACACATAGAGCCAAAATTGCCTTTCTAAAGTACCGTAATACCCTTGAGTTAAATGTGTTGAAGAGAGATTTATCAACTTTCTAGGTTCAATCCCTGATGTTAATAATGCCCACAGCACTGTACTTACTACAGGAGTCATTGGAACCTAAATCTAAATTGATGCTAAGTTATTAGGACAGCTCATATTCTAGAACTTGTCTTAACTCAAAGAGCTAATGTGGTTTATTCTAATCCAAAGATAAACCCTAAAATTCCATCTTATCTTCATTTAACAGACAAGGTTAGTAACAGCTTTTAAAAAAAGCTAAAAGTACTTACTGCAAGTGCAAGACTTAAAATTGAAGCTGCATAATCAAAACTGTGGACTACTTTGTAGGAAGTCGTGCTATATACTTTCACCTTCCTAATAAAAAAGAAAGATTTGTCAAAAATCATCTTGAGTATAAAATGCATTTTTCCATTTCAATTCATCTATTGGAAAACTCAATATATGAACATTAAAATTTATATAACAGTTTAGAAAAACAATTCTTCACTGAATCCCTTTAAAAAATGAGCTACATTTCAGCACTGGCCATACATGAATAAAGACTTTGATTAGCCACTTAAAATAGAAACCAAAGGGTAGACCATGAACCACTGTCATTTAAAGATAAAACCTGCAAGTTAAAAAAAAAAAAAAAGAATCCATGAATGTCCACTGCAAGTCAAAAGAACAGAACAGTTTTACAACCTCTGTGTTACAGATATTTTGGGTCAGAGAATCATGTTGTGAGGGCTGCTTGTATGAAGCACAGCTTTAGAACATTAATAAATGGAATAGTAAATATCTATTTAAAATAGTAATATTTGGATATCAATGATAGAAATGTTCACATGAAGCTTTAAATTTTAAACATCTAGAATATACATATTCATAATAAAAAACTTCAAAATATATAACTGTATAATGATTTTAAAAGAAACTATAGAATAGATTATTTTAAAAGATTAATGTATTTATTTATTTACCACAAATATTGCTAAAATACTTTATTTTCTCAAGCAATAAATACTTGTAAATTAATAAAGATAAACAAGAAAATTTAAATGCCAACCTATCCAGTGAGCCTGAGAGTAACCTCTGTCCAGAGCTGCTCAGACATAAACATGTGACAGTTTTGTGATGATTTTTCAAAGACACGAGCAACTGTCCTTTTAACATGTCCCAAACTTTAACATAGCGACCTCCTATAAAAAGAAATAGTCATGAGTTCAATATTCTATCCATATAAACAACATTTTAAGGAGCTGAAAAACATCCTTCACCTGACATTCCTTAGGGTAGAGGTGGAGTGAGAGGTTCCAGAACCACACTGGCTGGTTTAAATCCTGGCTCCCCAACCCACGAATGTGACTAAATAATAACACTTCCCACCTTACAGAACTGTCCAGATGCTTAAGAACATTTTAAATTCAGTATCTTTTTTCAACAAAATGTCAAGAAAACAAATCTAGTAGAGAAAATAGAAAAAGGGATGGGGGAGTGAAGCTTTTGTATCATTTGAAGAAACAGGGCTGCAATTCAATCCACAATCCCTACCTTCCTACTTCAATGTAGCAGTTTATGAGAGGAATCACAGTTTGAAACTAATGATCTAGTCCAATCTCTCATTTTCCAAGTCTAGACATTAAGTGACTGCCCAAGGTCACACAACTAGCTAGTGACAATGGCACAGTGCAGATAAGCATATAGGTTTTCATTCTCCTGTTCAACTTGGCCTTATTTCTATTTCTCAAAATAACAAGAAAAATAGATACATCTGACAATGGTATCAACTTATTGCTTTAAAAAAAAAACAAAAACAAAACAGGTACTAGGAAAAAAAAATATAAAACAGGATAAGCCAAAAAGAATGGGTGCACACACTACCATGTGTATGCTATGAAGTATCCATACTACCTATACATTCTTCTAATGTGAACACTTTTTCAATTTTTTTTTTTTTTTTTGGTACCAGGAATTGAGCCCAGGGGCAATTTACCACTGAGTCACATCCCCATCCCTTTTTATATTTTATTTAGACATAGAGTTGCTAAGTTGCTTAGGGCCTCGCTTAGGGCCTCTCTAAGTTGCCAAAGCTGGTTTTGAACCCGCAATTCTCCTGCCTGAGCCTCCCAAGCCACTGGGATTATAGGTGTGTGGCAATGCTGCTGACAGATTTCTGCTTTGTTAAGAAATGAATAAAAGTCAAATTACTTCTTCTATTATCATCATAAAAATGGACTAATCAAAAAAATCTTCTGCCCCAATTTGAAGAAAATGCCTGACTCCACATTAGCTCCTCCTCCAGCACTATCAACTACTACTGGGTAAGAACATTTTATCAATAGAGATACATAAAAAGTAACAAGCCTGATTCTAGATCTAAAAGATCCTGTTTTCAAAAGCTGCTATAAATCTCCTATGCAGGAATAACAAAAGGAGCACCCAATAGATTTCTGGGGTCAAATGACACAGAGTTAAATGCATAATAAGAGTTTTCAATTCTGGAATTTTGGAACTGCCACGTATCATTTTGCCTCGGACAATCAGTTGAAACTTTCATTTATCTCCTTGGTTGTAAAGCAGTGAGAAAACTAACAATCCTATAGGACTTTTGGAAGGCATTAGAAATAATTTGCATACAACAGCATAGTACTTGGCTCAAGCTACGCTTTCAATAAATAGCTATTTGCCTGTCCCACTTATCAACTGTTTAAGCAAAAACTTAGATATGTAATCCAAGTACAAACTAAAAAATTATAAATAACAATTGATAAAGAAAAGTTTGATTCAAGAACAATACTGATGAGAGCTAAAAGAGATACCTGAAGACACCAGAAGACCTCCAGAGGGGAAAAGCAGGACACTCTCCACTGGCTGCCCATGCTCCACAGAGAGAACACTCTTATTTGTTCGCGCATCAAACATCTTCACAGTATGATCATATGACCCTAAAATATCAATTTTTTGTATTATGTGTGTTTTACCATCTAAAAAAATAAAAACTATACAAGTATATGTGTGTCCAGACATAAATTTTCAAAGGAGATAAACTTTAGATGGAATTTTTTTTTAAAAGCCTACATATATTAACCCGACACAATATTTCTAAATCCTCTGCTATGACTTATTGTTTCTGAAGAAGCAGTATATATTTCTACATAGTATTTAACCTGCTCTGATCTTAAATTATTCCTATCTTCAGACTACTGTCACTGTGGAATCATCTGGGTATCTTTATACAGAATCCCTTAAAAACTGAACTGCATGTAAAAACACTACAGTGTCTTGGCTGCTAGAAGTTCTCTGAATAACAGGAGACTAAACCCATGACAGTTTTGATAGCCTATGTTTTCAAGACAGCCTGATATTTCTAAACACATTTAGAGGACAACAGAATAACCACTAAAAGGAAAAAAAGAAAAAACAATTATATAATTAATTTTAAAAATCCTTTTTAATATTTTTTCCCCAATGCTGGGAAATGAACCCAGGGCCTCACACATGCTAGGCAAGCACTCTACCACTGAGCTATACCCCCCAGTCCTATTAAAAAAAAAAAAAAAAAAAATTAAACCTCTCTATCCCAAAAGAATCCACAGCAATAAAATGCAAAGAGTTCACCAACCTGTTACAAAGAGATCTGGGTTCAGTTTGCTAGCACATCCACATCGTACATAATCAGAATGTTCTTTGAATGTCAGAATTTCTTTTGAGTTTGGAATATCCCATAATTTAACTGTATAATCATCAGCCCCAGAGACCACATGGTATTTGTCAGCTGTAAAATCTACTGTATGAACTGCTCTGAAAGAACAAGAGCCAGTATATTAAAAAGCAAGAAAAAATTATATCAAACATAAAACATTTCTTTTTCAGAGAATATTTATAGAAAGAAATCATGAGAGGAAAAAAAATCTTTTACAACAGGTATTTGCCACAAGCCAATTTAAAAATGGTAATACCACTACACTATAAAGTTAATAAGAATATTAAACAACAGTCTTAAAATTGCATTTTGTAGTATGTTAATAATTCTACTTAGCTGCTTAATGAAAATGAGTGTTTTAAATGCTGAAGCTACTGTTTTGCTTCAACAAATAAAACAAAACATATAAAAACCACTGTCTCTTACTTTGTATGGCCTTCAAACTGTCTGAGGGGAGCCCTGCCGCTTATATCAAAAAGCTGAACTCCACCATCTTCACTGCCGGCCACAAGCAATCTACCATCTTGTCGAAAAGTAGCACAATATGCTGTGTCTTTAAAACGGGAAAAGGTTTTTATAGGTTCTTGGGAGTATCGGCCATAAATGTGAATCTATAATATAAAAAACAATATTTTTACCAGGGGCTCAAGATCAATAGTAAACTAAAAAAAAAAAAAAATCATTATTGTACTTACTCTTGAGGAAGCTGTGACTGCATAGTTATATGGAGGCTGGGAAGAAAAGTCTACTTTTGACACTGCACCAAATTCCTTAATCTGAACAGGGGTCTTCGTGAAAAAGAATGCAGAGTATTAACAGAGTTACACCTGGAAAACCTATTTAAGCATTATATAATTTCTTACAGATAATTTGTTTGTTCTTAATAACATTTATTAGGTTTATCAGGTTTTACGAATACAAAAGAATCAAAAAAGGGCAATATCCCATCACCCAGACTATTCTTGTTGCTGCTAACTTAAATAAACATGGCTAGAAAGCCACACCCCACCATCTCTTCAGTTGCTATATGCTGTAATTTCCAACAGAAAAGAAAAAGTAAAGTCTTTACCAGCATTCATTTAGTTTTTTAAAAATTAACACAAACATGACCATACTATGCAGGCAGTTATATACCTTGCTTTTTGTCACTAAATAACCCATCTTAGCAAACTTTCATATAGAAAACAACAGATTGACTATTCATTATAAGGATATACCAAAATTTATTATAGCAGCTGACTAGTAATAGACACAAGTTTTTCAGGAATTCTTACATATAATACTTTGATAAGTTTACATCTAATATGCATACGTATGTATGTATACATATAAATGTAAGATACATATACATAATATATTTATATGCATATATATGCACACACACATACATATATACTTAAACAAACCTTGGGGAGTATATTGATTATGTTTTAAGTTATCAAAGTACAAAGCCAAAGGGCATCTGCATTTTAAAAATCATAACAGATACTGTCAAATTGCCTTCCAAATGTGTACTAATTTCCAAGTAGCCCTCATGACCATTTAATATATTTACTGTATATTTGTATTTTTTTCCACAAACTGCCCACTCCCAAACTTCTTTCAGTTTCCTATTTAGTTTTTCCATTTAAAAAAAAAAAAATCACTTGTAAACCTTATTAGAAGATATAGAACTAATTTCACAGCACTTAGATTTAAAAAAGAAAGAAAATACTTCTCACATATAAGGTTTAAATTCTAAAATTTATTTCATTTGGTATTGATTAGTCATATATTCTGAGTTAGGCCCTTGTACGTATCAAGTAATACAGACTTTTTATAGAATTCCAAGATATAAATAGGTGTCATGTTATCTACCCAAACTATAAGCCGCTCATAGATTGTTTTTAGTTAATGGTCTGTCAGTATACCTAAAGTATAACATATGCAGGAAAAAAATGGATATAAATGCATAAATAAATAAACATAATTCCCCTCCTCCCTCATTATCTCCCATACTTACCTTATAGTTGTTCCAGTACAGAGTATCTTGGGTGATTTTTTCACCAAGTATAGGATATGTTTGAATAGCTACAGGTTTATAACCAGCCATGATTTCATATAATTGCACTCTTGTCCAAGGTCAATAATTTAGAGTTGATGTTAGAAATAATTATAGTGACTCTGCTTAACTCTGAAAAAGAAAATATTTTAAAACACACATTATTCATAAACATATGGATATGATTTTTACTCTGCTTTCTTTCAGAAGGCTGTGTGGAAGTTTATAGATTAAAGACCAATAAACCACTTAATTGTAACCCAGAAGAGATAATCTAAAGGAAACAGGAAGAATATAGGTCAGGTTACCACACTGTACCATCTATTCAGCTGTACGTAAGGGCTGTATACAAATGTTCTCACACCTACCTGACAGGTTTGCAATAGTTCGGAATAAATCTGGTGCAGCCTTCTGGTAGTCAAACCAGAAAGAAGCACACTGGCTTCAGGTTTGACCATAGGAAATATGTATTATAACTACAAATACAAAACTTTCTTGAAACTTAAGAAGATGTTTAATCTTTAAGAATAAAGTCCCCAGACTTGACTTTCTGAAAGTCTAAAAATGCCAAGAAGGAAACCAAAGCTAATGATTCTAGTGGAGAAGCTTAATTTTGTAAGGCTTACAAATGTAATGAAAAAGTAATATTCTGATATAGAAGCTTATAATGTAATTTTAAAAGGTTTAAACAGTAGGAAAAAAACAGAAAAGGCAATTCTAAGTTAAAGTGACAAAATAAGATAAAAATGAACTAAAACCTTTAACATAATCAAGCTAAAACATCTTTCCAGAACTATTCAGTGGCAAAAAAAGAGACTCAATTCTATCATATCAGATGAATGATTCCAGTGATGCTATTCTTCATCTGTTTTGAAAAGCCCCAAAATATGACATTGGTAACACCAAAACAAATAGATATGACATATTTTAAAGGCTATTTTGATAAAACATGGCAATTCATGCCTAAAGGAGAAAATTTTTACTGTTCATTCAAGCACCTATAAATTGCAGGACACTGTTTCAGGCACTGGGAATACAGAGGTGAATATTCTTCATTTGGCTGGTGATTGGCTGCAGCTAGGAATCTAGAGTCAGATTTGACTTGTCATCCTCCTCACACCCTAACAGTAAACAATATCTACTGATTTTAATCTTCCAAATCTTTCTTAAACTTCCTTAAGTCCACTTAACTGCTAGTTCCATTACCCTAATTCAGGTTTTCTCATCTGTGTAAATAATGCAACACTGTTCCAAGGTCTTTTGACCTCCCTCAACCCCATCCATATTTCAAATTTTCAAATATTTGTAAGCAGCTGGCCTTGCTTACAAAACCCAATGCTATCCAGAAAATAAAGTACAAGCTCCTTAACAGGAGGAACAAGGAACAAGAATGTAAGGTCCTCTCTGATTTGGCCCTAGCTTACTTTCCAGCCTCATCTTTTGTTATTACCAGTCATTAACTGTTCACTTAACACATCATGCTCATTCTTGCCTCAATGTCTTTGTCACTTGTGCTCTCTGCTAGGAATGTCCTCTACCTACTGCTATTTAATATTTAAGGCTCAACATAAGAATCAGATCATTCTCCAGGAAACCTATTCTGCCCTCTGAGGAGAGGTCCTGTCTTCTAGTATCCTATTTAGCTCTGAATATTTCTGTCTATGCACATAATTCTATTGCATTGGAATGATCTCTTTTCCCTGTTAAGTTGAATTGAAATTTTGAGTCTGAAAGATTTTTTTTTTAAAGTGCTCAAAGAATGTTTTTGGAAGAAGAGAAAGGAAGCACTGGGTAAATTTCTATGGGGAAACACAAAATTAAAATTACAAGTACTTTCTTAAAATATGAACACTGCTACAGTGAACCAGTTCACAAACTTTCTGTAAAGGGCCAAATGGTAAATATTTTAGGCTTGGAGGGGCCAACAAGGAAAATTGAAGGAAGGATATTATATAGTTATTTATATAGCAAGTAAGAAAAAAAAGTCCCAAAGTTTTACTAACAATCCTCCCAAAATAAACATCACAATTTTTTTTTGTTTAGAATAAGAACAATAGGATTTTAGGGGGGCAAGGGATAACATTTCGTTTAATTCCAGTTCAAAGTCAGTGCTTCCAACATCAAGGACTGCATATGCTCATCTATAAAAAGTATTCTTGAATCTCTGAATACACAAATCTGCTCCCTGACTCCCTTCTTTACCTCTCATTACAGTAATAGGAGTACCACTTCTTATCCCTTTCAACAAATAGTTTAAAGTTTTAGTGGAAAGAAGTAAAGTACTCAGGGCTGGGGATGTGGCTCAAGCGGTATCGCGCTCGCCTGGCGTGCGTGCAACCCAGTTGGATCCTCAGCACCACATACAAACAAAGATGTTGTGCCCGCCGAAAAAACTAAAAAAATAAATAAATAAAAATTCTCTCTCTCTAAAAAAAAAAAAAAGAAGAAGTGAAGTGCTGTAGCAGTGGTTTGACAGATTACAAAATGAGGAGTAGTGGAGAGCAGGGATGTGGGTGGCGGGGAAACACAGTGCAAAAAGCCTGAGGCAAAAAAATGTGTGAAAATGAAGAGAAGGAGAATGATTCGGCCTAAGTCAAGATCTAAATGAATAACAAGTACTACTGCAATACAATGCTATCAAATAAAATGCTATGAGTAACGACCAGGGTACTGAGAGCTCCTTTTAATTCTACATAGAAAGAGTGTATCATTGCACCTGGGCATTAAAGTATAACATTAGCCCGTCTTCGCCACTTACGACAGGCACAAGCAGAAGGCGGTGCAGAAGAGGAAATACGGGGTCATTAGAAACCGAGGGAACCTTCTAAGCAAAGAAAGATGGAATTCTGCCTATTGCCTTGAAAGGGTGAGGATTATTCCGGAAGTTGATAAATGAACAAGAAAGAAGGTGACTGTAGCGCAGCAAAATCTGGGTCTAAATTCCATTGCCGGGATCTTGAAAAGCCGGTTAGGAAGTTTAACCATCTCTAGAGCATGCCAGAAACCACAGGGAGGCCTGATGACAGTTCGGGTTACCTTCACAGGAGCCGCCTTCACCTACCTCCACTGAGACCCAAAGATCCTCCGAGGTACCCGGCTTCCAAGGATAAGTTTTCTGACTACTCCAGCGCCCAGCACCGGACCGTTCTGAATTCACCTGAGCAAAGTCACGCGGCCATCCACTGCCAGGTCGGCACACACCAAGAAGAGACCGTCGCGTCAAGATGACGTAACGGTACATGCTCAGAAGACTTACGCAGCCCGGAAGACGCGAGGCCGGGGCGGCCGGGCGGGGCAACCAGACAGGAGGCGTAGCCGGAGTCTAGACTGCGGCCTTCTCCTGGTGACCCAGAGCTGTCAACCGAAGTGATCCTGTCTCTGTGGTACTCGGACAGGACGGACCGCGGGTCGGCCATAACCAACCAAACAAAAAACACCTGGAAGTCGTCTCGGCTGCAGAGCTTTTTTTTGCCAGAAGACGAAAGAAAAAAATCGGAAGTGACGTCGTGGCCAAAACAACCCGGGCCTGCACCGAGTCCGTGGCCTTCTCGAAGGTGATCGCGAGTCGCCTCGCGCCCACCCTGTGAGCCTCCAACCTCTCCAGGCCGGGCGTGAGCGAGTTTCCGCCTGGGACATTTCGAGCACAGCTGGCCAGCGGCGACGGAGCGGACTTCCCACTCTACAGGTCTCCGCTCCACGGGGCTCCTCCTGTTCCGGGACGCTGGGACACCTGTCGCCTGTGAGGCTTCATTTATTTTCATAGTACCTTCCTCTCCTTTTAGGACAATTTCGGTATTGGGAAGAATCGGGAGTTTCTACTATTAGCTTCCACTAGGACTAGCACAGTTGCCCCCTTGCCCCCTTATATTCTTTCCCTGCTTTCCTGGGCTATGACAGATCGACTTCAAAGCTCTCCTTTTCTCACCACTCCCTCCACTTCTCTGTCGTCTATTTCTCCCTCCTCCCATTCAAAAATTTGACTTGCCAGTCAATTTTGCAGCTTCTCTAGAGTGGTGCCAAGATTAAGCATTGTTTCCATCCTCCTCCCCTAAGCACATTTGCTGGATCTCCTCCAAAAACTGGTAATTTCGTCTGTAAACCCTGATTTATAACATACAAGCTCTTTAGAGCTGAGAAGACTATTAGAGATGCTTATTTCAACACCTTTATTTTGTAGATGATTGATTTTCAGAAAATTTATATGGTTCATGTATCCAGGGTTGCACAGCTAATTAGTTGATGTTGGGAATGGAAAGCAAGATATAATCAGCAAATATTAGACACCGAAAAGAATGTTTTAAAATGTTGAAGTTCATTGGGCTGGGACTGGGGCTTAGAGGGAGAGCACTTGCCTAGCATGTGTGAGGTACTGGGTTCCATCCTCAGCACCACATAAAGTAAAATAAAGACATTGTGTCCACCTATAACTAAAAAATAAATATTTTATAAAAAAATGTTGAAGTTCAAATCAGAAAACGTGTATGGAGCACCTGGTAGAACCAAGTACTGTTTCATGTGAAAAGATTAGTAAAGAGTTGTCCCCATCCTTGAGTTTTCAACTTAGTGGGGGCTTAAAAGGGAATTTTCAAGAGAATGGCAAGTGCTGAAGATATATACAGAGTGCTAAGAGCCTAGGGAAATTGCATTTAGCCTCCCTTTGGGTTGAAGAAGGAAGGAAATCATTCTTCTCTCAGGAAACAGTTCACTTATGCACTCATCTTTTAAGTACCCACAGACTTCTTGTATTGTAAGAATGCAAGAAGAATCCATGTCCATTTGAGTCACCAAACTAATTGTTCTGGTTTCCTTCTTTCCTTTTGCTAAAATGTACTAACTTTATTCCTGGATTTTTTTCCTGACTGTGTATTATTCTTCAACTCCCCCTCTCATGAAACTTTTGGATTTAGTGCTGCTTTTTATTTAATGGTCAGGATGAAAGGAGTCAATAAAACTGGATAGGTTTCCCTTAATTCATGAGCTGCCTTTTTCTCCCCTCTGGTGTGGACATGATTACTTGCCTTGCCTATTGGAAGATCAACCTTTGAAAATATCTTTAAAACTGTAAGCAGTTGGTTATCTGGAAATCTGTGATTTGCTAAACCTGCTTCACTATGATCCTAATGTATTTTTCTCTTTTAATTCCAATTTTAAAACTCATTGAACCCTCTCAAAATTTCTAAGAGGCAATAAATCCTAACATGGAAAAAAATTGTATGTTTTCTTGTCTCACGTGATTACATATCCGGGACAGCTATTTATTTTTGGAAGCCAATCCATAATCTACACACTTTACTTGTCATTTTTAAAAACCTGTATTAAGTTGCTAATGCTTAATCTAAACAAAAACTTTAGTTTAAATAAACTTAAAGTTTATTAAAACTAAAGCTGTGTAGGGTCTTTCACTAAGAAATAAAGGTGTTATAGACAACAATGCTAAGAAACTTGGCTATAACATAAGTTACATTTTTCATTAAATTCAAACCAAGAGCCACTTATATAAACATGTTTTTAAAAATATGAACCTTAAGTAAAAGGTTAAAGTTTTAACATGAAAGTTTATTTTCATTGGTAGCCTTATCTTGGCAATATTCAGATATAGGAAGGAAGAGAAACAGTGACTAAAATTCGTTGGAATGGAGGATAGAAGTGATAATGTTTCTGTATTTCATTTGCTCTTTATCAGGATCATGTAAAGTTAATGGTGGTATCCCTATTTTATAAATGAGTTTGAGGTTCAGAAAGTTCAATAACTTGTACAGTGACAAAGCTTATAAAGTGAAGTGCTGAAGCTTGAATACATACCCAGATTTCTGTATCTTTGCACATTGTACTCTATTAGGTTTAGCTGCTTCTAAGAGCACTGTTTGTACGCTTCATTGAAAATGATTATTTTGTGCTCTTTTACTAAATTGATATAGTACTTCTAATTTTCTAATTTCTTTCCTTTCAGGTTTTTCAATATCAGAATTCTAGAATACACTGGATACTTCTCTAAACCCAAGAAGAAATCATGAAGAAATGCTTTAATTATTGAACTATAGTTGAAATCATGGCTACATCAGCAAATCTGGATATTGGTGCCAAATTGATAGTAGAAGAGTGTCCCAGCAGTTATAGTCTCTCTGGCATGCCAGACATTAAAATAGAACACCCACTGGATCCAAATTCAGAAGAAGGATCAGCTCAGGGTGTTGCCATGGGAATGAAATTCATATTGCCTAATCGATTTGATATGAATGTGTGTTCTCGATTTGTGAAGTCCTTAAATGAAGAAGATAGTAAAAACATTCAAGATCAGGTTAACTCTGACCTGGAGGTGGCATCTGTCCTATTTAAAGGTTGAAAGTTATGGTATAAATATCTGCATTTGTTTTGGTTTATTTGAGTTTTGTGTACTTCCACCATAGGAAATACAAAAATACAAATATTTAGGAAGTTTGGAAATCATATTTTAATAGAATTTTCTGACCTCACAGAAACCAAATTTAAATAATTTCATGCTATGTAATGTCTATGTTAAAGGCAGTACATGTTGATTTTTAAAATTTTTTTTACCTAATCTTCATTTACAAATTCTCTAGTGAAGCTTTTTATTATACCTTTTTAAATCATAGAAAAAAATTCCTTGTTTCTTTTCTAAATGAATCAGTTGAATATTCCTTGTCCCTGAAATTTAATTTGCACTAGCTTCCAATGCTTTAATTCAATAAAGTCTGTCAACATGCTTTAGATTTACCTTTATAATGATCTATTGAATAATAAAACTAATCTCTTAAAATAAGAGATTAATACTTATTTTTCTGGAATTTTCACTATGGTAATATTGACTTATGACAAAAATTTTAATATCACGTGAGAGATAGATGTGAGAAGTTCATATGCCTCATGCATTTTTTAATTGTATTGTTTTAATGTACATTTATTTCACTTAGCTGAATGCAATATCCATACATCTCCTTCTCCTGGAATTCAAGTAAGGCATGTCTACACTCCCTCTACAACAAAGCATTTCTCACCCATAAAACAGTCAACTACTTTAACCAACAAACACAGAGGAAACGAGGTCTCTACCACACCTCTTTTAGCAAATTGTAAGTACTTGTAGCTAATGTACTAAAATATTCTAGTATAAGAATTTTAAGAATTTGGCTTTCATATGCATTTATTTTAATTAAATACATATTCTCTTGTTGAAAGGTTAAGCAATATCCTAATAGTTTTAGTACTTTAAAACTTTTTCATATACTATTACATATTTAAATATTTAATGTTATGTTTCTGTGTTGAGAACAAATACAAATTGAAATATTAAAATCTTTTAATTTTTACTACAGAAATAATGAGTTATTTTAAACATTTTACAAATTAATTTTGCATATTAATTGCCAATATTTTTGTGCTCTTGTAGTACAATGCTTGTTTTACTTATAAAACATTGCTCAACAAATGATTTTGCAAAAAAGCCAAGTGATTTATAATATAAAGTATAAATGTTATATTTGAATACAAGAATATGAATGTGAAACCTACATTTTTTAAAACTTTGAATTCACAATTTTTAAAATTATAGAATCATTGTAGAGGAAAATAAGGTTTTTCTATTCAAACCAGAAAGTATTCTATACAGTATGGATGTGTGAATGAAAGAAAATCGGCAATTTAATGCTAGTAACTATATTTGAGACTGTGACATAAATATATATATATATGTATATATATATTCTAAAGCCTATTGAAATTTTTATTTTTACTTTGGAAATACTAAATCCCTCCTGATTTCTGAATCACATGTTGTGGCAGTTAAGACATAAAACCTTCCTCTGGAACTCTCCTTCTACCTATTGACTGTTTCTGGTTTATTTAAATAAAGTTGTATATAACTCCCTGTTACTTTCCTTTGAATATTAAAGCTATCTTATCATATCACTGAAGTCAATGATCAAGCAATTCTAATTTTTTAGGAGAACTCTCAAAATACAATGTCTTTTTTTTACTGCTCTAAATGAAGAGATTCCCTTAAAATATTCCAACTGGAGTATTTTTGAAATCCTGAAAAGAAATGAATAATAGTGATCATCTGGATCACATCCTTCATGTTACAAATAAAAATATGTAATTGGTTTTGTAAGAATATGTTCTCAAGGCCAGTTTTGCTTTTATGACCTCTTCCTAATGTTAAGGAAATATTGAAATATTATGGAATCTTGAAATAAAAATATTTAGGACTTCCAAAAGGCTGGGCATTGTGGCTCATGTTTTTGGGAGGCTGAGGCAGAGGGTCATTTGAGCCCAGGAGATTAAGCCTAGCCTGGGCAACATATTGATATTCTGTCTCAAACAAACCAACTAACCAATATATGTATTTGAATGTGTGTGTGTGTGTGTGTGTGTGTGTGTGTGTAAGTGCCTAAACCATTTCTTTGGAATAAATTTTGTCTGGACATTTTGCAGATGTCAAATTACCTTAAATGAATGTATGAGTCAATTCTCAGATGTAAAATGGGCACTTATAATATTAGGATATACTATATGTTTGATTTTTTAAATGATAAGCTTTTTTTAGAAAAGAAATTTACCAAACAAATATGAACCATAGAATGATGTGCATGTACCACACAGACGCACATGAAATATTTTATGGTATTGTTTCAGCTTTGTCTGTTCACCAGTTGGCAGCTCAGGGAGAGATGCTCTACCTGGCTACTCGTATTGAACAAGGTAATGGCTTAGTTTTAAATATTTTATATAAAACAAATTTAATAGCATTTACTAGATTTGTTGTTTTGCTTTATTTAACACAGAAACATATAAAGACAAAACAAATAGTTGGATAATCTCATCAGGCAGTTAACCCAATGGATAGTAAAAAAAAAAAAAAAACAGTTTAAGTAATAGAAAGTACAAAAGTTATAACTTCCTTTGGCACCCTACACTTTTCCTGAAACATACATTTCTTATATTTTCAGAAAAACTTTCTAGAAAACATTTCAATTTATATTTTGGGTTATGTGTGAGAATATGTATTTGCTTTTAATTATTTACACAGCAGGAAAATATTCATACTGCATTATGCCTTACTTTTCACTTAATGTTTTGGAGAGCTTTCCATTTAAGCCATAAAAATCTATTTTATTCCTTTTAATAGCTGCATAATTTTGCATATTACATATGCATACTCTTAACTCTTCATCCTGGTGGAGATAATTCAAAATTTTTACTATTAAATGACAATATTATTATTTTAAAACCTATCCATTGAGTAAATTAGCACAAGTAGATTTGCTGGGTCAAAGGGTATATGTTCACTTTTTTTTTCTTATAATAATAGACACCCAGCCCAGGGCCTTGTGCATGCTAAGCAAGTGCTTTACCATCGAACTACACACCAGCCCTAAATTCATATATATACATACATACATAGATATTCATAAAAATAAAATCAGGTGTTTGTCCTCATACCATAGTTAGATTTTCTATTTGCCTATACCCTCACTGACACAGAATTTTATCATACTTTGATTTTCATAAATCCATGAGTGAAAACTGGTATCTCACAGTACTTTATATTTTTAGAATTTTGATTGCTAAATTTCTTTTTGTGCAAACTGCCTACAATATATTGATTTATATGAACTCTCTAAATTAAGGAAATTAGCTTTTTACTATTTATGTTGCATATAGTTTCTTCCCATTATGTCATTTTTCCTTTGCCGCCTTTTATTACTTTCAAAGGCTTAATTTTTTTTTTGGCACTACCAAAGATTGAACCCAATAGCATTCTGCCTCTGAGCTACATCCTCAGCCCATTTTCAAAAAAAAATTTTTGTTTTCAGACAGGATCTTGCTAAATTGCCAAGGATGGCCTTGAATTTGCAATTCTTCTGCCTTAGCCCCCCAAGTCACTGGGATTAAAGGCATAAGCCACCATGCCCAGCAAGGTTTAATATTTTCAAGTAGTAAATGATTTATTTCCTTTGTGCCTGCTGAGTTTTATATTCTGCTTCAAAAAGATTTCCCATTCAAAAACTATAAATGAACGGATTCCTTAGTCTTACTTATCTAGAACTTACTCATCTATGACTCACATAAAATGTTTTGGTGTAATGAGGTAAAGATTACATTAATTTTCACTTTTCAAAAAGTTAAGCAGTTGTTCCAACATTGTTTATTGAATACAGGGAGCACGATCAGAGTTTTGTTTTTCTTGATCATGTCATTTTTATAATTTAATCATTGTATTTACATTTGTTTATAAATATTTGGAGGTTTCCTTGTCAGTCTACTACATAATTTAGGAGGAAAGCTAGAATTTATAACTACTATACTAAGTCTAGGGAATAAAATGGGTTTCACAGTGGGATTGTGTGATACTGCATTTCAGACCATTCAATTTTCATATTATGTTACCAAACCACATGAATGAGAAGTTCATAGGCAGCAACAGCTATGGAATAGAAGATGGCCTTCAAAAGAATTTGGAGTTTTTATAATTGCATATATTTATGTAATGCTAGGGACTACCAAGTAATCTAATTCTTATTATGATCCTCCCAGCTTGTACACTGAGGTAAACAAGGTATTATGTGCATTGAAGAAATTAAGTATCTTGCCTAGAGTCATACTGCTAGTAACAGAGCCAGGATTCAAACTCTGGTCTCCTGATTCTGAGACCAGTGTTCTATTGACACCTTGTATCTAGCCTTTTGTCATTCTCTGGTAGTTTATACCTTCAAGAACTTGCTCTATAAACCCAGCTACGTACATTGAGGCACATTTTAATACAATCAGACTTCAAGTTGCAATAACATCATTGGACCTCAGCACAAAGTGAATTTTTTGAGTCATATAATCAACTTTTTGGAATGCCAGTGATTTCATAGTGTTATGAATATGTGATGGTTAAATTAGATCACAAAAATTGCTTTTCTTTTAAATAGAAAATGTTATCAATCACACGGATGAAGAAGGATTTACTCCTCTGATGTGGGCTGCAGCACACGGGCAAATAGCTGTGGTAGAGTTTCTACTTCAGAATGTAAGGAAAATGCCTCAGAAAATGTATATGTATAGTTACTTAAGTTCCATTAAATCTTTAGTAAAGTTTTTGTATCTCCAACCAGCTACATATAATTATGGAGGATACAAAAAACATTGTAATGCTTTTTATATTTCTGTAGAACTTGGATCTAGTTGGGAAAGCAATGCTAATCATACATGAAAAATTGAGAAATAATTTCATGTCCATCCCCCATTAAGTGCAATAGGAACAAAAGTACTATCAGCCTTGGAGGAGAAGGCTTCTTAGAGGAGTTGTGACTTGACTCAGGAGTGAAAGGACAGTTAGGCTTGAGATAGAAGAAGGAAGGCATTCATTCATTCAGAAAATCTCAATAACAAGAGCATCCGTGAATAATAATTTCCATATTGACCCCAGAACACACCTGACTTCAGTGTTGAACTGTAATTGTTATTGACAGGAGTAGCAACATTTTTTGTTTAAATTCACTGAAAGTCTTTTATTTCAATTTCCCATACCAGGGTGCCGATCCCCAACTTTTAGGAAAAGGTCGAGAAAGTGCACTGTCATTGGCCTGTAGTAAAGGCTACACAGATATTGTCAAAATGCTGCTTGATTGTGGAGTTGATGTAAATGAATATGACTGGGTGAGTCTATGATACTGAATTTAAAACTATTGTGACACATTCTAGAATTTATTTGGCTGGGGGAGACATAATAGATTTTATGAAGCTCCTAAAAATGTTTATATAAGTAAATACCTGGAAGAATAAGTTAATGCCATAAATTCAATTATTTGTTCTGACTTAAGCATTCTTTGAAAGATATTAAAATTACCTTAAACTACTTTTACATGCCCAATTCTTAGTAAAACTTTTACAGCAATATTTGACTGTTGTTCACCCTGAAAAGCTCTTTCATTTTGCAGAATGGAGGAACACCTTTGCTTTATGCTGTACATGGGAATCATGTGAAATGTGTAAAGATGCTCTTAGGTAAGCAGATGAAAATGAAAATTATTTAGAAAATGCCCTGCGAGGACTTTATTTTTTCAATCTGGCCTTTCTTGGTGTTAGTCAGGATGACCAATATCTATTGTAAAATACACTAATCCTGCTGCTGTTCACTCCTGAGGTACCTGCTACCACAGAGATGCCCATGAGAGAAGCAGCTCCATGAAAACACCACATCTTTGTTAAAGCATTTGTCCTTGCTGCTTTCATTTGAGGTCACATGTAAATCACATTTGAATTTGGGGTCATGTTTTTTCCTTGTCTGTAGTATCTCTTTGCATAAGTTTTGCATTTGTAGTATCTCTTTGCATAAGTTTTTAGTTGTCTATGAGTTTCATCTAGGGGATGCCTTTTTTAACTGTTTTCCCTCCAGCCCATGCAAGTTAATTCTGTATCCCTAGTATACTACGAACTTGGGAAGACCATTCTGAAAATAGACTCTGAATTGGCAGAAAATCTATCCAGATATTTGCATACCAGCCAGTACTAGGTAAATATATTCACACATTTATTTTACTTATGTATATTTTTCTGTTTTGGTATAGAAAATGGAGCTGACCCAACAATTGAAACTGACTCTGGATATAATTCTATGGATTTAGCTGTAGCCCTGGGTTATAGAAGTGGTAAGTATTTTAGAACTCTCAGGTTTTGTTTCATTATTTCAAATGGCATAGGCCAGTGTTTCATCACTTGTAGTCATAAAACATTGCATGTTTCCCTAACTCCTGATACATGCTTTTAACTGTGGGCAAAGTAAAAAAAAAAAATTCCTACAAAGTTGAGAAATGAGTTTGTTTACAGTGCTTTTCATTGACCCAAATAATTAGTTACTGGAGGATAAGTGCATACCTATTTAAACATTTATTTAATATTTTGCATAACAAACTACTTATTTTGGATTCTACTTCAGTTTAAAAATATAAAAACCTAGGTACAGAAAGTCCAGTAACTTGGACAACTATTAAATTAGTGATGGACTTAAGTTTTAAGTATTTCAAATTTTGCATTGCATTATTGCCCTCAGATAATTGGTGTATCCTATTTAGAAAAAGTTTATTTTTAAAAAACATTAAGGATAAGTTGAATTTAATATTTTTAAAATTTTTGTAATCAACATGCTGTGTAATCTTGATTACCTATCTGTTTTAGTTCAACAGGTTATTGAGTCACATTTGTTGAAGCTTCTTCAAAATATCAAGGAGTGACATAGTCCCCAGAAAATGTTGTCTGCCCTTCCATTCACTTTTGGAGTCCTTATAAATGATAGTTTTGTTTACTTATAAATATTTACCTCAGTTGCAATATTTTATGATTTTTAGTAAGTTTTAATAAATATTCCTCTGGGTAATTCACTGGTTTATAATAAAATTAACGTTGATGCTTTTTTTATAAATGTGTTTTACTATATATTTAAAATTATAAATTAATGTTTTGTGGCATGTAAATTTTTATGGTACAGATAGTTATCTTTTATCAAGTGCCGTAATTTGACATTTTCAGAAATTATTCTACCCTATTCATCTTCACTCTGTATTAACTCATTGAATTTACATAGAGTTTACTGTAAATCCATAGGGGGAAAAATGTTACTGTTAAAAAGTGCACAGTGTGATTGTTTACAAACTGATGTTATAAATAAATAAGTGCTTTTTCTGTCACTTTGTATTATTCTAGTTTTTTAAATTATATAAGCATGTTTAGAATTTTTCTCATCTAAATAAGCTTTTTTTTTGTAGTTGTACACAATAACTTTTATTTATTTATTTATTTAATGTGGTGCTGAGGATTGAACCCAGGATCTTGCATGTGCGAGGTGAGCGCTCTACCGCTGAGCCATAACCCCAGCCCCTAAATAAGCTTTTTAGAAGGAAAATTCCTCCATAAAAGAGAAGGCAATACAAGTGAGATGCTCTTTAATTCAACTAAAGGAGCACACTATACACTCATGTTTCACCAAAATCTAGAAGAGCGAGCCAAAGACTAGAAGTTGATTTGAACACTGATTGTGTGACTTGATTTAGTTAATTCACTTCATCTGGAAAACAGATTTTATATCAGTTATGATACTTTGGTTGTAAGCCACATTAACTTGATCTAGATAATCTAAGCAAAAGTGGATTAATGGAGAGATACGGAAAGAAAGGAAAAGCTGAAGAAGCAGGTAGTCCCAAGGAATGACACTAAGGATCTTGGCCAGGAAACATGGCCAGTCATTTGGGGTGCTGCTGTTATAATGTTCACATTTAAACTTTTTGTTTAGCATTCTGCTTAGCACTTAAATTCTCAGGAGGCAGAAATTTATTTATGATGAGATATAAATGTGCCACTATATGGAGATGGCTTAATAATTCTCCATTGCCCCCAGGTCACCTGTAATGCAGGAGGCAAAAGCTGCCTAAGAGAAAATCAGGAGAAAGAGAAAACCAGTAAATATTCTCTCTCCATGCAATCTAAGTAATATGTGAAAATAGTCCTAATGTTTCACCCATTTAATAAGGCATATACTTTAATCAGACTTTCTAGCACTTTTGATGGATTTACCTAAAGTCATTCATCCTTCTATTTGGTGCCTTTTCTTATCAATGGGATGTGTCTATGAATTGTTAGTTCTCATTTATATTGTCCAATAACAGCATCCAATGATACATGGGTGCACAGCACTGAGTATTACTTGCAACTGCTTTTTCCACTGCTGAACAACAACTAAACAACCTGTGCCAAGGCCGAATACAGAATAACCACTTTAGCCCTAGTCTGACTCTTGGTTGACAGCCAACGGATCTCAGAACAGATCTTGAAGGATGTTACCCTTTGCAATTCTATCATCTTTTAGCCTCGGGATCTTTTATAACAGATCCCAGAAAAATCCCTTAAGAAATAGTAATACAAGTTAATTAACAGGAGTGGTATTTAAAAGCAATTTATAAAATTCCTCTTTTAAAAATCAAGTATTTTAGATAATATTTGTTGACTGCATATATTCATTCAAAGTTTCTGTACCACATGCTGTGCTTTAAACACGGATAAAATATTAAGCAAAAATTAACATGGAAAGAAATACTCACTGCCTAGTAATGGAACTCATTACCATAGAGTCACAATGTGAAATACATTGATAAAGAATAATTTTTGAGAAGTTAAAAAACATTATTTTCATATAAACACCTACTGAAGATTTTTTTTACTCATCAATTAGTGAAGAAACCAGCATAATGTCAAAACTAATTCAAAGAACATTTGAAAAGCTATATAGTTTATGTCATGTCAGTGTAAGCAAAGCAAATCTGGCTAATGCCCAACAAGGTCATAAGCCTTAGCTTTTGAAGTTATCTTTTCCACTCAACAGAAATTATTTACATCTCTATAGAAAAGAAATCATTAAGATAACATGTGCCTTCATTAAATCTGAGACCTTTAATTGGTCAAATAGTTGAACAAGTACCTTCTCTTAAATTAATGGCTCTCAAACTTTATCAGATATATATCAGAATCATCTGAAAGGTTTGTTAGAATTCTGATTGCTGGACACTACCCCCCAGAGTTTCCAGGTTAGTTTGTCTGGGGTGGGACCCAAGAATTTTCAATTCTAATAAGTTTCCAAGTGATTCTGATACTGCTTGTCTTGGGACTTCATTTTGATTATTCTTGGATGGCCTCCCCAGTGTGGCCCTGAAAGAATGTGCCTCTTCTGTTTCTTTATTTTCAAGTTTCAGTAAGATTTTTGGCAGTCTCCTGGCTTGGAATCATAAATAACATCTAAATATTATTTCTGATCACAAAAAAGACTGTTCATTTTAGGTTTGCCCTGATATTTTATATCCATGCAGCAATTTAACAATATAAGCCTCAAGTTTTCTCTGCAAACCTAGAACCTTACATTATTGAGGAACTACTAAAACGCCAACATTTACATTCTCTTCCGCAATTTTCATAATGAATCTCAGACTTTTGAAAGTCTGGATTATTTGCTCTTTTGTAGGCTAGGGGCCTACACCCAGGAAACTCTCTTCCCTAGATTTCACCTACAGAATCAATAAATAGGTATAAATGTCTCTCTTCTTGAAGCCTGCAATATCTGCTAAGTCCATGGCTTTTTGGGAAGTGACTCCTCAGTACCAGTAAGTCCTGGGGTAAAGAGACAGGCACCAAGACCAGTGTAGGAAATGGCTTTGTAGACAATGGCTCCACATAATAAAAATTACCCATTCCTTAATATGAACTTCTTATGCCTGGTTAATAGGATCATTCTAAAATTGGGTATGATTTTGGCTGAAAAACAGATCTGTACACTTATATCTTGGGAAAATAATGACAAATTCTTATTAAACCTATACAAAAAAACTAATTTGTCATAAAACGTAAGGAGACCTACTCTTAAGACATTAGTAAAAATCAGATACCGTTTTTAAACATTTCATTCTAGTTTACTGTGCATAATCTAAAAACTGAAGGTTATGGATAACTTGAGATGAAAAAGGATTTTTTCATGTCTCTGTAAGAAGAAAACATCAAAAATAATATAACATTCCATACTAATTACTATTTTTAAAAGTCCTCATCAGCTATTTTGGTTCTGTGTAATTAATTCTTATTTCCTGGGATCTTATGTCAAATGGTGGGTTATTATAAAATACAGCTGAACAGAAATGAATCTTTGGAATCTTGGAATTCAGAAATTCTGACTCAATCTACTTTAGTCTTTGAAGGATGTTTAAGTGATAGCAGCCAAGAAGCATGTATCCAGGAGTCTATTCTTGTTAGGGTCAGTAGTTAGCAGTATCTGGTACTTTTTACACCTTTCTACAAGGCTTTGACACTTAGAGGCTCTGGGCTCAGAGCAGAACCTTCAGATATGCATCCAATAAAATAAAAAATGATAATAAGATTGCATGACTCACTGGTGTCAGAAAGGAGAAAATTCTCTATTGTGTTACTCTATATAAGTATTTTGTACACAATTGATTATCTCTCCAAAGGGTAAAAACATATTACAGACAGTAAGGGTATTAAAAAATCTCCAGAGTCTTTCCATAATATGCACAATATCTGAAATATTTATATTATTAGTATTTTGCTCATCTGAAACTATCAACTTTAGGAAGGTTGAGCATTCGTTTCTAACATGGGACACATCTTCCGATGATGTTCTTCTTTTTATGATATTGAGCTAATTAAGAAATATGGAGAATACCAAACAAATATGATTGATTCAGTCTACCTCTTCATATAAAGTGAAATGACAAATCTTTGTAATCTTCCAAGGGCTCTCTAAGAAGTCTCAAAGATAGCTGTAGATCTACAAGATGTCCTGGAAATATTTTCTTTCAAAATTTAGAATCTGACCCTGGGAGACAATTTTTTTTAAGTTAGAAGATTTACAGTCTTTATTTAAATAAGCCCTTGAGTGCTGAGAAATAGTACTTGTATACACAGTTGTATTTTTCTGCTACTGTCAACTAATATAGTTTCAATCAGCTATATTAGTGCTTATTTTAACTAAACTAATAATTCTACTTTATAGAGAAAACTAGGAGGTAAATTGAGAACTGTCAGAGTAGAGAATTGTATCAGGGTAGTGAAAGAAATTTATGAATAAATATACAACTTTCTATGGTCACACACAACTCTTGAACTTTGGTAAAAAATAACATTCATTCATTAATATGTCCAAAGATAGAGCCAATAGCATATAAAAATTAGAACCAAAAACATATAAACCCAAAAGTATACTAAACAATCAATGCTTCAATGTTTTATCTTATTTGGAAATTATTAGTTATCTAATAATCACTTATTCATAATTTATTATTAATCTAAGTGGTTTTTTGGGGGGAGGAGGTATGGGAATTGAACTCAGAGGTACTCTACAGCTGAGACAGGGTCTTTTGCTAAGGCTGGCCTTTGAACTTTCGATCCTCCTGTCTCAGCCTCCAAAGCTGCTGGGATCACAGGCATGTGCCACTGCAACCAGCTATTAATCCAAGTTTTACTCAAGGATATTAAAAATTATGTTTAAGCTGACAAACTCTAAAATATAATTACTGGTGATATTAGAAGTTTGTCAAAATCATGATTCAATTTAGTTGAATACAAATTTACACCTTTATAATATTAAGCATTAAGTAGCAGTATTTTATCTTATTTAAATAAGTAAACCAGTATAAAAAGTTTAAGAACTTCAAATTAGTCTTTTTCTGTGATAACAAACTAAAGTTTTCATTTAAAAAGTTTTTGCTGGAATCATGCTATATATTGATAAACTTAGGATAATGACATATAACTAATATTCTAGAAAAACGAATTATTAAATTAGGCTAATTTATTCAAAAACTCACCATTATGTAACTTGGATTTGTAAAATGTTTCTGAGAGTGGTTTCTAGAAAAACAATTGTTTTTTTTCTTAAAATTATAGCATACTTGAAGTGTTGGAGGTTCATTCTATTTCCTAGATTTTGATAATATTTGACTCATACAAGCCAATCAGAACAACACTCTTTTAATGATACATTATAATCTAGTTTATAAATACCTTCCAGAGTTAGAAAGTATTTCCTACTTATACAATGAGAGGTAAAGGCCTTTTACAATTACAGGTGCAGACATGCAAATACAGAGTGCTAATAGTTTCATATTTATAGATTCAGTCACAGGTTCAGACAATTGAAGAGTTATGTTCCTATCCACCAATCACAAAATTCTTCATCTGAGATTGCATGTAGATGAACAGATCAAACCAAACAAAAAAAAATTAAAAAGGCTGATAAATGGGATTCTTTGTTATCTCTCACCCAGCAGAGCACAGGTCTCCATTATTCACCCAACAGAGATCACCAACTAGATTATAAAAATGAATCCCCAATCATTGCTGCCACTAATAGAAAATAATTTATTGAATGTGTGCAATCTAGAAACAAAAACAAATTCAGAAAATCAATAGAAAAAGAGGAAGGCCTAGAGAGCAAGAAAAGTTAAAAGTTGTGTTTCCACCCAGGACTCACTTCAGAGGTCAAGGAAAGATGTGCAGGCTAAAGAGGGGACTCATCAAGTGAGTCCCCTCAAACATCTCAGTGCCTGACCTTCAGAACTGATCAAGTATAATTTTCAAAAGGTTACAAAATATGACACTCTCATACAAATAAACACATGAGAAAGATTTCATTCAATTCATTAATTAATGAAGAAACCAGTAAGAGATGAAAACTGACTCCAAGAGCATCTGAGAAGCTGAGTAATTTTTGACAATAGTAAGATCGCTGGGTTGTATACAAACCCAGTTAATGTCCAAAAGGGACACAAATTGCCATAATGGATTATTTCCATGGAACAAGAATCATTTCTTTACTAGATAAAATCTTCAAATTAACATGTAACTTCACTAAGTCTGAGACCTTTAATAAACACGGAACTGAATTCCATTTCTTCAAATAATCCTTGGATGGCCTTTGTTTCATAGAACATTGAAAAGACATGTCACCAGGACTTGTTAGTACTTCAAGGAAAGTTGGGCTGTGGCTAAAGTAATCACACTAGTAATTAATCTCCTTTCATCAGTTGAGAGTAAACTAATACAGGCATCCTGAAGTGTTGGTGACAGCACTTTTCATACATCACCCTGCTGATTATAAATATAAAATATAAAATATAAAAATGATTCACTCCAGAGTCACCACAGGGAAACTGGAGATCTGAATGCAAAAGGTTAAATTTTAATATTTCTGATCTTACAAAATATTGCCAACAGTTTTGATAAGTGAATATGTCGTTGATGTTTTTTTAAGGAAAATGTAATGGGTTTATGGCTGTGAAGTGTTCTTTAAAATGTCAGTTAACCTCCTGATTTTTAGAAAACATTCTGTAATATTTCATTACCATAACTTTTTATCCTTATGCATATAAAAAGTAAAAAAGTTTAAATTATTTTGTGAGAAAATAATTGGCTATATCTGCATACATAATCAACAGACAGATCATAGATAATTTTATACAAATTATATCATTGAATATTTATATTTCCAGTGGGTGGCATTGAATGTATTCATGTCTGTTCATAAATTTTCTGTGTGATAAATAAAATGTTTATAAACCTGATGTAAACTGGACAAAAATAAAACAAAAAGCAAGACAAACTCTGGTTATTATAAATTCTTAAATTAAGTGTTCTTTCTCTTTAATATTCAATTTTTTTTCTGTGTCAGATTTTCTCATACTTAGATAACTAATGAGAGCCTCAAAAGTTTACCACCATATTCTTTTGTAGTGGATACTACTGACAAAATTCAAAGGAATGTACATTTTGTTGTTGTTTTGGTACCAAAGACTGAACCCATGGGTACTTAGCATGGGACACATCCCCAGCCATTTTATTTATTTTTTTGTTTGTTTATTTATTTATTCATTATGTGGTGCTAAGGGGTGGAACCCAGCGCCTCATGTGTGCTAGGCAAGTGCTCTACCACTGAGCCACAAACCCAGCCCTATTTTTTATTTTGAGACAGGATCTGCTGAGTTTCTCAGGACCTTGCTAAATTGCTGAGGCTGACTTTGAACTTTCAATCTTCCTGTCTCAGGCTTCCAAGCTGCTGGGATTACAGATGGCCCAACTTTACATTTTTTTTAATTGCTTAGAACCTTTCACTGTACATGTTTACTGGTTTTATAATAAAAAATGGTAAAGACATGATAAAGGAGTGTAACACAATTAAAACATTTTTAGGCATGCTTTTAGACAGGAACTTCACCCACTGAGGAACAATCCAAAGAGAATTGTGTAAATATTCTTTGGTTAAAGTAAACTTCACAGGGTTGTTCTGCCTTGTGAATAGATTTCCTCTTTACATGGTCAAGCCCTCTTCATTAGAGTGAGAGCTATGTGATACCAGCTGTGTACCCAGCAACATGACCAATCTGCATTGTTGCCACATCAGCAACTAGAAATAATAAACCTTTATTATTGGTGATTCTATGTCCTATGGAGTTGAAATAAGGATCATAAATTATGATGCTGGGAAAGACTATTGCAAACTCATTGCCTGGTGGTGGGGGAGATTCTCCTTTGAGTGAAATGAGTACAACCAGCCCTCCCTTTCCTCAGGGTCAAAATCCATAGATTGAACTAAAAGCTAATGGAAAATATTCAGAAATAAATATTTCATCTGTACTGAACAGGAAAACTTTTTCCTTGTCATTATTCCCTAACCAACACAGTATAGCAAGTATTTACATAGCATTAACATTGTATCAGGTATTATAAGGAATCTAGAGATGCAAAGTACATGGAAGATGTCCATGGGTTATGTACAAACACCACACCAATTTATATAAAGGACTTGAATATCTGTGGTCTTTGGTATCCACAGCGGGGCCTGAATCCAATGCCTAGGGTTGACTGTGCAGGCACAGCATGATATGTTTGCCCCACAGTTTATTATTCACACATTCAGAAAAATTGTTCTCCATGATAGATTCTAAATGCCAAATGATAGATTCACACATGTTGTTTTTTATAAGCCTAGGAAGCTGTTTAAGTGTTCAATATTTCTGTTATCCTCCTTTTCCCTGTCTACTGAGGGTATGTTGTAGTCAGATATTGGGAGAGACGATCACCAGTGTCTCTTTGCGGGGTTCTTTCTGCCCAGGGGATTCTAAGCCACCCTGAAACTTACAATCCCAGATAATTAGCAAATAATAAAGCACAAATACTCAGAAATATATTTACAGGAAATGAAGTCCCTAGATTAGATAGATTTAGTCCACACGGGTTCTGGAATTAGACAAAGGAAAAATGGCTCCAGTGGTTTATTTAAGGGGATACATCAAAGGCAGGAATAAGGTTTAAAGGGCGGAGTTTTGCTTGTGATGTCACAAGGTTGATTGACATCCTGGCAGATCACACCAATCTCAGGTGCTGTGTGGGTCAAGGCAGAGCAGAAAAGGAATTCACATTGTCCCTGGGCAATTGACCAGAGGAAATGTCCACTGGTTATTCCCAGACATCAGATATTTCTATCCATGAGGCTTCCATATGCGGTGACCCACATGCAACCCCATGAACAGTCAGAGATATATTACATCTCTGACAATCAACTTATGGAAAGCATCAGAACTGCCTTCCTGATGCTTGGTTGATCTAGTCATCATCTCTTCTCCAAACGGTTAAATGTTAGAAACATGTTAGAAATCTCTTCAAAGTCATTTAATTCTTCAACACACACTTATGGAGCACATATTCTGCCAGAGACTGTGCTAGCCCTGGGGAAATAGTGTAGATAGAAACTTGAGGACCTACTTACATGGTGAATCTGCTTCCCTAGGGGAGATTGGCTTTGCTCAAAATGATCTCCCCTCAACCACACCTCCTAGGGACAAGGTAAAAATGTGATGTGATGTGTTAACCAGTATGAGGTTTTTGGTATGCTAACAATTTTGCTGTAAGATCACCCAAAGTCCTCCTTACTAACCCAGCATAAACAACCACCTCCCAAGAGGAATCTGGATTGAGGACCTAAGAATGGTGGGAAAAGGTGCCAATGGTTCTCAGCCCAGGAAACACAGTGAAATCACATCTGGAGGGACTTGGAGATGGGGTCTTACCCTCGCATGGTCTGGTTTAATTGACTTGAGTTGCCACATGGAGCTCACAATGGCCTCCCAGGTAATGATGATGTAAAGTCACTGAGCAGTGTGGAGAGCAGGCTGGGTTCTTCTCTGAGTTACACTTTGATGTACAGAATGCAGTTTTCAGATTGTACTTACATCTTCACTCCATTTTGTAAAGAAGTAGTTTTCCAAAACCTACTCCATTTTGAATTGAAGTTCAAAAGTGGAAGGACTCCACACCTTGTTTGTACAAGCAAACAACCACCACCTGCCTGGCACAACCATAATGCATAAACTGATCAATAACTTAATCGTGCTAATAACAATGACCACCCACTGCCGCAACTCGAATATCGTCAGTAAAGGATCTTGAGTAGGGGCAACAGAAGACATTTTTAAGCAAAACTGGGATTAGACAGGACACTGCCCTCTGATAGAGGAACAATGATGCAGAAGTAGTTCCACAAGTTTATTATATAGGGTTTCATAATCAGGAAGTTAATTACAGGCATTGGAAATTGTTCAAGGCTTGTGAGTTATCAAGAAGCTTCTTTATGTTCTAAAAAGTTACAGAGCTAGAAATATTTTTTGCAGCTATCCTACTGTTGCAGTGCTAGGAACATTCTGCTATTATCCTGCTGCACCCAGGAAACCCATTGCCCTGGAGTATCAGAGCCAAAAGTCAAGTCTGATAACATCTGATGACAATGTTTCCCAGGCTTGGCTTTTGTGGACAACCCATGAATTTTTCAAACTAATCAAAAGCACATGGATGCATGGGTGTATCAAAAGCATATCAGGAACACCAGACACGGAAGCTTATCAACCTCACCAGATGCAAACTCCTCACTTGAAACCCATAAAAGGAGAAACATCCCAAGACTGGACATGGCAGCACGCTGACCCTGACCCCCTAGTCACTCACCACAAGCATGCCCAGGAAAATTGCCACACAACAAACCTTGGAATCTCTGTCCTTGGGCTTTAGCAGAGTGAAATTTTTTTCCTGTGGGTGACAACCATGCAAGTATCACTCCAAGCTGACATCTCAAGCTGACACTGTGAAACTGCCATGCATCTGGACCTTAGCCTAGAATAAGTTCCTGCGCTTTGACAGCTCTGTACACTGAGCAATTCTTCAGCTGGTTTTTATCTTATCTGACCACCTACAGCGACTCTACATTCATATCTCCTCTCTGCCTTTGCTCTCAATTCAGCCTTCTAAACTCCTGTGGCCACCTTAACCCTTTCTTAGACTTTCTGTTACACACACATACACACACACACACACACACACACACACACACACACATACACGTGCAATGTGTGACTTGAATATTATAGATATTAGAAATTAATACTGGAATTAAAAAAACCTGTGATTGATCAGCTTATGATTATCAGGTGACCCACAAATATTCAGTGAACTGCCAATGTTGAAAGTGGTGTAGCCTGTGAATTTATTGTGATTCAATAAATTCTGACATTACGGAAAGACACAAAGTTGTTCGGTCCATGCTAAAGACACAGCAGGCTCACTCTAGGCATTTAGCTCCTGGCACCGGAACTAGTCAAGCACTAGCACATTTACCTCTCCCATCACCACCCTGTCTTCAATAGAATCTGGTCATTTGTGCTTTGTTTCTGGGCAGTTGGTACCTGCTATGACTCTTTGTAAAGAAAAACAAGTTCCCCCTTAAGACTAAGTGACAAGATAAAGAATTTCAAAGTACTAATCTTACTTTTGTGAGTGAACCTATACTTTGTCACTTGGTGGGTATTGGTTGTGATTGAACACTCTTTATTCACCAAAGTATGAAGGGTAGAACCCACTTCTGATACCACGTGATTGTTTCCTTACCTTGTTGACCATTTGGATAAAAGAAGTCCTGAACATCCAGCACAGCAATTTGTACCCACAAACTCTAAAGAGCTGGTCTTCATGTTGCTGTGTCTTAGGACTTCCTGGAACGGTCGTGGGTGTTGACTGAATGAGGCACCAGCCTTCTGGGACTCATGGCAGCTCACAGGATTCCCCCTCAAGATCAGGCAATGCTCCTCCATGACACATATCTGTTATGAAATCTCCTCTTTCCTCTTACTTGGGTGTCCTGGTGTTTACTCCTCTGATAGGGAGATGATCAACAACAATTAGGTCAATGGTTTGTGCCCTTGTCTCAAAGATCCCCTGCCTTGAGGTCCGTCAACTACTTCAGGAACAGGTTGTCAAAGGAAGAACCACCCAGCCAGTGGATCCTAAGTGTTATAAATTTTTCATATATTTCTCTTCCTCACATACCAGAAGCTTGATGCAGGGCAAAATCCATGCCCATTATGTCTTCCTAGAGAGTACATTTTCCAACTCTGACAAACCTCTTCTCAATCTGAACTCTACAAGGCTTAGCTCCAATTCCAGCTCCTTAATTACTAGGTCCCTTCAATACCAGTCTTAGCTGATTGCTCTCAAATTACTGAAAATACTTGTTATCTCACCCAATCTAATTTAATTCCTAATTATATGCTGTTCTATAACTAGCCTTTCGCATTACCCTGGAAAGTTGAGTTTGCCTCTCCAGAGAACAAGCCACTCTCTCTGGGTCTTTCTAGATTCTTCTTTAAAAGAGAATATTGCCTTGCCATTGATAGATGTTATAGGACAAAGTATATTTGGTTAGCTTCCACACAGCTCCTCCGTGAGGAGAAATTTGATATTGAAACAGATGTTGTCTTCAGGGAAAGTATCTAGCACAAATGCCAATCTTGGTGTAGATATTAGAGTCATGGCTACTGTGGCTGAGGGATCTAGCTATGAGGTGATATAAAACAAAACTTAATGTCAAACAGGAATGAATTTAGGGAAGGAAGATATCTTTGTGGCCTCAAGAAACCCCAGGACTTAAGCATTAAAAAACCAACAAACAAACAAATAACAGAAACTGTCTTTGTTCCTTTTCTGATTACACAAGCAACATATACCTGTTTTATCTGTTAGGATGATTTTCAGCTGTTTAAAAAAACCCAGTTAAGATGTCTTAAATAAGTAAATGTATTTGCTCACACAGGGAGTCCAATTCGGTAGATTTCAGAGTTGTTTGAACAGCTCAAAGATGTGAAGTAAGACTGGGTTCCTTCTCTCTCTTCACTTTATGAGCCACAGTTTGGCTATATCCTTAAGTATGATTCCCCACCGGGGCATAATATAGCTTCCCAAGAGAACTGAATCCCTTCTAAGAATGTGAGGAGATAGAGTCTCAGTCAACTCTCCCTATGGAAGTCTCATTCTAATTAGCATATTTACTTCAGTGTATTCTCTATCCCAAAATAAATCACTACTTCTGGAGCTGCTAAGGTTATTCCTTCTCTTACAGGTAACAGGAGCCTCTTCTCTTTCCACTTCGAAGAAACTGCCTTCAGATCTGAATCATAAAAATGTGACTTTTCTATTTAAAAAAAACAATTAAGAAAGCCCTTCCACGAAGAAATCATTCAATCATGTCCCAGAAGTCAGCCAATACAACTATATTGTTTCAGTCAATGGCTCAAAGGCCTCCCAGACTCCAGCTCCTGGGATACTGTCCCTAGAGGACTGTTGTAGGCAAACTCCATGAGACCAAGCCAGAGCCTACATCAGACTTAGGTCTTCAGGATTCCCAGGGACCAAAGGTCATGCAGAAGAATAGCACAGTCACATCCACTGCCAGTCATGCCAGCAGAGACTCCATAAATATCAGTATGCATATACTAACTATGTGTATCATTCAGTGGTTTCATTGTAAGAATTAATTTTAATAAAGTTATCAGTATCCTTAAAATCACCATATCTCCAATTAAAATAATATATAAACTCTTCTTAATTTTTGTCCCATCAATCATTAATAGATTTAACCATTCATAAAATAATAAAATCTAGCAATAATCTTTATTCCCATTAAAAATCATTTTTATGATCTTTGCCTGAACAATTTTTTTACAGTCCACAGTACCAGAATCTGTGGACTCTAGTCTGTATCTCCTGGTATCAGAATCACACCAATTTATAATCCTTTTGACAGAGATCTAGACAGAACCTGGGAAGGAGTATTACAAATCAGGTCCATCAAGAGGAAGAGGAGAGAGGGATTCCCAAGTGCTAACCCCATACACCAGTTTGAGCAAGCCTCTGTCTTGTGCAGATCTGGATTTACTGTCCCCAAGGCACAAGCTTCCTTTCAGAGGCGTCTGTTTTAGAAACTACTGAGGACTCTGCAGTTTGGCTGCTTAAAGATCTGGGAGAGATGACATACTAAAGCTCAGGAGGTCCCCACACACCGCCAGGTAAGCACACACCTGGCAGAAAGTTGAGGCTGCTCCTGGATTTCAGGGACTGATTTCCCATTAGTCTGTACACCAAACTGTCCCTCAGCCTATAGTAAGCAGAATTTTAAAGTCCCTGCAAATGGCCAGATAGCAATCCCTTAGGATAACAATTTATCTCCATTTTTTTAACCTTAAAAAGAGGCTAACTTCTTTACACTATACAGATTTAGGTCCAACATTTTGATTTTTCTCCAAATTACTTTAAAGTCAAAAATTAACTGAAAAGTTTTGTTTCAACTACCATGGACACTTGTCAAAATACTCTTCAAATATTGTTTCATTGACTCCCATCATACATTTGTTTGACACTCAATAGTTACCAAAATTCTGCCACCCCTGGCTTCACTGGGTTCACCCAGGAGTGCCTCAACATTAGTAAAATTTTGTAGGATTGATTTGACAAGTGAAGAAACCATGACCCAAGGAGTCATAAGACTTACAAGAAAAGGACCAGTTCTCCCAAGCTTGTGTACTTTTCATGCTCAAAATAGAAATAAATAGATTTTATATCAGCATTTTCTAAGCTGAAATACTGAGACACAAAAGAAGTAAGCCTATCTTATAAAATCTGCTTTTAATTTTGTATTTGAAAGAGAAGATGCTCACTGTAAATCATTTTATTGTCTATATTTTCCAGAAGGAAAAAATAAACAAAAGAGCAGCAGGATAAAATTTATGTAGTAAGAGCCTGCACTCTCAGCAGATTAAAGGTAGATGACATACACCACTCATGCAGGATTGAACTGCACTATTGTCCCCTGGTTTTTCCAACAGTAACATTCCAACATTGTGAATTGACTAGGATTTAAAGTCAAATTATACTAAAGGATCAGGATCATTACTTAATGGCCTACTACAAAATTTATGTAAAATAGATAGTTACGAAGTTTTCTCTCACTCAAATATACCCTATTTCAACAATTCTCAAGAGCACCAACTTTTTCTTCCTCCTCAAACAGGTCACAGTTTGAGGCTGTTATACAACAGTCTTCCAGCAGGTGGCAGTCATGATGTAATAATGTGAAACTTCCATTAACACCTGTTAGGATCAAGAACTTTGGCAACCTCAAAACAACTTAGATTTTATGAAATACAACTTCAAATGTACAAGTTTCAGATCTGCAGAATTAGCCAGATTTGGATTGAAAATATTCAGAAGAAAAAAGTGTCTGTACATTCTTACTCAGACACTTCTGTTATTATTCCCTAAACAATACAGTGTTAAGTATTTATATAGCATTTACATTGTCGTAGGTACCATAAATAACTTAGCGATAATTTGTGGGAGGATGCACGTAGGTTATATGCAACTACTATGCCATTTTACACCGGGACTTAGTATTTGAGGATTTGGTTATCTTCAGGGGTCCTGAAATCTATTCCCCTTCAGATACCAAGGGGCCCCTGTACCTAATGACTTGCTTGAAGCAAGATACAGTCAAGAAAGAGTGGATTTTGAATGGAGATTATATGGTAATACTAGGTCCCTAGCTATTTTTTATCTGACATTTAGAAGCCTCAACTGACTATTAAGATGAAATGCCATCGTTCATGTTTTTCCAAACCTTGCTGAAAACAAAGGAATTGACAAGGGAAAGATGGATTGAATAAAGAAATCACCAACCAATGTAGCAAACCTAGTGTTTGTTTTTATCACTTATAGTCTAAGCATTTTAGTTATTAGCTTGTGGGGGAAATCTCTACCAAGGTGGGGAGTTGGGGTTACAAATTGTCACCATTATCATCAGCATTCTAAATTGTCCTCTTTAGTCCTGTATTACCTGCCTAGTGATGCCTTTACAGATTACCTCATACTTGGTGGGCTAAAACACACACAATTAATTTCTGACAATTCTTTATGTTAGACATCAGACAGGAGTCTTACTGGCCAAACCAGGAGGTCAGCAGGGCAGTGCTCCTTTCTGAGGAATCCAGGGTAAAATGTACTTCCTCCCTCTTTCCAGCTTCTGGAGGCTGGCACAGCCCTTGCTCCTGGTCCCCTCTGCCTCCTTCAAACCCAACAACCCTGCCTCACTCCAGCCTTATTTGTGTCATCACAGTTCCTTCCATCTCTTTCTCCCACATCCCTCTTGGCCTTTAAAGGGCCTCTGTGATTACCTCGGACCCACCCACACAATTCAATTGCTAATCAGTTGACCTTCTTATTTTAAGGTCAACTGATTGGCAACCTTAATTCCTCTGGGCCCTGTAACCTAATGTTGTCACAGGTTCTAGAAATTAGGACATTGTCATCTTTGGAGGTCTTTTATTCTGCCTACTAAAGTGTCCATCTGCCTTCTACCATCCTTGAAATGAATAACAGAGACCAATATTTGTTAAAAAAAAAAAAAAAAGTGGCCATTTCCTTTCTTTTTAGCCCGTGGTATAGTCCCCCCTGGACAGCTGCCACACTCTTCAAGGCCAGGCCCTGAGCTCATTACTGTCTCCCCATCTACAGCTTTAAGAAAAACTCTTTCACTTGCTTTCAGGCAGAGAAAGTCATTTAGTTTACTATAACTCTCTCCACATCCATCACTGATCTTGTAGTAAGTAACTGAATCTGCAGCATCTCTACTTCCCTTTTAGCAAAGCCTCAGCCTTTTCCTGAGGAAGAACCTGGCCCTTAGCCTCTCAGAAGATTGTCACCCTCACTTTCTCTTTGTCCCTATGGTTTTAGGAAGTCTTCTGACTAAAAGACAATAATTTTCCTTCCTTCCTTTTTTTTCTTTTTAATTTTAGAGATGGGTCTCACCATGTTGCCCAGGCTGGCTTTGAACTTGCAATCTTCCTGTCTCAGCCTCCTGAGTAGCTGAAATTACAGGTGTACACTACCAGGCCCAGCTCACTTTCATTCTTTTTTTTTTAATATTTATTTTTAGTTATAGGTGGATACAATATCTTTATTTTTTTTTTTTTAATGTGGTGCTGAGGATCGAATCCAGTGCCTCATGCATGCTAGACGAGGGCTCTACCTCTGAGCCACAACCCCAGCCCCACTTTCATTCTTTTTAAAGCTGTCTCCATTTCTCCCTGGATTTTTAATTATCTTCATTCTTCCACTGTGGTTTTTCTAATGTAAAAATGTTCCAGGCACAGGCTTTTATTCCAGGTTCTCAGGCTCATAAATATTCTACTGAGTAATTTACCCATTGCAGTTCAAGATGGTACAATCTTTGTATAATGGGAGTCCTCATTCCTCTTTTCTGTTCATTAAGAAAATCTCCTATTATAGCCCAACCCATAATTTAGGTTCTTGTCCTCCAAAAACATAATCAGGATTTATTTAATGACGATTCAAAGTGTTTAACAATTCCGTGTCAAGGTGGTCAATTAGGATAACAAACAAACTAAGGTAAAAATCAAGTCTTCATTGACTGACTACAACAGTGTAAGAAAGAGGCAAACAGTTCCCTGCTGCTGCCATTTTCAATGTGGAAAGGCATGGAGCAAATGTATATGGCGGGGGCATCATCTTCCCAATGGGGCCAATGAGGAACAAAGGACAGAAGGTCAGAAGCCTCCTGCCTCTTCATGGACCTGTGAACTGGTGGGAGAGAGGAAGAAAGGCCAGGCGTGGGCAGGTACCGGGCAAAAGGGGAGAAAGGAGCCTCATTTCAAAGTCCTCAATAAGGAGGGCTCTGAGTGAAGGCTTCCAGGTTAGGAATGAAGACATGCCCCTGACCATGACAGGCTGCAGAGAGGCAAGTCCTTGCAAAGAACTGCAAGGCACTGGCTGTGTTCACAAGTGTGATATGGGCAGGATTCTTCCCATCATGAAGTCTGCAAGGCAAAACCTGGTCATTGCCTGTCATAGAACCTTCAAGATCACACACCGGAGTTTGGCCTGGAATAAGACTCCTCACAAGGGTCCATTTAAATGCGGATGATGGGGGAAATGGGAAATTACATAAATTTAACCTCATTTTGATGAAATTCAAAATAAGCTATAGAAGTCAGAATCTGAGATAACCATCCAGTTTTGAACCATCAAATCCTTTGAAAGCTAATTTTAAATTATATAATCATAAAGCTAAGCAGCTGGATTACATCCTGTCCTCATCATTCCCCTACTAAAACTTTGTTTGCTGAATTTGACAACATCCTAATGCCATTGGGTTATGTCTGAGAATACTCCATTGAAATGATCCCTGTATTGATACAAAGAGGCTGTGAGTACATTGTTCCCATCACATGGCATCCTCTCTTTAAGGGCCATGAGAAATTCTCCTCTGATCTCATTGTGGGAATAGTTTTTATGTTGTGGGTCTTCTGAATCACATAACTTTTCATGTTTCTCTCTTCACAATGGCTAACAAGAGTCTCAGACCAAGTTTGTGGCCCAAGTTTGTAGCACATGTGTGGGAATCCTTTGTATGTGTTTTGTGTGTACTAATCTCACTCTTAGCTCTTCTTAGTTTGCCACCCTGACTTTTCCCTTTGATGTGATTTTCTTGCTTGTTTTAAGTTTATTTTTGTTGTTGTTGTTGTTGTTGTTGTTTTGTGTGTTTTCTTCATTCTGCCTAAAATTCCTTTGTGGAGTGAGGTACTTTTAAGTAAAGAAACACATTTGACATGGAAATCACATATAAAATGAAGATCTAGGTAAACTTAAACTCATTGGATGGCTCAGAAAGACACATATTCACATATGTGAAAACACATATTCAAGACACATATTCACCCTCACTTGTAATTATCCCAGGGGAGAACAGTAGAGCTCAGATGTTTCCTCTGTAGAATTGTACTTCTGGAATCATCCAAGACCATTTCCAATGCTTACATCAGAATGCTTAGCTGGAGGAAGGGATGGAGGGTGGGTCTTAACTCAATAAGTCTGTCCAAAAATGTTTTCAATGTTCACTTTTCAAAGGTCAAATTGGGGATTGGAGATGTAGCTCAGTGGTAGAGAACTTACCTACTATGTGTGAGGCCCTGGTTTCATTCCCAGCAACGTAAGACAATAAGACAAAGCTAAAAAGATAACTAAATAATCATTCAATCCTGGTAAAAGAGAACAAGTATTTCATTGAGAAACAATTTGAGGTTAAGAAAGGCAGGTGAGGGGCCGGGTCTGTAACTCCATGGCAGAGCGCTTGCCTAGCACGTGTGAGGCACTGGGTTCAATCACCACATTAATTAATTAAGTAATTAATCACCACATTAAAATAAAGGTGTTGTGTCTGTCTACGACTAAGAAAAAAAGCTTAAAAAGAAAAGAAAAGAAAGGCAGGTGCCTCATTTCATAGCTAACTTTGAAGTCGAATTTCAATAAAAGGAAAGGACAAATGATCAAGAGAGTGGAAGGTAACCTGGATTTTAACCAAAGTAATATGCAACTTATACAAAGCTTAAAACAAAAACAGCAGTCTTCTCCTGTTCCTGGTGAAGCAGAATAGACACCAACTTCAATTCTGTATTTTCTGATCTGTCCTTCTATGTTTTAAAAGAACATGATTAAAATGCCTTTATTTATTGATTCTAAGCACAATCCATGCAATTCTTATAATAGATAAGGTTTTAACTCTCCTTAACCACAATACCCTTCACCTCCTGCCATCTTCCCTAATCTTTCTGATTTATCAACATTCACTGCTTATATTATAACTGTGCAAATATCATTTCCTCCTGGCTTAAAAAAAATGAACTCGGTTGCATTTGTTTTCTTATATTTATTTTTTGCTTATCCTAAATTTAACGATTTCCTTATTTTTCACTTGTTTAGCTAAATACTTTTCCTGAGTCTTCTTATCTTCTTTCACAGTCTCTCAGTACAATTTCCCTATAGTCAAATCAATTACCTACAGTTTCCTTTCCCCCAGAGACCTCCTTCCCAGAGCGCAGGGTCTTACTGTTCCAACACAGAGTGCTCACACTCTGGGCTTGGCACTCAGCTGTGGTCCTGATAATCCCCTTCCAATTTCTCCTGGGTTGCAGTTCCTTATGTCTTCCTTTTCCTAGCTTTCTCTCTTTTGTCAGTGTAACATATCTCCTGGTATAAGAGGATACATGGAACCGGCATTTCTTAAGGTGCTGCATGTTGAAAAGGTCTTCATTCCACTCTTACGATGTTTTGGTCATTTGGATTGGGATGCATTCTGGGTTGGAAGTTACTTTCCTTCATTATCTTGAAGATGTTTCTCCATTGTCTTCTGGTGAAGAGTGTTGCTAACTGGGCAGTGGCTGACATTCTTAATTCTGACCCTTTGTGTGTGTGCAACTTGCCACCCACCCCCAATTTTATACCTCATTCTAGAAATTCTTGGTATCCTCTCTTTTCCCTTAGTGTTCTGAAATTTCCCCAAGATGTACTTGGGTGGGTGTATTTTTCTAACTGGTGGTGGGGCTCTCAGGGAACATTTTTTGCCTGGAAATTTAAAGCTCCTAGTTCTGGGAAATTTTCTTGGATTGCTTCTTTGACATTTTCTTCCCTTCAGTTTTCTCCTTTCCCCTGTTCTCATTTTTACCAATTAGTCAGCATATATTGAATTGATTCTCTAATTTCCTTGTGGCTTTACTCCTAAATTCTATCTATCTAGCTCTTTGTCCTACAAAAGGATTTGTTAAGATCCTAACTGTGAGCTACAGAGTCTGGTTGGTCATTCTGAGAGCCAGATGGAGGAAAGTGGCCGGGACCTCATATCAGTAAATAGAATTGCACTTAAACTTCTTGTTTTTCACTATCTGCTTCCGTCCATACTCCAGTGTGCCTGGCATCTTTAAGCCCACTGACTCTCAGGTCTCATGTCTCCAGAAAATAAGTCTCCCCCTTCGTCTAGGCAAGGAGGAGACTCAGTTGCTCTATGGCCCAGAGCAGGATAGGACCTGAAGTCTAAAAGCTCTTCAGAGAGACTTCCAAGTAATGTCCCCGAGTGGGCCCTCTGTACCCTGCTTCTGCATTACCCACTCCCTCTGATTCTCAAGGATCCCCAGAGTGCACCTGGCTTCCCACCAACTGATGGCTCTTAGCCTTCTTGGCCCTCCACTCTGATCAGGGGGCTGTTGTTCTTTCTTCCACTTTCACCTTCGTGTATCCTGGCTAAGGCATGCGTTGTCACCCAAATTCATTACAAATGGAGTTGTGCTGCTGTTTCTCATTCACCTTGCTTGTTCAGGAGCAAAAATGTTTTTACTTGGCCTTCTTAGAAGCAAAACTGCCCCTCCCCCCTTTTTTTTCTGAAATTGGTTACCCAACACTGTTTGTCAGAGCAAATGTGGAAACTCTTAAATTTATTTCCTGGTAACTTAAACAGTTCACACAATTATTTCCTGAACTTTGACAGTCTGTGGCATACCTAGAGCTTACAGGTACACACTTTGCATTAGGCAGGTAATTATTTCCCTGTTCCCATCTGTCCTCATTGCATATTTTAAAAGCACTCAAATCGGTGTGATAGAAGGTCCCTAAAAAAGCAGGCCAATCTTCAAAGAAACTAATAAGACATGACCTATTCCATGGAGAAAACAGGGGGGCAGAAGTTCAAAAGCAAAAGAAATGTCAACATGATTTGGAAAAGGCCAGTGAAGAATACCAATGTAAAAATGTTGTGCTTGTGGAAAGCTTGACTGGCAGAACAACGATGCCTACTACAACAATGTTAATAAAACATTCTGGAGTTGAAGAGCTTACTTCAGATGCCCTGGAAAAGTAAGAAAAATAATCCTGAGCCGTTTTCCAGGTTAGAAAGATTTTTTTGTTTACCCTTCTTTGCTACAGTTGGAGTCAAAATTCTGATGAATTGAATTAGCTCTTAATATTTCTAGCCATTTGGGTGTTTCCAGGAACAGGCTAAGGAAGAGGGTTCCTCCACATAAAAGTCCCAAGTGCAACTTCTCTTTCATCACTTTGAATGTTAGCTTTGAGTCAGTTGGTGACCTCAGGACACCAGCCCAATACACAGTCCTCCTTGGTCTCCAGGGTTCCCAAGTTGTCCGTTATCCATTAAGGTATCTGGCTTGTTTTGAGGAGACAAGAGCCTCAGAGTCAAGCAACCCTTCCAATTCAGCATCACATTCACATTTTTAAAAACCAAAAAGTTGAAGTTGAGATGGTGAAGCAGTGACAGAGGAGAAAGAGGGGAGACATTAGTATGGATAAGAGACCTGCACAATTCTTGAGAGCTATCAGGAACAACATTTAGTATTTATCTGGAACCTATTTAGTTTGTGTGCTTATTTATTCATTCGTGTTGCAAATTCTTTCCATTATAAATTGTTGTGTATGAGACTGTGCTATAGTGCAAATAATTACAGTTTTAGATTCAACTCCTGATTTTGACAATGCTTTTTCTCAGACTCAGTTTCCTCACCTTAAAAAAATTAAATAAAATAAAATGAATATTTAAAAAACCATTCTTGCAGGATTTTCCTAAGGATTTGAAATACTGTATATAAAATTATTAGCACATGACACCAAGTTCACTTACCCCACAGGCTCTCTCTGAAGGTAGATGAGGGTGTATTTGAAGATTCATAAATAATCATTACAGTGCTCCAAATGGAAAACACCGTCATAACAGCGGGGCAAGTCATTGGATGTTTACCTCCAAACACTTTAAAACATGCTGGACAGTCACCACCGAGTGGCATAGAAGCAAGGACTATTTCCCAGCCCTCAAAGGCCCTGTGGTTCATGACTCCTCACCAAGCAGCAAGCATGGTGGCCTTTGGCCTGGCGTTAAGAGGAGCCCAAGTTGAATCAGGGCTCATTTGTTGCTCTCTGCTGCCCTCTTGAGTACAGAACTTGGCCTTGCATCAAATCGGGTCTGGGTAGCAAAGGAGAAAAATACAAGGCAGGCCCAAAGCATAGCGCTGCACAACCCCACTTGAGCTCAGCATCCCAACAGCCCTACTCTGCAGGTGCGCATGTGTGCGTGCATGTCTGCCTCTGCCAAAAGATTGGTGAATGACAGTTTGCACTTCAAACCCTCCCATTTTCTGGTGCCGCTCCCTCCTCAGGCTCCCACTGCCCCAGGCTTGCTGTATAGCACCTCATCGTTTGGAATGATTGTCTGCACAACTCCTCCCTCCCTCTTGGTTGTTGATGGCTTAATTAAGATGGGTGTTAGGGCCCATAAAATTTTCTCATGTCTGTTGACCTGTAGTGGAATGTTTTGTAATACACAATAGCTACTGGAGTCATAAAGATATGTTTTGTTGTTCTAATTCCAGTTTAATGTCATATATATATATACATATATATATGTATATATATATATATATGTGTGTGTATGTATATATATATATATATATATATAAGATTACAGGTGAGTGCTATATATATTATATATTATGTAATATATATAATATATATAAAATTCTCTCTTTCTCTCTCACTATATATATACATATATATGTATATATATGTATATATATAGTAGTTGGACACAATACCTTTATTTTTTTTATGTATTTATTTTTATGTGGTGCTGAGGATTGAACCCAGTGCTAGGCGGGTACTCTACTTCTGAGCCACAACCCCAGCCCCCAAATTCCCTTTTAAGATCGAATTATATTTTAGTTATTAGTGTTTGCATTAGATTTTTGAGCATCCTTGAAAGCTGTGGTGCTAAATAAGCAGTAACTTCTTGTCAGGTGCGATAGCACTCACCTGTAATTTCAGTTACTCAGGAGCTGGGGCAGGAAGATGGCAAGTTAGAGGCCAGCCTGGGCAACATCTCAAAGTTAAAAAAAAAAAATGCTGGGAGTGCAGCTCAGTAGTAAAGCATGCCTGGATCCAATTCCCAGTATTAATCAGTCAAAGCAGCAATAGTGACTTCTTATAAATAGGCTTTCTTGTCTGGCACTCACAGTTTTAATAAATATCCTTTAGGTGGAAGAAGTAATTCCCAAATGGATTGCTTGGGGTTTACAAGAGGAGTCAAAAGGGTTAGGGAAGAAAATATCCAAACCTTTATTTTACCATAATATATTTATCTTCATCCTTCTCAACTATTCATTTTGAACAGGCTTTACAATATGCATAATGTTTGGTGACTGGCGCACACATGATTTATAAACAAATGGTCATATATTTGGAGAGAATGCTAATTTTATTTCATTTAGCTGTTTTGTTACTGAAGGGATTGACAATCATTCACTCCTAGAAGAGGAGCTATCTATCTAGAAGAGTAGCTATCTAGAAGATATCATCCTGGCTGTACTTCAAAATCACCAATGGAAATATTTTTTAAATTATATTAAACTCGTTTTATCCCTGACTCAGTGAATCCTAATCTTAAGAATGAGGTGTGGGATACATTTTTAACAAGCACCAAACCTTGCAATTTTGACACAAACCTCCCTTGTAAAAGCATGTTGTTCTCTAAACTGGAAGTTCACCAAGGGCAGAGTCAACCTCATTCACCAATGTGTCTACAGAGCCTCACACAATGCCCCACAGAGAGCAGAGATGTCATAAAAACTAGCTGAAAGAATGAATGATGAACAAATGAGCAACAGCCATAGCTAACTCCCCCAGTCCTGGTTTTCATGATTAGTGCTTTTATGATTGATTGTCTTTCACATTTGAGAACTTATTATCTATAAAATGGGATGGTTTATTCGATGACTTTTAATAATAAGGTGTTCACTACTCTAACATTATTGATCACTCACCATCTCCTGTTATCAATTACACTAAGTAAAAATATAAATCTTCATGCCTGCAGCTTTCTTCTGTATATTTGATAATATGCTTGAGATAAGAGTCTCAGCAGGAGGATTTCTAAGTCAAAGAATGGGAACACTTTAAAGCTGCAACTCCTGTGAGAAGGGTAAATTAATACTGACCACAGGAGAGGAGACTCTGGCTTTAGGAGCAAGAGCTTACAAGGTTTTGCAATTTGGCAGAGTGAGAATCTTCAGTGCAAATTTGTCCTGTGCCAAAAGGACTAGGAAAGTCAAATTGCATCCTCTACCCTATTTTTACCACTACTAGCACTTAGGTTGTCTAAACCTTCACCAATAATGTGAATATTCATGGTATGTGACAAGGATGCTAATTCTGAAGTTCTAGTAGGTGATAGAAAAAACATTCATTTCTGTACTAAAATAGTTCCAAGGAAACAGGACTAGCCAGGCATGGTAGTGCATACCTATAATCCAATGGCTCAAGAGTCTGAGGCAGGAGGATTATGAGTTCAAAGCTAGCCTTAGCAACTTAGCAAGGTCCTAAGTAATAACTCAGCAAGACACTTTCTCTAAATTAAAATATTTTAAAAAATGGCTGGGGATGTGACTCAGTGGTTAAGTACCTCTGGGTTCAATGTAACCACTTCCATGTAACCACTCCAGAATTCTGTCACCCAAGAGTGAACCCTGGAGCTAGACTGTCCCTGGAGCTAGACTGTCTTCAGCTGAGCCAAATGAGTTGGATTTTGTAACTCATCACTGACCAATCACCAGATGTGTGTTCCCACATATTATGTTGGGTACATTCCTTTCTTCAGCCAAGGGCTAAGTCTTCATTGGCAGTTCCTGTCCTACTTGCTTTCTAAATAGATCCACTCTTTAAAGGGGCAAGAGATGGCTCTGCTTCTTAATATGGGACTTGTTAACACACACTAATCTGCTAAGGAGAAAATAACTAAAATCAATATTTTAGACAACTATTATATTAAGACTTAAGGATCATTATAAACCACTGTTTCCTTTAAAAATTCCAGGAGGATCACATTACCATCGTCCTGTTTCTATTTTTTTTATTTTAATTAGGTATGTATGCATTTTGATTCATTGTATACAATTGTAGCATAATTTTTCATTTCTCTTGTTATACACAATGTAGCATCATACCCTATGTGCAGTCTTACATGTACCTAGGGTAATGATGTCCATCTCATTCCACCATCTTTTTTGTCTCCCTTACATCCTCCCTACCGTCCTTCTCCTTTGCCTAATCAAAGTTCCTCCATTTTTGCCATGCCTCCCCACTCCCTATTTTGGATCAGCATCCACTTATCAGAGAGAACATTTGGCCTTTGAGGGGATTGGCTTATTCACTTAGCATGATATTCTCCAACTCCATCCATTTACCTGCAAATGCCATGAATACTGAGTAATATTCCATTGTGTATATATAACAGTTTCCTTATCCATTCATCTATTGAAGGCACCAGAAAACTTCTATAATTAGTTAATAAATTCAGCAAAGTAGCAGGATATAAAATCGATACCCACAAATCAAATGCATTTCTATACATCAGTGATGAATCCTCTGAAAGAGAGATTAGGAAAACTACCTCATTCACAATAGCCTCAAAAAAAAAAATAAAATACTTGGGAATCAACTTAACAAAATAGGTGAAAGATCTCTACAACAAAAACTACAGAACACTAAAGAAAGAAATTAAAGAAGACCTTAGAAGACAAAAAGATCTCCCATGCTCTTGGATAGGCAAAGTTAATGTTGTCAAAATGGCCATACTATCCAAAGCAGTATACAGATTCAACTCGATTCCAGTTAAAATTGCAATATCATTCCTATTCTTAAGATTAGGATTCACTGAGTCAGGGATAAAACGAGTTTAATATAATTTAAAAAATATTTCCATTGGTGATTTTGAAGTACAGCCAGGATGATATCCTCTAGATAGCTACTCTTCTAGATAGATAGCTCCTCTTCTAGGAGTGAATGATTGTCAATCCCTTCAGTAACAAAACAGCTAAATGAAATAAAATTAGCATTCTCTCCAAATATATGACCATTTGTTTATAAATCATGTGTGCGCCAGTCACCAAACATTATGCATATTGTAAAGCCTGTTCAAAATGAATAGTTGAGAAGGATGAAGATAAATATACTATGGTAAAATAAAGGTTTGGATATTTTCTTCCCTAACCCTTTTGACTCCTCTTGTAAAAATCATTTCAAGAGCTGCGATTGTAGCTCAGTGATAGAATGCTCACCTAAAACGTGTGAGGCACTGGGTTTGATCCTCAGCACCATACAAAAATAAAATAAAGATATTGTGTTCACCTACAACTAAAAATTTTTAAAAATCATTTCAAGTTAACATAGAGGTCCTCATGAGGTTGGTATAATTACCTTTGTTTCTGTTTCTAGCTAAGAAAATAATGGAGGGGGCATGAGCAATCCATGGCAAAACTCACACCAGAGCCCAGGCCTGTCTACTGCCTCACAGGCACCTTCTGTTACTTCTCAGGTAGGAACAAGCACACACTTGTTTGCCAAAATACCAATGGTTTTGCAAAAAAAAAAAAAAAATGCAAACAAGTTAAGTAGGCCTGCACAGTTTGGAAGTATGGGTCAGAAAAAGAAAGAAAGAAGGAGAATAAATAATGGGGGAAAGAACAATGGTAAGAGAAGGAGGTAAAAAGAGGTACATTCTTATATTATCAAAGCTTGATGTTCATGGTCATGGATGCACGTGGCAACCTCCAGTACTTGTCTTATGTATCTTCCAGATTTACCATATCACCAATGCAAAATAGCTTCACAGCATCTGGGCTTCTTGTGTGAAGACTTCACTACTTGCTTGCCACCCTCCCTCCTTGGTCATGGCAAGGTGGGTTGAAGTTACGGAGAAGATGAATCAGCTACCTACTATGGTGAAGGTGACAAATTATCAAAATTAAGGAATAATCAGTAGTAGCCAAAAATTAAAATTCAGAAATATTATTCAAACCTCACCAAACCTAATTGTTTTATGTTAAAAATAATGTCTTGGGGCTGGGGAGGTGGCTCAAGCGGTAGCATGCGGCCAGGGTTCGATCCTCAGCAGCACCACATACCAACAAAGATGTTGTGTCCGCCGAGAACTAAGAAAAAATAAATAAATGTTAAAATTCTCTCTCTCTCTCTCTGTCCCCCTCTCTCTCACTCTCTCTTTAAAAAAAAAAAAAATAATAATGTCTTTATCAAGTACAGGTCACATGCCTAAGAGTCTCTCACAAAATTTGACATTCAAGTGTTCCAATAAGAAGACTTGGACATATGTGGATAAAGGGGTATAACACAAGAAATGACTGTGGTGACTGCTCAGATGAATCAGGTTAAAAATTAAAATATGTAGTTGATTTTTTCATGTGTTCTTGGAGTGGCTACCCTTACATTTCAGTTACTTAAATTGATTCCTACTTAGAAATCTTCCTTTAGGATACTTATCTACATCACTAAGAAATCCTACCACCTCAAGGCCTGAGGGATACAGCTCAGTGTTGGAATGTATGCCTAGCAGGCATGAGGTTCTGTTTCCATCCCCAGAATCAACCCCCAAAAAGAAAAAGAAAGCGATTCTAAAACTCCAGTAGTTTGTATCCATTTAAAGCGAATAAGCTCTTTAGATAACAAATAAGTAAAGCCAGTTTTGCTGGAATTAACAAAGAAATAATCTCAATAGACAGCTCTTGGATGTTAGCAAATTCCATTTGGGTTTCTTTGGCAAATTTGACAAAAATTAAATAAAAATCTGTGGAATGAATACTTTAACTCTCAAAAAAAAAATTGTTTCTCACCTTTTGTCTTGTCCTTGCCCTTTCTTCCCCACTTTCTTCCCTGTCTTCCACCATGTTCCCTAGAGTGCATTATCATTGAGTAGCACCCTTGATCACCAGTGGTAAGGCTGGATTATTTCTAAAACTGTGGCAGTAGATAGAATTCCAATGCATCATGGCCTCCTATCAACATATAAGACTTATCAAAAAAAAAAAAAAAACACTGAATTTCCTGTCCTTGGTTATCATGTTAGAAATAGAAATGCATCCCAGGATTCATCCACTATAATGCTTTAGTAAAAAAGGAATAAAAGTATATAGAGATCCACTTCTTCTGGCTAGATGCCAACTGATTCTCTTCCCTGCTAACTGAACATACAAACTCTTATGAAACCTTCCCTGTTTTTGAAACATATCAGTATGTTTATTTTTAGATTGAAGGCAGAGGTAGTACTCTTCTTGGCTTTACAAAACACAAGTAGAATCTCTAATAAACATCTACGGTTTTCCCATTAGACAGTTTTTACTATTTTTCATACCCAAAGAGCTATGTCTTGCCAAAATCATCTTTTCTAGTCCACATTGACATTTTGACAATTGTGTTTTTAAAAAATAAATACAAACAAGTGCTGGGGCTGTAGGTCAATGGCAGAGCACTTGCCTAGCATGTGCGAGGCACTGGGTTCAATCCTTAGCACCACATACAAACAAATAAATAAAAGAATTTTAAAAACTTAAAAATAAATAAGTACAAACAACCAGAATGAAATACATTCTGCTGCTATGTATAACAAATTTGAACAAATTGACTAATTAAAAAAATAAATACAAATGTCTAGTTTCACAGTGTTCAAAGTGTCCCAGTTGGAGATATGACACTATTTTCTCTGTTGACTGCATTGGCATTCCCAGAACTCGCTGCAAAAATGGAGATATGAAAACTTGTGTGAATAGAAGAAGAATTTTCTAATTATCATTTTGGAAAATCTGAAAACTGTTATTAGGTGTCTTCAGATTTCTCTCAAAAGTAACATGTTTACCTAAGTGTCTTATTTGAGTAGGGAACCAGGAAAAGCTACAAAAGAATGTGGACCCAGTATTAATGAAGAAAAAGAATACGAAGAAATCAGAGCCAACATATAGATACACTGACCATTTTTTAAAATGTTTCTCAATTTTAGAATGTAGTGTTTTTGGTTTTTTTTTTTTTCCCTTCATAGGACAGGGTTATGGGGCTCATACAAGTGGACTCTAGCTTGATTATTTCAACAAATATAAAGGATAATAATTTTAAGAGCTTTTAGATAAAAAAAGATGTCTATCTCATTAGTATGGCCCTGGTTCAGATTCAGCTGAAAATTAGTTTAGTCCATAATTAGTCTTTTTAAAAAATCTGTTCTAATTAATTATACATGACAGCAGAATGCCTTTTGATTCATTGCTCTCAAATGGAGCACAGCTTTTCATTTTTTTGGTTGTATGTGATGTAGAGTTGCACCATATGTGCAGTCATACATGTACCATCTTTCCTGCCTCCATTCCCCCTCCCCACCACCCCTCCCTTTTACCCAATCGAATTTCCTCCATTCTCCCTATGCCCCACCCGCCTTATGGATCAGCATCCACTTATCAGAGAGAACATTCAGCCTTTGGTTTTTTTTGGGGGGGTGGGGTGGGGGGATTGGCTTATTTTGCTTAACATGATATTCTCCAACTCTATCCACAAATGCCATAATTTTATTCTTTTAATGCTGAGTAATATTCCATTATGTATATATACAGTTTCTTTATTCATTCATCTGTTGAAGGGCATCTAGGTTGGTTCCACAGTTTAGCTATTGTGAATTGAGCTACTATGAATATTGATGTGGATGCATCACTGTAGTATGCTGATTTTAAGGCCTTTGGGTATAGATGGAGGAGTGGGATGGGTACCACCTCCCAGCAAGTTTGAGGAACCAGCTAGGTCAAATGGTGGTTCCATTTTAAGTTTTATAAGGAATCTCCACACTGCTTTCCATAGTGGTTGCCCCAATTTTCAGTGCCACCAGCAATGTATGAGTGTACCTTTTCCCCCACATTCTTGCCAATATTTAATATTTTTTGATTCTTGATAATTGCCATTTTGACTGAAGTAGTTTTGATTTGCATTTCTCTAATTACTAGAGAAGTTGAACATTTTTCATATATTTGTTGATCAATTGTATATCTTCTGAGAAGTGTCCGTCCAGTTCCTTAGCCCATTTACTGATTTGATTATTTGTTTTTGGTATTAAGTTTTTTGAGTTCTTTATATATCCTGGAAATTAGGGCTCTGATGTGCATGTATTAAAGATGTTCTCCCATTCTGTGGGCTCTCTCTTCACATTATTGTTTCCTTTGCTGAGAACAAGATTTTTAGTTTGAATCAATCCCATTTAATTCTTGATTTTATTTCTTATGTTTTAGGAGTCTGATTAAGAAAGCCAGGTTCTAATCCGACATTAGGCGTAGGGTCTCTGGTCTAATTCCTAGGTCCTTGATCTACTTTTGAGTTTTGTGCATGGTGAGACATAGTGGCTTAATTTCATTTTGTTGCACACGGTTTCCCTAGCACCATTTATTGAAGAGGCTATCTTCTCGACAATGTGTGTTTGGCACCTTTGTCTAGTATGAGATAACTGTACTTATGTGTGATTGTCTCTGTGTATTCTATTCTATACCATTGATCTACAAGATCTATTTTTGTGCCAATACCATGCCGTTTTTGTTACCATAGCATAGCTAGTCTTAATAGCAGAAAGCTTTTTCCACCAGATCAGAATTGCCTGCTCCTCTAGTCTGTCAGAGCTTAACATTATTTCCAGTAGGTAGTGACCTTGAAAGAGCAGGACTAGGTTTGAATCTTGTACTATCACTGTAGGGGCTGGGTGACCTAAGAAAAGTAATTTCACCTCTTCAAAATTGTTTCCCCATCTGAATAAAGTGGCTCTCTAAGGATTTTTATAACCAGACATAAAATAAGTGGTGTACTATTGATGTCATAGTATCTAAAGGAATTGTAGATAATCAAGAGAAAATCTACAAGGATACAGTAGATCATATTATTGTTCAAAATTATCTACTACCCTGCTCTGGGGGAGAATTATCCTCCCACACTCCCATGGGCATCAGATTTGACTATGCATGTGACCTCGTCTGGCTGATGAAATGTGAACATTAGTAGTATGTATCACCTCCCACCAAGTTTGAGGAACCAGTTGTTTATCTTCTTTTCCCTATAAATGAGATTGGCAGTGTTCCAATTAAAGGATGTACCTGTAGTAAAGTACACATAAACTAAAGATGTCAAGTGTAATAACCTTTGTAGCAATTAAAAATTTTAGTCACTTGTTAAGTGTATCATAACCCTATCTATCCTGATAAAAGAGATTACAGGAAAGCAAAAAACAAAAAACTTGTCTGACTAGAAATCCATTACACCTCTATGTAGTTCTCTTCTATAGATCTAGGTCAAACAGCTGGACACTTATTGTGATAGTAGCAGTTTTCTTAAGCGCATGACCTATTACTGTCATCCTAAAGACTCAGGATGAATAGAGGACTTTTATGCTATTCAAAGCATTTCAGATAGATACCAGCATTATTAACAGAAATGCAAACTTTCCAGAGTTTGGGAAGGTCTCCCACTCCAGACCTTCCCACTTCATTGCCCTCCCATAGTATTCTACTTGGTTTTGTCAGCTACATGTAAAAATGACTTATGTAACAGCTTTACACACCATCATCTCTGCCAAGAAGGAAGCTATGAGGGGCCCCAGTAGGGGTTGCAGTGGAAACTGGAATCAATGTAGCAAAGCCCAACCAGTTTGTAATTTTGTTAATTGTTCAGTCCTCAGGGTCCATTGTTACTGTAACAATGTACTTTAACAGGAGTTAAAGAAAATGAGTCAATGTAAAGATGCAAATACTCTTTACATAGTCCTTCATTTTTGATTTTTGGTACTAATAGGGACTTTTAGGTATAGCAGTATAGTACCTTCAAAAGATCCTTGTGAATTGCTATAAATATTTATAATTGTCAGAAGTAGAAATAATTTTGTTCTCTAACTGGTCTTGCTACTGATTATACATAATTATTTTTTTGTATTTTTTTAAAATATCTAGTTTTAGTTGTCAGAATATCTTTATTTTTATCTATTTTTTTATGTGGTGCTAAGGATTGAACACAGGGCCTCATATGAGAAGCAAGTGCTCTACTACTGAGCTATAAGCATGGCCCAATCATTTCATCATGATTTGTAATTTTTTTAGTTGTATAGCTGCTTCAACAAAATTTCCAGTAATTCTTTAAGTCAAGGGAATTTCCTGGGGTGATGGAACTATAAGTATCCCGACACTGGTCACAGTATACATTACATGATAACTCTTACACCTGTATATACTCTCAATTCTACTGTATGCTAACACTTTTAAAAATTAGCCCTGGCCATTTATAGGATTATTACTTAGTAAAAATACAAAGTGATCCAGGAGACATTCCTACTAGAAACACTTTTTTTCCAATCATTTCATAAAAGGATTATTCTACAAAGAAAGGATACAGAATCTGAATTTCAAGGTGTATTTACAGAATAGAAGTACAAAGTTCCTACTTCATAAATTGAAGATGAAGGTGGGAAAAATTAAGATGATACACATAAGGTTCTTAATGTTACAATGAAGACAGACAATATTAAGAGAAAAAAAAACAACCCTTTGCTTACCTACAGGAATATTCAAACCATATAGTTAAACCATAGAAACCCTAAGGGCTTGTGGAGTGCCAAGTTTTCAAGCATGAGAGTTTTATATCACCTTTGTTATATTATGCTGTATTTTTAAATCTTTAATTATATTTCATCAAAGGCTATCAGTCATATAACATGCCAATGTTTAGTTTTCCATTGACAACTTTGCTTGCTGGGCATGGGTCATTGTCAATGAAATAAATAAAACCATTTACTAGGCAAAGAACTTTATTAACCTTTGTTTCAAACTTTATTCCCAGGCTTCTTCAGCTTAATTAGCTGCAAAGAATAAATTGTGTATAAGCAAAAACTGAAAAGAGCTGCAGTGTCCAAGGGGCTTGGGCTTAAAAATATTAGAGATCTAGATTTTATCAGATCCATAAACAAAACAATTTTAAAAAGCAGTCATAATATAAAACAGCAGCTCCCAGTAACTTCTTCAAGTTTATCTTCTTTAGAAGTTGATCAGTTCAGTTTGCCTCATTCTTAGAAGCCTCATCAAAATTCTCCACAAGATCTAAGGAGGAAAAAAAATTCTGAAAAAAACCACTCTACAAACAATTATCAAATCTTAACAGGAGATATTCTTAAAATGCTCTCAAATTTAAACACATGTCATTATTTCCAGAGGCCACTATCTACTTGGTACATTGAGAACTGCATGTTTTGGCATATAACTAATACCAAAGAAAGCTATTAATAACAATGATTTAATAAGCACACTTAAATGTTTATACCCTCTCTATTCCCCTCCCATTAAAAGAAAATAAACAATGCAATGCATCAATCAATATGGGGAAGCAGAACCAAAGAAGACCATGACAATGACACGATTTTAAAGTTTTCTTGGGCTCTTATGCACTTGTTTATGCCAAGTGGCAATATTAGTGATTCTCCTGCTCATTTCATTATTTGTTTTAGAACAAAGTAAATTATCCAATAATAAAGAGAAAAATGCTTCAAGATTACCAAAGAAGCTATTCTGCCACAGATTTTATTATATCCCAAGATAATTAAGCAACTTCTCCATGCTTTTTCATGAACTCACAAATTTTTTTAAAAAAAAATTTTTTAGTCGTAGCTGGACAGTATCTTTATTTATTTATTTTTGTGATGTTGAGGGTTGAACCCAGCACCTTACACGTGCTAGGTGAGCACTTTACCACTGAGCCACAACCCCAGACCAAAACTCACAAATTTTTAAGTAGGAATCAAAGGTTATTTCTGATCCACAGATCATATACCTACTTATTTAATATTTAAGGTTATATACCTATACTTTGAGAACCCAAACAGAAAAGAAGTCAAGCCAATAAACATTAAGTCTTATATGTCAAGAGCTTTGTAATGTTGTGAACAACCAATAAAAAAACAACAACAACAAAAAAAAAAACATTAAGTCTTAGTTAAAAACACTCCATTATTGTTTTCATTCCATGTCCCCTGCCCCTCACTTCCCACACCCCCATCTCCAAGGTAGTTTATCTGTGAAGACTCTTTGTTCTCCCTTGCTAAGATAACCACAAGTGAAGGATCCTACCTGGAACTTCATCATCATCATCCTCTCCAGTAGCAAGTGGTGCTTTTCCGTCCACAGCTGTGAAAGGAAAACAAATTAACATATATTTCTCCAGGTTTTCAACAACATTAACAAAAGAACAGATAAAATGCCAAGTGTTCTTACAATCTATATTCATAATGGCAAGTGACATGTGGGATTTTGCCTATAGTACCATTAATAACATGATATTCTGATGTTTACAAGGGACAAGAATATTAATAATGACAAATTATATACCCATCTTTTCAATCCCTCTGGCTCACCATAAGCTCTGAGAGCAGGCAAGAGCCCTCAGGGTACAGACAGGTAAAACCCACACACCATCTAATGGTTAACATTATTTTAAGAAGCAAATGAAGTGGTCAGATACTCTGCTGTTTGTGCATAGCATAAAGCTCAACAAACATTTACTGAAATGAAATAAAAGATTCAAAAAATTTAAAGTGTCTTTGAATGGCATTCATCCTCATCACTCCTTTATCAAACAAAAATGTGAACAAAGGGTGAGGGTTGAGATCTCAGAGTACTAGACCTTTATAATTATCAGTGGGATATTTTAAAAACCTGCTATAGTTCTGAGAGCTCAAGATGGCTTAAAACCTTTTAATATCTATCTATGTATATCAACACAAATATAAAATGAGGCAGAGGGAGTCAACACCTAGAAAAACATGGGTGACTAAATATTAAGTCATATAATAAGACAGATTTCCTCCTATATTCCCATTCTTCAAAATCTTAAGCAAAAACCCTCAGTGTAAAGTTGTTGCATCCTCCCCCTTTATGTATATGTATTCAACTACACTACTCTCTATCTTGAACAAAATCCCTAGCAAACTGTAATTAAAACCTCTAAAACACTGGCAGGTCATCTCTTAATAATTATTGGCAATTCCAACTGTAGTAATACAACTAAAGAAATCTACAACTACAGCAGACAATTTGTTATGTATTCCAAAATAACTTCAAGAGTCCAAATATTCCCAGCACATAGAAATGATGAATGATACGGAACAGTTAATTACACTAATATATTTTTAATCAATTCTAACTTATTAGTGGTTACCAGAAAGTCCAAAATTAACATTTTCATCATTTCCAGCAAACAAAGGTAAATATCCTTAGTACAAAACAAATACTCCACTAAATCAACTATAATGATCACAAAAAACTAGATAAATTCTACGAACACCAAGAACACTTGTTTAAAAATCAGTTAAAAGTGTGTATTTAAGACTAAAGTTCACATTCCAGATTTAAAAACAAAAATCTCATCAACTTTGAGCCCTGAGATCAAAAAAATGCGCTGCTAAATAAGTACCCCTAGTAAAACCACTTCGAGGAAACTCACATTGTTTGGGCAGAGCTTCAGCCAGTCTCCTTAAACTAGTCAGACTGTCTGCACCAAGTTGGTTTAAGATGCTGGGTAGCATTTCTGTCAGCTGCTTTGTCTCAGCATGGCCTGTAATGGTGAAAGTGTTTGCTGCCAGAGACGCCTGAACTTTAGGGTTGTTAAAGTGGATCACTGTTCCTTGGTTTGTAAACATATTCACCTAAAAAGAAAAAATAAATAAATAAAATTAGTATGCCCATTCAAGAGCCCTTTAAAAGCAAAAACAAAAAACTGAAATCTGGCTAATTAATCTATTATTTCACTTTGAAATTCAGGTGAAATTTTGCCTGCAATGAAATCTGTTATCAAATAGCTCTCAAACTTAACAATCTCCCTCATATTAGTTAACAGAGTAAAACACATTTTAGAAACTTTAAAGTCTAGCGGGATATGAAATACTTTGCTAAAAACAGATTTACAATTTTTTTATTGCATGAACATGTAATCTTTTTCCAGCCAAGTCTTATTTGACTCTTACCTCTTCAATACCAGAGATATTGTTTACCCCTAACTTCTTTAAAGAGAACTGAAGTTTTTTATCATCTGCTGTAGCTGTTCTATGAACCACCTTCTTCTTTCTGCGAGCAGTTCCCTAATATAGGGAGGAAAGGAGAAAACAGCACATTTATAATATAACAATAAACATTTTCAAGTGGGAGCAGTTTCTAATTCTTTTCTGGCTTTAGATTCTGCATGAGAAAATAACCTTAACCACAAATTATGCAGTTAAGTAGGCAAACTAAGGTAAAGACGGAAGCAAAAAGAGAAAAAGTAAAGAATTGTTTATAAATCTTTAGTAACTTCTAAGCTTTTAAGTTTTGTCAGATTTTTTTTTAAAAAAATCCTTTGAGGGCTGGGGATGTGGCTCAAGGGGTAGCGCGCTCGCCTGGTATGCGTGTGGCCCGGGTTCGATCCTCAGCACCACATACAAATAAAGATGTAAAAATAAATAAATTCTCTCTCTCTCTCTCTTTAATAAATAAATAAAATAACAGTAAAAAAAAATCCTTTGAAAGTCCTTAACATTTAAGTCCTTTTATACTATCTGTTATAAAAGTAATTATTTTAAAAAGCTCCACATCCAAAATTACTTACTTTTACGTTAAAGAAAAATCAACATTTAAAACAATACTCCCAGGCAAGATAGTGTGTGGAATAATCATATAGATCTATACATGTACTTCTACAGAATCCTAGAGTAAAAATCTGAAGTTCTTATTTTAACTTACAAGGCCCCCATACATGATCTGGACTGCCCTTAATACTCTGCTTGACCATATTCTCCATAGCCAAATAAACCTCTTTGCTGTTCCTTAAACAGGCCAAACAGGCTATGAACCCAGGGCAGTGATACATGCTCTCTTCTCCTAGCATATGCATGGTTCCCTTCCTCACTGCAGAACTCTGTTCTTATGTTACCTTATCAAAGAGGCTTTTATCAATTAAAAATATAAAATAGCAACTCCTATACTCATCTTTCTATCCTGGTTTACTTTTCCTTATAAAACTTATTTCTGTAAAATATAATCTGAGTTTCTGGAGGCATCTATTCTGTTCACTGTTTACCCAATCTAGCTCATTGAAGACACTCAAGGACACCAACCACCTCACCAACCCCAAAACTCTAAATCTATTTCTGATTCATCTTTTAAAACACTATCAAGCCGTTACCTTTTCTGTGCCTTCCCTAATACTCCTGTGCCAAGTCACTCCCATCTCTGTATTTTAAAAATGCTTCTATTATACTAGGCATTTATCACAGATTAATTACATATTTTTAAAAAAATGACTCCACTACTAGGCTAGAAATCCCCCTAAAGACTTTTCCCTTCTTAAATTTTACCTTTTCAGGATTAAAAATAGCAAAGGCTTAAATAAATCACCATTTAAAGAACACACACACAAACTGATTATCAAATCCTCCCCCAAACAGAATAATAATCACACTGAAGTGGTTGTGTAGATAGATACCTCATTTCCAAAGATACCCGTAAGATTACAAAAACAAAACCAGCAAACCACCTATAGGTTCTATACATTTCACATGTGCAGAGTTCAATTTTTACTAAGTTATTTTGTTCTGATTAAATAATGCAATCGAAAGCTTTTATAATATCAATCCTTAAAACCTTAAAAGTAGCTGACATCACTTACTCTAAGGCAAAACTCACTCAATTTCACATCCCATAAGTAGGTTTTTTAAAAGGTATAGAAAATGTTTACATAGTACAATGACAACAGAAATACTTTTATATAAGCTAACAAGTATTAAGATGTTAAGCTAGAAAGTCAGCTTTAAAAATCTTGGAAAACCTTAAGAGTTTCTTTTGCCCTGGTATGATGCCTTTCAACAGTAAAACCTAATGATCAGAGTAACAAGCTTGCACACAAGAACATTATTCCTCAAACTGTGGAATAATGGCTAAAAATATACTGATATAGAACATCCCAATGATAGTTCGCAAAGAATATGATGAGTTTTTCTGGCTTCCAAAGGCTACAGCCTGGTAATTGTTGAAAAGGACAAGAAACACCTAAAACACTTAATGTGTTAATGTGAAAAGTGTGGATCTTGAAGATTAAAAGTGTCAGCAGAAGAAAGGATGCAGGGGCAATCAGGATATTCACTGCTGGCAAAGTCCAGTAATTTATCAGAGCTGCATCATAACTATTTAACCTAAGTTAAACTTTTGCCTACTTCACAATAGACTCTTCTTGAAGGCAAATGCTTAAAGTCTGGAAAATTTAATAGATAATAAACTTGTACTATGGAAGCCTCACAAGTTTTACCAAGTAAAGACATGCTCTGTTTCAACAAGCTGCCACACCTTGTTAAATACTAGGAATGTGCTAACAATACAAAATACAAGTAGGCAGACTTCTGTCTAAAGCAAACTTCTGACTTAAGTAAATTACATAGAGAATGATCTGAAAAACAAGTCCCAAAAAGAACCGCCATGAACAATCAGTATCCACAAGGGGGAGGGGGGAGACTCAATTAACCCCAAAATGATCATTTAAAATTCAATTATTTCCATTCTCTCAGTTTTAGCATAACTGCAAAGTCAGAATAGAAAAGACATCTGCTTAGGTAATACTTTCAAAACAATCACTGTTCTTAAACTCCAAAATGTATAGAAAGATATTTTCAAATATCCTTGAAAATACAGAACTAACCAGAAGGGCACTTTGCTCAGAATGCTTTACAGAAAGGTCTTAATTTATATGACACAAACTTCTAACTTAAGTATTAATAGGAAAAACTATTGAAAAACAAAAAGGGCTGAGAGTGTAGCTCAGTGGTAGAGTACTTGCCTAGCATGTGCTGGTTCTAGATCCCTAGTACAGAAAAGGAACAAAAAAATCCCACTGACTTTGTACAAATTAAACCAAAACAAGTCAAGTTATGGAGAACAAGGATCTAACTGAAATGACACATTTTTTCCTACTAAAAAAATTGGGAAACATTTTGGTTCTACTTATTCACTGTAACACTGAAAGCAAACATTTACATAAAAGCAATGTTTTTTAGTTCAAATGTTTATTTATTCTCGATTCATCTGCTTTTATCCCTTTTAACATACAACCTGCAAGTCTCATTCATATTTATCTAACCTGCACTTCCCGCCCTCACCCCGAATTTACTACTTTTGTTAATTTCTCAAGATGGGCAAAGTGGCAAATCAACAATATCCTAAGTGCAAATAGAATGTCAAAAATAAAACTACTAAAACTTACTTTTCCACCAATTCGCACTTGTGCCTGCAGTTTGGCGAGTTTTTCCTGGTTCATGATAGTTTCTTTCATCTAGAAAAAGGGACATTCTCAGCATGGAAAAGTCAAACTCAATCTCGCATTCCACGCTCGCTATTTCCCAAAACACCAGTAGAACAAATGTCCTACACAGGCCAAGGCCTTCATCCCAAATCCACCCCGCAAAGCTCCAAATTTCGGCTCGGAGAGAGCTCAAGGAGCACCCATCTCCCCCTCTCACCCCCACAACCCCCCCCCCCGCCACTTACAGCCCTAAACAAGGGCTCTACCCCCATGCCTGTCCAGCTCCCCCCACCCCGGCCCTGGCTCGGCCTCGGCCTAGCCAGGGCCTGCCCGGCCCGGCGCATCTCCGCAAGCCTCGCGGTACCTGAGGCTCCTGTCCTCGGGTTCCGCCGCGAGGTGGAGGAAGAGACGGCGTCGCCTCGCCCCCAGGGCAGCCGCCCCTGGCTCGACCTCGCCCCCGAGAGTCAGCCTGAGCGGGTGCGCCTGTCCGTCGCATCGCCTTCCTGTCCTCAGCCCTGTCCCTCCCTGTCTCGCTCCTTCCGGGAACTTCCCGCCCCGATCCCGTCCTCCTCCCACGCTGGCGTCCAGAGCCTTTTTGTACCTTGTCGGAGCGGAAATGGGGCCGCGCGGGGGACTAGGGTTGGCGCTCAGGGGGTCTCAGGCAGACCAGCTGAGATTAGGCGCACACACGCGGGGACGCAAGATGGCAGCTAGAGGGAGGTCGGAAGTGATGCAACGCCACTTCCTCCAAAAGTCAGGAAATAGGCTTTGTCTCACTGCGCACGCGCAGCGGCGCGCCGCGACGTTTGTGATGGCTTTGCCAGCAGCCGGCCTCCAGTCTCCTCTTGTTTTCCAGCGGCGGTAGTCTGCATGGGGGCGCCGCCCATAGTCCCGGGAAAGGGCAGCGAAGTCCGAAAACTTGATTCTTTACAGTTAAGGTTGAGTAAATGCATCTTAACTCCTTCGGGCCCGATCCCGAAGTTCGTTAAGGTCAGAAGAAAGGGTTTAGGGTGCCCAACCTGTGCTCGTGTGTTTGGCAGGTGTCCACACACTGAAATGTGTAGATCGGAGAACTGTCAAAAACTGCGAAGCTAATTTTGCTTTCCAAGATTAGATGGTTTTGTAGATTTCGGTTCAGCATTTCTGAGGAGTGTGTTCAGAATTCATCCCTGAGCTCCACCCCTCTAAAAGCAATTTGTAGGACCAGAGGTGGGGCTGGATAATCTTCTTTTCAGCGACTCTAGAGGACAATGAACCTTTTAAAACCCAGCTATGTGTTTACCTTCTATTTCTTTCATAGGCAAAAAGCTACTTTTGATAGCGAATTGGCATGGATTTGTCAATAGCGATTCACAATGGAACAGATTTTACCTTTCTTAACTAATTCAGTCAAAGACAAAATTGTGCCTGCTGTGTTTGGAGAGACTAAATTCGTGGATGTGGGTTAAAATATGTTAAGTGCCAGGACAAGCTTTAAGGAAATCTTAAAACCAATTTTTAAAATGGCAACTAAAACAAAAGATGCTATCTAGTCAAATTTTGTGGTCATATCTATGAAATGTTTTTGCATTTCAAAAGTAAGTCAAAAAATCTTAGCCAGAGAAAATAAAATTTATATAGCAAGAAAATTTGTGTAAGTGCATACTCCTTCCAATTAAGATAATTTTTTTCTTTGAATATTTTTTAGGTGCAAATTTACTAAAACTGTGGTATCTTATTAAGAAAATCACTGAGATATTGCTTTTTAGATTAATCGTAACAGTTATTTTATATTAAAAAATGTTGCTTCTATTATAAAATGAGTAAGTTTTAGTACATAAAAGGGTGTTAGTATTGTTAGATCATGTGAATTCCCATCCTGATGGTGAAGATCAAATAAAAATGCTGCCCAAATTATCCAGTACAATAAAGATATAAAATATATGGAAATACTTCCCTTTTTGAAAGGAATGTATGTCTTTGTCCAGGAACATTTTCACCCCTTTCCTCCACGTGATACAAAGAGCATTTGAAACTTCCTAGTTGTGATGTTTTCTTGTTTTACATAAACAAGATTTTGTACATATGTAATCAATACCTGTTTTCGAGAATTGTTATACATCTGTTTTCAGGAAATGTGAGTTATTTTTTACTCTTTTGTAATTTTAAATATCAAAGATGATTATAGAAGAGAAGAATTTTATTTTAACCCCAGCTGTTTCCCACTTATTTTGTGAGCAGCCAGGCACTTATTTCTAGTTCTGGTCATATTTACATATCAATCTCTTCAAAAACAACTGAAGGGATTTTTTCTCCTCTCCACCATCCAAGTAGTTACTTCCTTGTAATCTTGTTTGGAAATACCATTTTCTGTGTGCTCCCAATGTCTACATTTGGGAGCACACATTTCTGTGTGCTCCCAAATGTCAATAATTGGCTTTCACACTTCACTGATGAGCTGGAACAGCCTAAGAATTATTTACTCTTCATTCAAGATAGCCTATAGAGAAGGCGAGAAAGGAGAAACCTGTTTGTCCTCTGTGGTGTATAGTTTATGATCTAATCAAAACCCATGAATTGTTTTCATCTCTGAGTTGTACTTTAGCAGGAGCCAAAATATTCACTTTATATTACGCATATTTCTTTTTAATTTTTTCATAGCTTTATTGAGGTAAAATTGAAGTATAATAAAATGCACATATTTGAAGTATGCAGTTTGATCTGTTTTGACACGTATGTAACCAATATAGTCAACGTAAAAAGCATTTCCATTACTTATTTTCAAATTTGAAATCATGCAGACTGTGTTTCCTACATGATGTATTACATTAGAAACCAATCACTTTAAGATATATAGAACCCCCACTCTCACATGTCAACTACTTCAAAATTAAATGACACACTTATAAATATCTCACAGGTCAAAGAAGAAAGCACAAGTAAAGTAAATAAGAAGTGCTTTGAACTAAATGATAATAATATCTTAAAATACCAGAATCTCTGGGATGAAACAGTACTCAGATGAACATTTATAACTTAAAGTACTTATATCAGAAAGAAGTTAGGTTAACAAATTATTTTCAAATTAGGGAGTAGGAAGGAAAAAATAAGAGTAAACAGAAATATATGATAAAGCTAAAGTTTGAAACAAAACAAGTTAAGAAAAAAGTAAGAACAAAAAATTAATATTAGTGGAAAGGAGCTATCAAAATTACCCTATAGATGCTAAAACAATATTACAATTGTATACCAACATGTGATAATTTACATAACATGGTCTATCTTAGAGAAAGATCTGTGTACTGCTGAGAAGAAAGTGTGTTCAGTCATTGATGGATGAAATATTCTATATATCTATGTAAAAATCTGAATTATCAATTATATATTTTTACTTCTATAGTTTTTGTTTGGAGGATCTATCCAGTGGTGTCAGAAGCATGTTAAAGTTACCTGCTATTATTATGTTGTGGTCTATTTGATTCTTGAAACTGAGAAGGATTGGTTTAATATATGTAGATGCTCCATTGTTTGGGGCATAAATATTTACAATTGGTATGTCTTGTTGTTGTATACTTCCCTTAAGCAGTATGAAATGTCCTTCTGTCCCTTCTGATTAACTTTGGTTTGAAGTCCACTTTACCTGATGTGAGGATAGAAAACCCTGTTTGTTTACAAGATCCATGTGAATGATATGTTTGTTTCCCATCCTTTTACCTTCAGTCTGTGGATGTCTTTGCCTATGAGATGATTCTCTTAAAGACAGCATATTGTTGGCTTTTGTCTTTTAATCCAACCTGTCAGTCTGTGTCTTTTGGTTGATGGGTTTAGGCCATTTATATTAAATGTTATTGAGAAATTATTTTTATTTTCTTTTATTTTGATTTATTTGTGGTTTTTACTTTGAATTAGTTTATCCTTTGATTGAGTATCCTTCTAGTATAGTATCCTTCTCCCTTTGCTGGTTTTCACTTTCATTTTTTCTTCATGAAATATTTTATTGAGAATGTTTTGTAGTACAGGCTTTCTAGTTATGAATTCTTTTATGTTTTGTTTATCATGGAAAGTTTTTATTTTATCATCAATTCTGAAGCTTAATTTTGCTGGGTTTAGTATTCTCAGCTAGCATCCATTTTCTTTCAGAGCTTGGTATATAAAAAATATGGAACTCTTTATGAATTTGTTTGTCATCCTTGTGCAGGGGCCATGCTAATCTTCTCTGTATTGTTCCAATCTTAGTATGTGTGCTGCCGAAACAAGCACTATTTATTATGTTTATTTCTTAAAGGCCTTTGGGTCCCATTCTGATCTGCAAGAGGTTTTGAGAAATCACTTAGGATGAATGCTCCTATGGTTTTAGTTGCTTCATGACCTAGCCCTTGCCAGATAGCCACAATAGACAATAATGACTTCTTCTTCATTTAGTCTTTTTCTTGTTGTTTTCTTCATAGTCCTTCTTTTCTTCAAAGTCATCTCCATCATCTTCATCATTGTTCTTCTTCATCTCTTCCTTCATCTCCTCCTTTGTTTTCTTTCTTTGTAAACTTCCGTGTACTCTTTTTCTAGTATCTCTGTGTTTGTCAAGTTAATGCCTATATTTTTTCTCTCTCCCAAGACTCAGGCAATACTGCTGAAACACTCTCAACCTCATTATTTTATTAAATTCAAAGTGAGAGATTGATAATTTTGTTGAGTTAGTGGAAAACTGAATCAGGAATCTTTATTTCCCACTAGGTTATATTGAGTTCTTGCTCTTTGATCCTCATAGAAATCTTATGAGAGGATACTCCTCATTTTACTGGTGAAGGAGCTAAGGCTTAGGGGGTTAAAGGTTTGAAAATGGATACAACCAACCTTGTCTTCCCTGCACTAAATCTATCCATTTATACGTATTTAATGTATAAATGTCACCTTCACTCCTGCTATGCCTGGAAGAAAATTGCCTCTACCCATACTCAATCCCTGTTTCAGGATTTTGATTCTATTATTGTCTCCTACCTGTCTTTGTTTTGTACATTCACCTACATCATTCTACTAGTACAATAAAATGCTTTAACACCAGACATCTTTAAAGAGACAAAGCAAAAATTTTCTTTTGAATTGTGTTACCCTGTAGCCACTACTTAACATTTGGGCTCCCTTTTATAGCAGAATTTCTCCAAAACAATTGTCTGAACCTCTAGCTTAGCAAATCAAAAAAGATAAATTCCGAGTTTTCGCTTTTTAAACCTTGAGCAGCATTTGGCACCCTTGGCCACTTCTATGCTTTTGAAACATTTTCTTCTTCAGGCTTCCAAAATATCTCATTTTCATGTTTTTTCAACTTTTCTGGTGTCTCCTCAGTCTACTTTGGTTTATTTTGAGTTGATTTTGAATTGCTCACTTTTTAGTCCTTGTTCTCTTTTATTTTTCTCCCCAAATAGTAATATATCCTACCCCATAGTTTTAAATATTATTATATTGAAGAATCCTAAATTTATAATTCTAATACTAACTCCTTTTGAATTCTGGACTAAATATTCTTTGTACATTATTATGGAAAACTTAAGATAAATAAAAAATAAAAATAATAATAAACACCTGTAGACCCATCACTCACCATTAATAATTATCAAATCAACACATAAACTCATATTCTTAAGAGATGATAATTCCATCTTTTATTTTTAAGTTGATATATTCACAGATATTTATTCCATATATACATTTTAGGGTATATATGGAATTTTAGGGTTTGTTCAATTATTTAATTTTTTATTGGGATTGAATTGTGCAGATCAACTTGGGATGCTTTTATATCTTTACTAGTCATTGTATGAATCTGTTTAGTCACAGGAAATAGATCTTTCTACTTTAAACATACAAGGATTTAATATAGAGAATTGGTGTTTAGAAAATTGTTTAAAGGGCTGGATGAGGGGGCTTTGGCTCATATTGTCCCAGGGTAGTACTGCAGAACTGGGTTGTCAAGGGAGCTGCATCCACTGTCTGTACCAAGGAGGAAGGTAGAGAATTAAGATGCCATGAATTACTAATATTAAGAGTATACCACTGTAGCTACAACTTGAGAATTGAAATGATACTGTAGCAACTACTACTTACCACTTACAAAGCTGCTACAGTCAATTCTTCCATCTTCCTAAGCGTGCTTGCCAGCAAAAACAACACAACAAAAGAGCAGCAGGAAGAAGGCTTTAGGTTCAGGTCACCTTCCAACTCACTCAAATGACCTAATTAGCAGAAATAATTTATCTCTAAAATCCTAACTGCAGGGAAGTCTTAGAAATCTAGATGCGTATAGTACAAGAAGTCAAGCTTGAAAGATTTAATGGATGCTGAGTACCAAACTATCATACTACCAAAATTTTCACCTATTTTTTCCAAGTTAAATATTTATGTATTTTATCAGTTATTAAAATTTCCTGAAGGTCTCATGTTATCTGTTAGGTGGATTTCTGAATGTATTATATTTTTTTTCTTATTTCTTGCTGATTTTAGGAATTCCATTATATTTTGGTCTGTTAAACCTGTCTGTTGTACTCTTGTTGAGTGGAAACATAATTTTTCTTTTGCTTTAGTATGATCTAGATATCAAATTGAAGAATTATAAGGGGGAGAAAAACCTGTTAAATTGTTCCACAAAATGCAGTCAATAAAATTCAGCTTATAGAAAGTGATAGGATAATTTGTTCTTCAACAAATTCCAAAGGAGTTGGGCACAGTGGCTGGCACTTGCCTATAATCCCAGTAACTCAGGAGGCTGAGGCAGGAGGATCACAAGTTCAAAAACAACCTCAGCAACTTAGCAAGACCCTGTCTCAAAAGGGGGGGGGGAGTGGCTGGGACATAACTCAGTGGTTAAGTGGCCCTGGGTTCAATCCCACAGTACTAAAACAAACAAAAACTCCAAAGGAATAAGGGGATATTTACTAAGACAAATCAAACAAATCCTAAGGAAAACAGGCAAACCTACAGTGTTGTGGGATATATGATTAAGTGATAAAAGTGAAAAGAAAATGAATAATTATAGAAGAATAGGGGTTATTCTTGAGAGAAAGTGATTATAATTGGGAGGATGCACATAAAAGGTGTCTATGGTAGGGAATAGGGTCTGTCTCCTGACCTGTGTATTATATACAGTTTTTTATTTTACTATCCTGAGTGATAAAAGTTTCTTAAAAGGAAAAGCACATAAAACATGACATCTAATAAAAGATATATGCATATTTAAAGTCATTTCAGTATTACAATGAGCATCTTTATGGGGAAACAAAATGGGAGTGAAGATGGGAGAAGAAAAATTAATGAGCAGCTTCTGTATTGTCTTAAAGTGACAATGTGTTAATTATGGCTAACATATAGTCTTTTTTAAGTCTTTAAAATATTTTAGGCACTGTTCTTAGATTTTGCATTCATTTGATCCTATGAAGTAGATATTCCTGGTTTTACGAAACCAGAGAACTGAGGCAAAGAGAGGTTAACTTACATAAGGTCACAGTGCTGGTAACTGGCAAAACAAAACATGAACCCTTGCAGTCTGTTCCATGGTCTGTTAATAATAACCATTATACTGTGTTGCTGGCTGCTAAGAACTATGCTTATTTCAATTCTGCTCCTGGTGTCCAGTAAAAATCGGTTTAACTACTTACTAACTATCTCTACTCAAATGACTAACCAACCTCCCAAATATCTCAAATACAGTACACCTAAAAATAATATTTTCCATCCACCATTAAATCAAAACACTTGAGAGTCAACTCTTCTGTTATCTTCCACATAAATCTGTCAGCAAATCTTACTGTCTTAACTTAAAAATAAAGCCCAAATTTGACCACTTAAACATTTACTAGTATCATCCTAATCCAAACCACCATCATCCCTCACCTGAGCTACTATAACAGCCTCCTAATTTGCCTCCCTGTTTCCACTTTGCCTCCTGCTACTCATGTTCCACATAAGATTTTTTTAAAATTTTTTTAAAGCAAATAAAATTTCCTCTATTTAAATAGCATCCCAATGTCTGTTTATTGTTCCACTCCCTGTCCCGAAACCCCCTTCTCTTTCTCTTGGCAGTAGTGGATATTGAACCCAGGGCTTAGTGCATGTTAGGCAAATGCTAACCAAGCTACATCCCTGGCCCTGCCCACTATTTTTAGAATAAATCCAGACTCCCTACCTGTACCTAGAAAACCACACATCTGCCATTATCTTCTCAAAATCTCCTATCACTCTTACCCTTGTTCTTAAGTACTTTTATTCTTAAGCATTTTTTTCATTTATAGAACCCAGAAATAACAAAAATTATTTGATTTTTTTATTTTGAAAATAGAAGAACAAGATCAAAATAATCAGGAATGATGAACTTTATCTCAGTCTGGGGGCAGTACTTAATATAATATTTAAATTGACCATTCCCTAACCTCTCTTGTCAACTTCCTTCACCCTTAATGGACCAAGGCAAGAGCCATCAAAGTCACTGAAGAACTGAAACATTTGAAAGAACAAAGACTACAGGAAGCAAAACTAGAAAGAAGAAAGAAGTAGAGGGAGATGGGGGGGGGGGGGCTCACCACCCTTACATTGGGAATGAACTTGGACTTATTGTTCATCAAATATCTATTCATTGTTCTTCTGACCATTTATAGAAGCTTTTCTCTTCCCATTGCATTTGGGCTCAGCCAGATAATTTGGTTTCAACAATGGAATATTAACAAAAGTGAAATAAACAGAAACCTTAAATCTGTATTGTTTCTCTTGAGCTTTCTTCGGTGTTTTCCATGAGAGAAAGGTTGCCTTAAGAAGCCAATAGCCCCTTGAGTCTGGGTCCCAGAATAAACATGTGGAGCATTCCTGAACCCAGTCTGTCTGTAGTCTTATGGAAAACTGTGGCCACACTCATGTAATAGACCTACAGACTCATGAGCATGAATTAAATGCTGTAATTGTAAGTCACTGAGTTTGAGGTAGTTTGTTACACAGCATTTTTGTAACAATTGCTAACTAATTTAACTGGCAACAATTAGCACTGTAGATGTCTATTCTGTTCCCTCACCATTATCTCTCAGGGAATCCACAACTAGTTTCTCTAAACCAAGGGAAAATAGAACAAACTTCTAAGACTGGGATTTCTGTACATTTTCCAAAGCATTTCTAATGCAATGCAATGCTAATTGCATTACTACTATGCATGTATAATATGCTACCTTTTATGTAAGAGAAAAGGAAATTTTTTTTTTTGTGTGTGTGTGTGTGTGTGTTGGAGGGGAGGGCTTTTTAGAAAAAAAGTCAAACAATGGAAGTAACTAAAAACTTTTAAAACGTTCTTATAGGGTGTGTGTGTGTGTGTGTGTGTGTGTGTGTGTATATGTGTGTGTATAAAAGTGGAGGGAATAAAGAAGGAAACAAGACTTCTCAGAGTATATCTTTTCAGTTTGTTTTGACTTTTGAACAGTTTGTATAATTAGAAATTGAAGCAAACCTTAAAATATTAAACAGACCAAAACAAAGGAAACTAACTCTTTATCAAACTGTGAAAATTGCCACATAATGATTTAACTTTTAAACACAATATAAAAACTATCTGATCCTAATGGAATATATAGAGGAAAAACTGAAAAAATTAAAACAAACTCAGTAATTGTGATGGTTAATTTTGTTTTTCAACTTAATTGAACCACAGGGTGCCTGGATATTTGGTCAAATGTTATTCTGGGTGTGTTCAGTAATTTGTGTCTAGATGCTACTATTTGCATCAGAAAAACTGAATAAAGCAGATTGTCCTTCCCCATGTAGTCAGTCCTCCTCCAATCCATTGAATACCTGAATAGAACCATAAGACTTAGAAAGAGAATTTATTCTTACTGTCTAATGGTCTTTGAACTGGGAGGTTAGTCTTCTGCTTTTTAGATTTGGAATTGGGCTGACTCATTATCTTGGCTTCCCTGGCTTTCAGGGCTTCAGACTTGGAGACTATATTTATATACATACACATACATGTATATACACAGTCATGTGCCACTTAATTACAGGGATATGTTTTGAGAAATGCATTGTTAGGTGATTTCATCATTGTGAGAACATCATAGAGTGTACTTACACAAACTAAGAGGACTACAATGTCGCTAAGCAATATAATCTTATAGAACCACTGTTGTATGCATTGTTTGTCCTTGGCCAAAATGACATTATGCAATATGTGTCATGTATGTGTGTATTCTGTATCTCTAAAGAACACTAGTACAGTTGTCTTATTCTTAGTTGTAATATTGATATTAGAGAGTAAATATTTTAATGCTATAGAAACAATTTCAGTTTAAGAGAAAAAAGTTTATACTTTTGTTAAATTTATGGTTAATATTTTTCTCTCCCTGCTTAGGAAATCTCTATCCAACTCAGGGTTATATTCTCCTTCATTTCTTATACCTTTAACTTTAACATTGAGCTTTATGATCCACTTTTAAATTTTTTATGATATAAGATAGGGATCAAGGTTGTTTGTTGGCTTATTTGTTTCTCCCATGCAGATTTTAGAAAAGACTCTTTATTATAAGACCAGAAAGAAAAGCTTCAACTGGACTGTGGCCCAAGCTCAGCACAAACAAGTGGTTAAAGCCGCTCTGCACAAAAATTATTTAAACCAGTAACATGAAGTAGATCATTATATTTTACAGAATTTTACTAAATATGATACAGCACTGAAATGGTAGGTGGGGTTCCTTCAGATTTTCCGAATTCCCTAATGTACTAGGGTTTTATTCTAATTTATTTGCAAAAATAACATGGTCAATTCCAAATCTAAATTAGAGCCAAATCTAGGCCACACAATCTGATTTTCCTTATTATTCAATGTATACATTTTTGTTATAAAATGCAAATTAGGTGGGAGAGTAATATTTTTCTGTTTCCTGTAGATTTACATAGTTCAAAAATTAAAATTTTTTAATTTTTATTTTTAAAATTTTTTAGCTTTTTTTAGTTGTAGATAAACATAGTACATTTATTTATTTATTTCTATGTGGTGCTGAAGATTGAACCTAATGCCTCATACGTGCCCGTTGAGCACTCTACCACAACTCTAACCCCAAAGTTTAAATATTATACTCACTCATTACTTTCTTGCAGAACACAGTCTGTTTTGAGCACAGATCTGCTGAACATATGAAGGAAATGGCATTTGCATTAAACCCATGTTAAATTATAACCATAACCTGTGACTAATTTTTAGACTATTATTATTGATTCAAACAAGAGTATTTAGGAATCTATATTTATTATATTAACTAGAACAGACACATAGCTTTGTTCATGATTAGTCTCATATATAATGACTGAATTGAAAACCTTCACAAACTATCCTGAATTATTCCAGTTTCACCTCCACTTATACAATGTTGGACAAATAGATTGACCTGTGTGAAGTTGTTTTCCCACCTGGAAAGGCTGAGTTTACTGTGTATTTTGATCACCAGGAGAGCTAATAAATTATATAGAGTCCAAAGCCCATTGGAGCAGGATGGGGAGAGAGCCTGGGTCTATTTGTTACCAAGTTCCCTCAGATAATTCTGACAGCACACAAAAACTTGAGAACTTTTGTCTTAAGATGCTTCCACTGATAGACTGATCCATTCAAGCATTTATTTATTTTTTAATATATGATTGTATGTAACAGTAAATATGTACTAAGTGACAAGGTACTGTCATACAGTGCTGAAGTATCAGAGATGAAAGACCTAGCCCTGCCTGTTATGAAGTGAATGTTTGTGTTCTCCCAAAATTCATAAGTTGAAACCCTAACCACCAGTGAGGCTGTATTACGAGATAAGGCCTGTGAGGAAGTGATAAATGTTAAATGAAGTCATAAGTGTAGAGCTCTAGTCTGATAAAACTGGAGTCTTTATAAAAAGAAAAGTACCAGAACTCCCTCACTCTTTCTCTGCCATGTGAGAACATACCAAGTAGGTGACCATCTACAGGTCTAGAATAGGGCCTACAGAAAATTAATCAGCCAGCACTTTGATCTTATACTTTCCAGACTCCAGAACAGGAAGAAATGTCTGTTGTTTATGTCATCTGATCTGTGGTATTTTGCTATGGCAACTTGAACAGACTAATTTTCCCTGCCTTAAAGAAGTTCTCAGTTCAGAGAAACACAAATAACTGATAAAAACAATATAGTATTATGTATACTTCTTATAGAAGTAAACAGAGCACTGAGGAAGCATTTTGTTACCAAAAGAGGTTCCAGAAGAACAAACTTCTAAGACTGGGTTTTCTGAATTGGGTCTAGAGTTTTGAAATTTATTATCTGATCTAATTAAAGATGTTAATGACTTATTTATCATAGTAAAGAGAGCACTGATAGTACAAGGCATGATTTGGCAATAGGATATTCAAAGTATATACATTGCATACTCCTAATCAATTACTTATTAGAAGCAAGTAGCTGGGTGATTTTGTATATAATACTTTTAAACATTTTTGGAAAACTAATGAATATAATAAGGTTGGCTGGTGTTTTCAAAATTGAAGGAAAAGGATGAGCTGAAGAATTCAGATTCACAGCTCAAGCACTATAAAAATGACCTGAAGGCTTCTTTGTGTGTCCTGAAAGAGACCTTTATCTCCCATATAGCTGAGATTGCTGAAAACCAAACACAGAATCTCATCCTGAGACTGACTGAGCACAAATTGAACACTTAACACAAATTGAACACTTAACCGTCTATGGTATCTATTATTAAAATGAGAGAATTTATTGGGAAAAGAGGATATCCTATAAGTTGGGATTGAAACATTTGCAAAGACCCCGATAAAGCTAGAAATAGTAGGCTCAAATTCTGAGGATTTTTCTTTGCCTCTGAAAGAGGACTCCTTGTTTTCACTGAAAGTGACCTCTTCTAAATCATCCCCTGCTTCTGCAGGGATCGACCCAGCATTGCCTGAGGGAACTGTACAGGCCTTCCCTAAGGCAGTTACCTTGTGAGACAATACGGATTTTTCTCAGGAGCCCGCATGCATTCCCATTCCTCTTTACTTCTAAATCTGAAGTAGATTCAAGTCCCAGCAGGTGTGAGGTGCAAGCTGTGACCTGTAAGGAAGTGCACTACACTCTTGAAGAACTGCTTGAATTTTCTAACTTATATAGACAAAAATCTGGGGAACACATTAGAATGTATACTACTGTGTGTGAGAAAATGGTGAAAAGAACATGAAGTTGGTTTAGGCCAAATTTATTGATAGGGGCTCACTAAGCAGAGATTATGTTGCCATTTGGAGAGTTTAAAAGGGCTCTTAAGCCAAACATGGTGGCAAATGCCTGTAATTTCAGAGGCTCTGCTGAGGCAGGAGCATTGTGAGTTCCAAGCCAGTCTCAGCAACTCAGTGAGGTCCTAAGCAATTCAGTGAGACTCTGTCTCTAAATAAAATACAAAAAGGGATTGTTAAAACGCCCCTGGGGTTCAATCCCTGGTACCACAAACAACAACAACAACAACAATAACAACAACAAAAACTCTTAACAGTTTATTTGAAACATGGACCAAAAATGTGGCCCGCAATGAGTGAACTGGAAATGCCAGACCCTTGATTTGGTGTAAAGAAGTGATTCAAAGCCTTAGGAAAATTTGAATGTTAGTGGGTTTGTTATTTAAGATTTACTCACCCATATTGGAAGGACCCAGAAGACATTACCTTTCACCAGTGCTGTGAGAAGCAAGTTTGTGAGAGGAGTCCAAGCATTCTTGAAGAGCTCAGTGATTGCTCTTCTCTGTAGGCCAGACCTTACAGTGGGAACTGGAGCCCCTGAATTGAGAAACCTCAATGCAGTGGAAATAACTTGGACCCCAAGGGCCAAGTGGCAGCACTCAACCCCCCAAAAAGGTAAACATTTTTATCAGAATAGATAAAGTCAAAGCAACCATCAGAATAGCCTGATTCATACAAGCTCAATATATTGATGATCACAATGTTTTTAGAAAGAAATATATAGGAAGGAAGTTGGCTAAATTTTTACATGATATGTATAAACTGAAATGTTTTAGGTCAAGTGAACAAAAGCCTTGAATGGAGACACATACGCACATACAGAGAGAGAGAGAGAGAGAAAGAGAGAGAGAGAGAGAGAGAGAGAGAGAGAGAGAGAGAGAGAGATATCATTCTTCATTGAATTCTCAGGAGCTAATTTACAGATTCAGAATCCATTGAATTGAGGGTAGACCATGTCCCCTTGAGGAAAGACACCAATATACTATTGCTGAGAGCCATTGCCAAGTAGGACGCATCTTAATCCTTGCCAGCGTACCCCATGTTAATTTGCTGCGACCTTGCTTGTGTGTTTGAGAAAGGTGACCCTGCTCAATGACCAGGGTGGATCCAGGATTAGGGTGTATCCTGTAGGAAGTATCCCCGTCCTTGGGTTTAGGGCGTGACAATAGGAGTTTGAGGGAAGTTGGAGGTTGAAGATTATTCCTGCTGGGAGTAGGGCATGCCTGTTGCCTGATTTCCCGCTGAGTTCTCGTGGAGAGAAAGTATTTAGGACGTGAATTGTGTGTGTGTGTGGGGGGAGGATTGAGATTGCCCCCGAACCTGTGTGGAGGCGGTGTGAGATTGGGAATAAAGAATTGCTGTTTGAACCTACAAAGCTGTGTGGTGGCTCGTGATTCTGTGCCAAGCCGAGACATTGGCATTTGGCATACTATCAAAAATTTATACTGTTTATCTTTCTTCCAGCCTTCACCAATGGACCAATGGCTATGTATCATGTATCAGGGTAACTGGAAATGATCAGATCTTTTCAGAACTTTCCAGGACTGGCTTTGAACTGACTCTTAGTAGGAGAGGCTAAACATCACTGTAGTCACCCAAAGGAGTTAGAGCTTATGAGCTGGGTGCAGTGGTGTAACCCATAATCACAGCAGCTTGGGAGGCCGAGGTAGGAGAATTGCATGCTCAAAGCCAGCCTCAGCAATTTACTGAGCAACTCGGTGAGACCCTGTCTCTAGATAAAATATTAAAAAAAAAAAAAAGGCTGGGGATGTAACTCAGTTGTTAAGCATCCCTGGGTTCAATCCCCAGTGCATACTACACACAAAGAGCTTATGGAAATCAGGTGATTATTGGAGTTTTAACTCAGATTCATTTCACACTAGGTGCAGTGGGTCCCAGACCCCATCCTATGATTATTTGGCACTTTCAAAATTCATAATAGAATAGTTATACTATTTTGTTGGGAGATTCCGGGTAAAAGCCTTCATGAAAAATACATTCTAGTAATAGATTTTCCTTCTCTGCATTCAATGCTTCTAACAAAATTACCATCCATAGACTTACAAAATGCCTTATCCATGGTCATAGTATTCCATAAACCATTATTTCTGATCAATGAACTTATTTCACAGTAAAAAAAAAGTGTGGCGATGAGCTCACACTCATGGAATTCATGAGTCTTACTGTGTTTCTCACCATCTTGAAGAAGCTGGTTTGATAGAACAGTGGAATATTCTTTTGAAGACCCAGTTACAGCAGGAGTTTGGGCAAAGTACAGAGGCTCTGAACCAGCATTCAAAATATGATGCTACTTCTCCAGTAGGCAGGATTCACAGTCCAGAAATCAAGGGTGGAAATAGGAATGGTACCACTCATTATTATACCCAGTAACCCACTAGAAAAATTTTTGCTTGTTGTTCTCATGACTTTATGCTCTGATGGCCTTGAGGTCTTCCTTCCAGAGGGAAGGATCCTTCCCTCAGGAGAAACAATAATGATCCTATTGAACTGAAAGTTGAGATGGCCACTTTGGACTTCTCATGCTTCTGAGTCAACAGGTAAAGAGGGAGTTTGGGTATTGACTGGGTGATTGATCCTCACTACCAGGAGAAACTGGACAGCAATGGAGGTAAGGAAGAGTTGTGTTGGAAGGAATGCAAGAACTCCCTTAGAGTCTCTTAGTAGTACCAGACCCTATGATTAAGTCAATGGAAATCTATAGTCTAATCCGGGCAGGACTACTAATGACCCTGACCCTCCAGGGTAAAAACCCATTGCAGTTGAGGTTTACCCCAAAAGCAAGGGAATACAATATATAGTGGAAGAAGGTAGTTTAAAATACCAGGTCTAATCACATGACCAATCACAAAAGTGAGAACTGTAATTGTCATGAGTATCTCCTCATTTTGTTATGAATACTTTGTGTGTGTGTGTGTGTGTGTGTGTGTGTGTGTGTGTGTTTGTTTGTTTACTCTATTGTTCATGTTTCTGTGGAAAACCCCGGCTAACACAAGGGGGCATCACAACAACTTCACCTGCAACTGCACTCTAGGGAATAATTCCCTGGCTCCTGAAGAGCTGAAGAAATCAACTAACTGCAAATGAAAGCAGAGTATATTAGGTACATAATAATAAAATTTGAAACCACAAAGCAATTTAAGAAGGCTAGAGTAGTGTTTTCCAAAGGTCTGGACATTTGTAAAACTTAATATTCAGATTTTATTCTGACTCACAGATAAGTCATTACAAAGGGATAGAATTATACTCTTTTCAATTCTTTTTCTACATTTTGTAAGGAGAAATTCCCCCTTATGGTGTATAACACCCTTGTGACATGCGCTAATCTCCCTTTAAAGAGAGAATTGGCTTAAATGCAGAACTTCATGTGGCTGTGCTATCTAGGAAGAAATAAAAAAAAATCTTCCCTTTAAGGTAACTAAAACTAATTTGCTATTTTTGGTAGATTTTTTTAAAAAATCATTTATTTGAATAATTAAAATTGATCTATTTTTAAAAGTACTAGGTAGATACTATAGTTCATTTGGCTCTTAGGTATGGCAGGTATTGTGAAGATAATGTATGAATGACTGAAGTTTCAAAGCCATGCATATGTAAAAGTGTCAGGAGATGAGGTTACAAGGACAAAGGAGCAATTATGAGGGACCCTGGAAGAAATGTTAAGGACTTCCATTGAAAAATGAATGGAAGGGTCCTATAGAGTGTTAAACAAGAGACCATTAAACTTGGAAAAGAGCCACAAAAGATCATGCCAGAATGAAGTGTGGAAGCTGGTATATGATAGGATAGAGTACAGTGAATTCTCAACTAGGTCTGGTTGTAGACAATTCAGAGCTATTCTTCTTGATGGACTTGGACTATTCATTAAATCAATGGCAATTTGTGAAGTGGGTTAAGTAGATCCCTTTTAAGAGCCTTCAACACTATTTAGTTGATAGCTGTAGCTTAGATATGAACAAAATCAAGGTTTAGTAATATAAAACATGACAGCTCAACAGAATGTTTTTAGTTACAGAAGTAATAGTCCATGCTAAAATTTTATTTAAAAATTTAGAACATAGCAAATTTTGCTAATATTATAATCATAGGTATCAAAATATGTACATTAAAAACCCCTATCTTTGCTTTGAAATTTGTATGGAGTATTTTTACTCCATTCTGCTTTCTACTCCCCACAAAATTTGGATGCACAACTGGTGGCAAGTCATGGCTCCCCCACAGAGACTGAGCCAAGCATGACTTCCAGCTGCTCAGAAACAGTGGCCATACTTGGTTGTAAAAGCAGGCTCCAGAAATCTGTCTTTTATTAACTAGGATCAAAATAAAGCCCTACCCACTAAATGACTTAACATACAACATATAATGTAAACAAAGATTTTCCTGTTCCCTGTTTAGCAAAATCTCCTTTATAAGATTTTGCTTGCCACCTTCTCAACAGTTTTAAGATACAGGCACTTGGAATATGGCCTTGTGTTCTTTGTCTTTTTCTCTGAGGCTGGACTGGCTCATTGTTTCACCTACCTTTTTAGGTTCCCCTTCTCCCCTTGACCTTGGACTTTTTACAGGATCCTCACATTCCCCACCACCTCCCCTCTTCTGGAAAGCACAGCTATTTTCTGAGCCTCAATAATTGAGTCTTTGCTGAATTGTGAATTTATACCACAAATCCTAGCCCCTAGTTCCCTGCCCTCTATCTTTAGCGTTTCCTAAATTCATGCATTGGTATGTCCTCAATGTGGTATATCTCAACCTGATTCTTCCTGGTGAATTCAGACTCATTAAGACTTCCATTTTTAACTATCATTCATGGGCTGATCAAATGATAGACAGCAGGCTGAGACTTCAACTTCCATTAGTTTGTATGCTCTTCAGTAACTTCTTTCATAGAAAAATTGTTGCTGTTAACTCACTGTATATTAAAAAATTGAAGGAATCATGTTCTGTTTCTTATATTCAGGCCTTTAAAATTTTGTAATTTTTTTAAAGGATAAATCATTTGAACAGTGAAAATCAGTGGAGTTACTATATTTCACAAAAGTCTATTATATATGTTACAAATAACTAGAAGAAAGCTCTAAACACAAAGTAATAAGGAGATGGAAACATTAATTACCCTGATTTTGTCAGTACACATTAGATACATGTGTTGAAATATCATACTGTGTCTCTTAAATATGTACAATTATTATGTGCTAGTCAAAAAATAAGTTTAAATGTTTAAATGTTTAAGGAGATGAGAATGCTAACCATCCTGATTTGATCATTTTACATTGTATATATGTATCATATTACCCCACCAAAACACATAAATACATATAATTAAAATAATAATTTTTAAATGAAATAAAAAATCAGTTATAAGGTACATTTCAGATTATTGAGTACTCGCTTATTAAATGTGATATACTCCTTAGTAATACTCATCAACTTTTGTTGCTAGTGAATGCATTGATCAAAACCTTACAAACAGATTACAATAGGATTAATCAATATAATATACTTCGACTTAGAAAATAGTTGTGGAGGACATACTTTATAATAAAAATATCTAAGTCAATTTCACCATCTATTTATCTGATATAAGTTAGCAACAGATATTTCTTATGGAGGCTGGAGGAGAATTTCCTAAATGTAGATTCATGTTTATTGCTTTTCAGAGTATAGTATCTTAATGACAAGTTACCTGAAAATATAGAATGTCACATAATTAATTTATAATATTAACATTCATAGCAAACCTTGTGGAGATTTCAGACAAAAAAAAGGAAATTAAACACATATCTTTGGGTAAATGGTAATTCACAATTTAGCTAAGAATATGAAAGTGAAACCAAAAGTGTTGGTAGAGGACTAATATCTCAGGTTCAAAACAATACCAGCCTGTATCACCTACCCACACTAGTGACAAGGAGCTAGGGAGCAGGACTGTGCTTTTGACAAGAGAGTAGTCTGTTACCAGAAGACACTCATCTGCATGGAGGAGTAAAACAGCAAAAAAGGTAATGTGAGGTCAAGAAGAGAATATGAATAAATCCATTCTTATTTTGGCTAGAATTCACCTTGAAAAAACAGTAGCAAAATAGATTCTTGCCAAGTTGCTTACGTAGCATTAATTCAAAGCATCTTAACTTTTAAGAATTATTGTTCCCCTAAGAATATTTTTAACATTGTTTTTCTTACTCGCCTCCTCTCCATGAAATTTTTTAATGTCACAGGTACAGTATATCTGTTGTTATGATTTAGATAATGAGGCATCCTCCAAGAGCTTATGTGTGAGATGGCAAGAATTTTCAGAGGTGAAACAGATTCTGAGAAGTGTAATTTAATTGGTGGATTAAGCTATTGATATGGATTAACTGGGTGTAACTATAGGCAGGTAGATTATGACTGGGAAGAGTAAGTCACTGGGGGTGCGTCTTTGTTCTGGTTGAGGAAGCTCTTTCTGAGCTGCTTTCCTCTGCCACACCCTTCCACAATGATATTCTGCCTCACCTGACCAGGGACTGAACCTCTGAAACTGTGAGTCAAATAAACTTCCTCCTCTAAATTATTCTTGTCAGGTATTTTGGTCACAGCAATGAAAAGCTAACTAAAACATATGTGTTCATGTCCTGTATGTATATCTATGCTTTAAACAGCAAGAGCAAATATAGTTGACTTTTTAAATTCATGACAGGGTTAAGAAAAAAGAAATAAAATCTTAAGTTAAAATTTTAGTTAAATTTTAAAAAAGCTACTAACATTTAACTACCTTATAACTGTTTTTGCTGCACAATGTTTAATGTAATTTATTTTCTGACAATTATAATGTTTCATATATGTTGACAATCTATATAAGTAGATGATAAAAGCAAAGTATCAAATTCTTAAAAAATAAAACTATTATATTTCCATCAAAAATAAAGTTATTGAAAATAATTTATTTTCTAAATACTAATTTTTAACTTTTGCTTGATATGAAAAAATAACTTTATAATTTAATTATATATTTGGTATTTATTCAGATACTATTGACTTTTTTCTTTTTAGTTCTTGATGTATTTAATGATGATTGAATAAATTTAACCATCATTAAATATTTATTTAAACCATTTTAAATAGAAAAGTATAGACCGTTTTTAATTCTCAAAGCTCAAGTCACACACAAGAATCAAATATAGACAACCTCTTCAAAACAGACAATGGTAACCAATAGGCATACACAAGCTATCTCTCATGATCAAAAACTTTGAGATTGAGCCATCAATTGAGAGAAAATTCTCCAATCACAGCCACTCATAATAGTTTTAATACTGATCTTGCATGCATTTTATGTATCTTCCATGTCAATGCCAAAGCTATTATATTGAAATGTTGGTAGAATTCATCCTAAAAAAACAGTAGCAAAATAGTTTCTTGCCAAGATGCTTAGGTAGCATTAATTCAAAGCATCTTAACTTTTAAGAATTATTGTTCCCCTAAGAATATTTTTAACATTGTTTTTCTTAATCACCCCCCTTGTGATATTTAATAAAGTCCAACGAGAGAAATTAATAACTAAGGAAAAAAACACAAGATTTTGTTGAGTAAGAATGATGTTTGGAGGGCCTCAAACCATTGTGACATCTAGGGTTTTCTTCATGCTTCCTCCCCAAGAATCAGTTTTTGCTCCCTTGGAAAAATATTACTTTCATTGAGGATGCATATTCTGATAGCTTTAAGAGCAACTTTTATAGCTGAACTCAGTCTTCTAGTAAGCCTCATTTATTGGTTCTAATTTTCCCACACCAGATTTAATCTTTCTTTCATATGGCAGAGCCTCAAATATTTGGAAACAGTAGTTAATATTTTTTCCGTAACAAATGGCCCCTCAGAGCTTTTCCTTTCCTAGGCCACACCTACTACAGATTCTTTTAATTGGAACTCATGTGACTCAGTTACCCTACTGCCTTAGGAATCCTTGATGAGCAGGCACAATTTTGTTCACCAAGCTGGTCTCCAGATCCCTCCAATATATTGTTAAAATGAGATTTTCATAAGTGAATATAATAGTGTGACACACAGACGATAAAGGATACCTCTCCCCCTGTTTGGACAGCATTCATCTAGAGATAGTCTGAGATTACATGAAGCAGGAGGAGGGCAGCCTGAATAACTTTCTGAAGCCTACTGAGTAGGGATCTGAAATCCCTGAGCCTTTCTTCATATATCCTGCTCATATGCTGAATTTCTGCCCCATCCAGTTCTTGTTTTCTGAGATGAAGGTGTGATTTGTATTCACACTTGTTTCATATTGTCCTGTTAGAGTCTTTTCACATGTTGAGATATTTGAAGATCCTGCAATTATAATTTACTATTTGTACCTGATTTTTAAAAAATAACTTTGTAACAGTTATAAAAAACACACACATAAAAAAAAATTTGAGGGGAGGAAAAAAAAAACCAAAATATCCAATTCCTAGCATTAACATATGAGCTGAGATTAAGCACATAAATATAAGTTTAATTTATATCTAAGATTTACTCTAAAAGATTTAGTCTAAGATATTCTTCTCCATGCATCTTCCATTCATTGCAGGGAGAAAACACATCTAAATAGATCCTCTCAAAAATTGTATACATTAAGTTTTTCAAAATAAAATATATTTGGTACCTGAGATTTATTTATAATATTTTCAATGCATATTGTAAATTATAAATGTTATTTGAATAAAGAATGTTGTAAAAATGAAAAGTGTGGTCATTTTCAAGCCCATAGCACATAAAGCATTGATCACTTTGACCATATTTAATGTATGTTCACAACATGATATCAAACATTGAATTGATCGATAGTACAATCTGGGTAGGGAAAGAGTTTGCTATTGATACTCTCTGGAATACAGGCAAAAGGGTATTTTTGACTTAAATTATTTGGACATTTGATCCAATCCTTCACTCAGTGAGCATAGATTTAGCTTATGAGAGTTAATTCATACCATTTGTAGGCTGAAGTAGTTATAAAGCTGCTTTGGAATGTCCTAAATTTTGCCTAAGAGACCTATTTTTGACAGATGCATTCATGTAGTGCAGTCAATTGGCATATGGAATTTTTATGTACAAGCTAGTGCAAAAGTTTCAACATGTAACATTTATTAGTGCTCCTACTGGCATGGGGAGACAGATGGTATTCATATTATATGCCGAAGCTGGCTTTGCAATTGGCCTTACAGGCCTGACTGCTCAGTTACCTAGATTGCTGAATTGCACCCTCCCCTCCAGCCCACACACAGGCTTGAGAGGCCAAATGCCCAACCCTCCCATCTCTTCTTCCCTGGGGTCTACTATGGGAACCTCCCTTTTCTCCTAATTGCTGGAATTCATATCTCTCCTCCTTCTTGCCCCTTTTTTTGGCCCAGGTCCTCGATGCCTTGGGCTTTTCAACTCCTCCAGCTGGGCCAGAATGAAATCTGAAGGCTAAGGCAGGGAAGAGCATGCCCCTGCAGCTGTTCCGAGCTCCTAGCCACCCGCAATGTGAGTCTTGGCAGCCTCCCTCCCACTTTCCCATTTATCTCAAACTCCTCTCCTCTTCAAGTCACCGTCCCAGAAATAAAATGCTCAGATCATCAAAAGATGTAGATAATCTTCTGTCTTCCTCTACCTCCAAATCCAAACTGGATTTGGAGGTAGAGGAAGTATCATCCTTTCTTTTCTATATTATCTATATGAAATAGCTAAGGAGAGGGAAAACTCAAAGTGGAGTCTTTTTGCTTTTTCAGTTCCTGGCCCTTTCTCCATAGCTACTAGCAACATAAACCCTTTAAAAAAACAAACAAAAAAAACCTTTAAGGACATATGTGTGTTTTTAAAAGGTTTATCTGAGGAAGTAAAAAGCTGAGTTTGAATTCTGTATGTCAATTGCCCAGAGAAGGAGAGCGAGATTCTGTTCAGATGCTACTGATGGTGGGGATGGTAAAGGAAATGAGTGGCTGGGGTGCCCAGTGATGCAGCTGGGGGCCTTTGGAGATAGATAAGCAGGAAGCCACATCAGCCGCAATTCCTGAACCTTTGCCAATTTTCCCTCTGCTTCCCCTGTTTGGCTTCTATAGAGATCTTCACCCTAGTCTTAGCTTTGTCCCTCTTATGTGGGATAAACGCAGATAAAGAGAGGGGATTCCCGTTTTCATTAGAATCCTGGGAGATGCGAGGCAAAGGTGAGATATAAAGGAATTTCAGAATCTTCTTGTAGAAATACTATTGTACAGGTAGAATAGTACTATTAGAACTTCACTAAAAAAAAAAAAAAAAAAGAGGGCTTACTTGGTAAGCCATAGGATGTGAGAGAACTGGTGTAGGAATTTGAAACTTAATTTGTAGACATGGCTCTGTCACCATGTCCTTTGGACCATCACTTATGCAACAGCGAATTAAAACATCTATTTATACTTTTTTGAAATGAGACTTGTGATATCTGCCCACTGCTTAAAATTGTGTAACCAGGTACGGTGTCACAGGTCTGTAATCCCAGCAGCTCAGGAGGCTGAGGTGAGAGAATTATAGATTCAAAGTCAGCCTCAGCAATTTAGTGAGGCTGTAAGCAACCAAAGAGACCCTGTCTCAAAATACAAAATAAAAAGGAGTGGGGGTGTGGCTCAGTAGTTAAGCACCCTTGGGTTCAATCCCTGGTATAAAAATTTAAAAAAGATATCATGTGCGTTTGGGTAGAGGGTTATAGGTGACAAAACATGCGAATAATGCTTTGAAAGACATTAAGACATGTACAGTGGAGGAGGGTACACACAGTTGCTACCATGTGAAACATGATCTGTGTTAAAATGGAATTCAGAGTTGTTTCAAATCTGTAAGCATTTATATTTGAAATTTTTCAGGAACTTGTAGTGTTAATTTTTTGTGTCATCTGGGCCTCAGATACCCACATATCTGATTAAACATTCTTTCTTAGTATGTGTATGAGGGTGTTTCTGGATGAGATTAGTATTTGAATTGTTGGACTGAGTACAGCAGGTTGCCCTTGCACAAACAATGTAGGTAGATATTGTCCACATCTCTGAGGGTCCCAAAAGAATAAAAAAGCAAAACAAGGTTGATCTTTCTCAGTGTCTTACCCTGACTTGGGCAGTACTATGATTGTTGTTTGTTCCCTACAAAACTAACAAAGCTAATATTAGAATTTAATCCCTACAGTGAGATTTTAAGAGGGTGAAAACTTAATCTGACTGGTGTTTAGAGATGGGACCTTTGATAGATGATTAGGATTAAATAAGATCATCAGGGTGGAGCGTCCATGATTGAATTGGAGGCTTTATAAGAAGAGAGACACCAAAGGACATACAGATACTTTTTTTTATTATTCAATGTCCTGGTTAAGATTTTAATTAATCTAAGGTTAAAACCTAAACATTTCGTTTTATTTATTTATTTATTTTGTATTCTAATTTTTTATACCTGACAGCAGAATGTATTACAATTCATGTTATACATATAGAGCATAATTTTTCATATCTCTGGTTGTATATAAAGTATATTCACACCATTAATGTCTTCATACATGTACTTAGGGTAATGATAGCCATCTCATTCCACCATTGTTTTACTCACATGCCCCCTCCCTTTTCCTCCCACCCCTTTGTCCTATCTGGAGTCTGTCTATTCCTCCCATGCTCTCTCTCCCAACCCCACTATGAATCAGCCTCCTTATATCAGAGAACATTTGGCATTTCTTTTTGGGGGACTGGCTAACTTCACTTAGTATTATCTTCTCCAACACCATCTATTTGCCTGCAAATGCCATGATTTTATTCTCTTTTATTGCTGAATAATATTCCATTGTGTATATATACCACATCTTCTTTATCTATTCATCTACTGAAGGGCATCTAGGTTGGTTCCACAGTTTAGCTATTGTGAATTGTGCTACTATAAACATTGATGTGACTGTGTCCCTGTAGTATGCTGTTTTTAAGTCCTTTGGGTATAGACCAAGAAGTGGGATAGCTGGGTAAAATGTAATTATATGGGTTAGTCTCTGTGTTCCATTCCCAGCTTTCCAAGGAATCTCCAAGTAAGGAGATACTACTTTCCATATTGGCTGCACGGTTTTGCAGTCCCACCAGCAATGTATGAGTGTGTCGTTTTCCTCACATCCTCGTCAACACTTATTGTTGTTTGTGTTCTTAATAGCTGCCATTCTGACTGGAGTAGATGAACTCTTAGAGTAGTTTTGATTTGCATTTGTCTAATTGCTAGAGATATTGCACATTTTTTCATGTATTTGATTGATTGTATGTCATTTTCTAAGAGGTGTCTGTTCAGTTCCTTGGCCCATTTATTGATTGTGCTATTTGTTTGGGGTTTTTGTTTTTTTGATTGTTTTTTGTTTTTGGTAGTTAGCTTTTTGAATTCTTTATATACCCAAGAGATTAGTGCCCTATCTGATGTTCGAATGGTAAAAATTTGCTCCCATGATGTAGGCTCTCTATTCACCTCATTGATTGTTTCTTTTGATGAGAAGAAGCTTTTTAGTTTAAATCCATCCCATTTAATGATTCTTGATTTTAATTCTTGTGCTATAGGAGTCTTATTAAGGAAGTTGGGGCCTAATCCAACATGATGGAGATTAGGGCCTACTTTTTCTTCTAATAGGTGTATTGTCTCTGATTTAATTCCTAGGTCTTTGATCCACTTTGAGTTGAGTTTTGTGCAGCATAAAAGATAGGTGTTTAATTTAATTTTGTTGCTAATGGATTTCCAGTTTTTCCAGCGCTATTTGTTTAAGAGGCTGTCTTTTCTTCAATGTACATTTTTGGCATCTTTGTCTAATATAAGATAACTATAATTATGTGGGTTAGTCTCTGTGTCCTCTATTCTGTACCATTGGTCTACCAGCCTATTTTGATGCCAATACCATGCTGTTTTTTTTTTTTTTACTATTGCTCTGTAGTATAGTTTGAGATCTGGTATAGTGATGCCACCTGCTTCATTCTTCTTGCTAAGGATTGCATTAGCTATTCTGGGTCTCTTATATTTCCAGATCAATTTCATGACTGTTTTTTCTATTTCTACTAGGAATGTCATTGGTATTTTGATTGGAATTGCATTAAATCTGTATACTGCTTTTGGTAGTATGGACATTTTGACAATATTAATTCTGCCTAGCCAAGAACAAGGGAGATCTTTGCATCTTCTAAGGTCTTCTTTAATTTCATTCTTTAGCATTCTGTAGTTTTTATTGTAGAGGTCTTTCACCTCTTTCATTAGGTTGATTCCCAAGTATTTTTTTAAGCTATTGTAAATAGGGTAATTTCCCTTATTTCCCTTTCAGAGAATTTGTCACTGATATTCAGAAATGCCTTTGATTTATGGGTATTGATTTTATATCCTGCTACTTTGCTGAATTTATTTATTAGTTCTAGAAGTTTTCTGGTGGGATTTTTTGGGTCTTCTAGGTATAGAATCATATCATTGGCAAATAGTGCTAATTTGAGTTCTTCTTTTTCTATCTATATCCCTTTAATTTATTTCATCTGTCTAATTGCTCTGGCCAGTGTTTCAAGAATTATGTTAAATAGAAGTGTTGAAAGAGGGCATCCCTGTCTTGTTGCAGTTTTTAGAGGGAATGCTTTCAGTTTTTCTCCATTTAGAATGATGTTGGTTGGGGCTGGGGATGTGGCTCAAGCGGTAGCACGCTCGCCTTGCATGCGTGCGGCCCGGGTTCGATCCTCAGCACCACATACAAAGATTTTGTGTCTGCCAATAATTAAAAAATAAATATAAAAAAAAGAATGATGTTGGCCTGAGGCCTAGCATAGTAGTTTTTATTATTTTATTTTATGATTTGTTCTTCTTTATCTAGGGCTTTGAGATGTATTGTTATATCATTTACTGGTTGATTTTTTTCTCCTTTTAAGGAATGAACTCCATGCAATGAACTTTCCTCTTACTTAGTACTGCCTTCACAGTGTCCCAGAAATTTCAATATGTTGTATTAGTATTCTCATTTACCTCTAAGAATTTTTTAATCTCCTCCTTGATGTCTTTTGCAACCCATTGTTTATTCAATAGCATATTATTTAGTCTCCAGGTGTTGGAATAGTTTTTATTTTTTATTTTATCATTGATTTCTAATTTCATTCCATTATGATCTGATAGAATTCAGAATAGTATCTCTACTTTTTTATGTTTGCTAAGAGTTGCTTTGTGGCATAATATATGGTCTACTTTAGACAAGGATCCATGTGCTGCTGAGAAGAAAGTGTATTCACTCATTGATGGAAGAAATATTCTATATATGTCAGTTAAGTCTAAGTTACTGATTATATTATTGAGTTATATAGTTTCTTTGTTTAGCTTTTGTTTGGAACATTTATCCAGTGGTGAAAGAGGTGTGTTAAAGTCACCCAAAATTATTGTATTATGGTCAATTTGACTCTTGAACTTGAGAAGACTTTATTTGATGAACACAGATGTTCCATTGTTTGGGGCATATATATCTATAATTGCTATGTTTGGTTGGTGTATGGTTCCCTTGAGCAGAATGAAATGTCCTTCTTTGTCCCTTTTGATTAACTTTAGCTTAAGGTGTACTTTATTTGATATGGGGATGGAAACTCTTACTTGCTTCTGCAGTTCATATGAGTGGTATGATTTTTCCTAACCTTTCACCTTCAGTCTGTGGCTGTCTTTTCCTATGAGATGAGTCTCTTCCAGGCAGCGTATTGGTTTTTTTTTTTTCTTTTTTTTTTTTTTTTTTTTTTAACCAATCAGCTAGCTTATGTCTTTTGATTGGTGAATTTAGGCCATTAACAATCAGGATTGTTAGTGAGACATGATATGTATTCCTAGTCATTTTTATTTATTTTTTAACTTGACTTGGTCTTTCCTTTGATTAGCTTTTCATTTAGTGTAATACCTCCTTCTGCTGATTTTCATTGTTGTTTTTTATTTCATTTTCATTTCATATTTTGCCAAGGATGTTCTGTAGTGCAAGTTTTCTAGCTGTAAATTCTTGTAAATTTTGTTTATCATGGCAGGTTTTTATTTCATCATCAAATCTACAGCTTAATGTTGATGAATACAAAATTTTTGGTTGGCATCCATTTTCTTTCAGAGCTTCATATATGTTGTTCTGGGATCTTCTCGCTTTCAGGTCCCATTGGAAGACTGCACCTCAGGGATCTCCTTTTGGGGTCTCCTCCTGTGACATGTGTGCTGGGACTCATCTTCTCATCTTGCCTGTAGATCTCACAGTTCCTGCCCTCTAAATTGTGTCTCTCCCTTAGTCTCTCCCTTTCTACTTCCTTATCAGGAACCTTTCCCTTCAGGAGGCCTTGTGTTTTGCACTCTGATGGCTGCACACCTGATGCAGAGGCTTATTTTGAATTGAGCAGTCTCTCTGCCCACTTAGCGGCTGCTGGGGATTGGGGGGAATTAGAAAATTATGGATACCTGGGTATCCATTGTTCCAAACTGGTAGTTGCCCCAACTAAAGATGGTGATGGAGGTGACCCAAGATGGAGGCTGCTGCTTTCTGGGATGGGGTGTCTGGTCGGGTGGGTGGAGCCTGGCGATGGCATTGTGCGATGCATTCAGAGATGAGCTCTGTGACATGCAGTGTTGCTGTTTCTTTAGAGCCCGTGATGTCCCCAGGTGCAGGCAGGCTACTGCAAATAGGAGACTATGGCAATAGCTTCCAAGTCCCAAGATGGAGGCGACCTGGGGAGTCCCACATTAGTAGATGGAGGTCCACAAGTAGCAGCTGAGTGTCCTTCATGGGAGCGGTATCTGGGAATTCTGTGCTGATGCTGATGATGGTGGTCCCACTAAGTCACCCAGGAGACCTGCGTGGGTGAGTAGTCAAGAGTTAGGAATCCTTTTCTAATGCTGAAGCTTGGGCCACTGTGACTCCTGTGTGGGATCAGCTCTGGAGGGGTCCTCTATCTCTCTCAGCAAAGCAGTATTCCCCCTCGTTGAGACCTGGGTCACAGAGTTACATAGAATAGCTGCCTCCCTCTGGCCTACCCTTTTGGATCCCCGACATACACATACTCTTTGTCTCTTGCAATATGAGATCCTGCATTGCCTCAGGACTTTACCCACGAGAAGGCTATTGCCAGATGCAGCCCCTCAACCTTCAACCAGAACCATTAACCAAAATCAACATCCTTTCTTTATAATTTACCCTGTCTGTCATATTGTGTTATTAACAATGGAACATAAAATAGACTGGTATTCATACCTTGGCATTCCTAGGTATTCCAAAGTTCTTAGAATTTTGAACTCAGATTGGAATTTATTTCCTATATATGATTATAAGACTCTTGAAGGCAGGGATTAGGTCAAATTTGTTTTTATATCTCCAGCATCTCCTACAGTGCCAGGTTAATTGTAGGCACTCAGTAATGATTATTGCACATTGAAAAAAAATAACCACTGAAAAGATGCATGCAGATACACCTAGGACAATAAGTTGGAAAGTCAAGCACAATGGTGTGTGCCTGTAATCCCAATGGCTCAGGAGGCTGAGGCAGAAGGATCATGAGTTCAAAGCCAGCCTCAGCAAAAAGCAAAGTGCTAAGCAATTCAGTAAGACCCTGTCTCTAAATAAATTACAAAATAGGACTGAGGATGTGGCTCAGTGGTAGAGTGCCCCTGACCTCAATCCCTGGTACACTCCCTGCCTTCCCACCAGAAAAAAAGAAAACAAGAAAAGTCAAGCTTTGACAAATTGACAAAATTATTCTAAATCGAATCTAGAAGAATAAATATTCAGTAGTAGTCAAAATATTTGAATTGTTTAAAGAGGGATGAGCTAGTTCTAACAGGTATTAAAACATATTTTAAGGCTACAGAAACTAAACCAGTGTGATATTGCCAAGGAATATATTGATCAATTGATAGGCTAGAGCATCTAGAAAAAAACTGAAGTGTAATATGAAGACTGAGTGTATAATAAAGGTGGCAATTGAAATCAGCAAGGAAGTAGATCTCACTGAGTAAGTGGTGTTACAGCAAATCTGAGAGAATTGACTTTAGAATTTTATCCCATACCTTACAACAAAATCAATTCCAGCTTAATGAATATAGAAATGAGACATAAAACTATATTAAGAGGTCTGGTCTTAATATAGTTTTTATATTTTAAAAGCTTAGCATGCTAATCTTTCTAAGGATGATCCCAAAGGAGTAAACCATGGATCTAATAACATAAAACTGAAAATTTCTGTGTTGCAAAACCCACCAAAGTCAAAATACAAATTGGGACAAAGTATATGACAAGGGATTAATATCATTGGTAAATAGCAAGTTCTAATCTATCAGTAAGAGTCATTTCCATAAAGAAGGAGGTGAAGAAAATGAATGGGCAGTCCACAAAGGATTAAAAAATTCGAACATATATATATATAATTCAAATTCAATATAATTAAGGACATGCAAATTAAAATCAGATTTTTTACTATTAAAATAGCAAGAATATTTGAATAACATAGTACTCAACATTGACAAGCCCAGCTATCCCTCTCTTCAGTCTATACACAAAGGACTTAAAAACAGCACACTACAGGGACACGTCCACATCAATGTTTATAGCAGCACAATTCACAATAGCTAAACCATGGGACCAACCTAGATGCCTTTCAGTAGATTAATTGATTTTAAAAATGTGGCATATATAAACAACGGAATATTACTCAGCAATAAAAGAGAATAAAATCATGGCATTTGCAGGTAAATGGATGGCATTGGAGAAGATAATGCTAAGTGAAGTTAGCCAATCCCCCCAAAACAAATGCCAAATGTTTTCTCTGATATAAGGAGACTGACTCATAGTGGGGTAGGGAGAGGGAACATGGGAGGAAAAGACAAACTTTAGATAGGACAGAGAGGTGGGGGGGAGGGAGGGAGCAGAGGGTTAGCATGGATGGTGGAATGTGATGGACGTCATTATCCAAAGTGCATGTATGAAGACATGAATTGGTGTCAACATACATTATATACAACCAGAGATATGAAAAAAATGTGCCGTATATGTGTAATAAGAATTGTAATGCATTCCGCTGTCATTTATTTTTTAAAAAATCAATTAAAAATAAAAAAAATATATTGACAAGGATGCAGGGAAGCGTTTACCCTTTAGAGAGATAGTTCACACAATAGTGGAAATTAATAATTAAGGAGAGAGTATAGGAGAAAAGGGTAGGTCAGCCAGGGACAGAGAGCCTGTTGCTCCTAAAGAGTGGTGTGGCATTAGTCTTGGTCATCCCAGTTGGAAACCTGATAGAAGTTCTTGATAGGATAGGACATTGGATAGCAAGAGAGCAAAGAAGACAGATCCAAAAAGGTACCAGGGACACATGTAATTTCTACTGTTCATCACATCTAAGTTTCCCTTTTTCTTCCTTGCTTGTGCTTTTGGTTTTTATAGAACAACCCAAGAATAAACTTTAAAACCAGTACATGTTTGTTCTGATTTCTTTTATAAATTGTTTTCACTTTCAGCATTTATATCAAGAAATGTAAGGTAGTAGTAGAAACAACCTGTGGCTGCCATTTATGTGCAGTATGGTCAGTAAAGGCCGGGAAGAGTAAAAGAGAGAGAGAGAGCACAAATCTCAGTTTATTAACTATGGGGCTTCAGACAAGTTGTTCAACCTTTTCTAAGTATTTGTATTTCTGTAAATAGTAACAATGATACTAACTGCAGTATTGTGGGGATGAAGTTAAATTCTATGTGTAAAATTCTGAGGAATTAGTATGTGTTCAATGAAAGCAGGTTTCCTTCCTTTTTGGGAGGACCAGCAATGGATTACTTATCTCTACTCAAAAAGCCCTTGGCCTCACAAGGTATGAAGATCTTGCTAACCCTTGATAAGGGTTCTTGACAAAATACACACACACACTACTTCCTATTTCATGGGCCTTCAGGCCAAGAGAAATGCTCTGGCTTCTGGTAAAACACTGATGTGTTAAATCCAGAATGGCCTCATCCAGCTCCCCAGCTGCACAGACTGGTGCATTATGACTTGAATAAAAATTGAGAGTATGTGACCCTATCTGGTGAGGAAATGGAGAACAAAGGTCAAACATGAGCTGACAAGGGCCTCCGGAGACACTCTAATCATATTGGTCTGGCATACTAACACTGAATGTTAGTAGCTATCAGAGCTTGGGGACTACCTGAAGCCATCACGTTAAGGACATAAAATCCTAAGGCTAAACAGAAAGGTCAGGGCCCAAGTGCATACACAGATGGAGGATGGTAGAGGTCTGGATGCTCCATCTGACACTGAGACACATGACATTCAGGTGGCTTCTGAAATTGCTGCCACTGTTGTTCCCGCAGTCTTCCCTTTGAGAAGCATTGTGAGAAAGATGTGCTCAAGTTTAAAGAGATGGGTCAACATCAGAAATGTAAGACTATCTTCCTGGTAGGTACATTGAAACGACCTTTGGAGTTTGTTAAACACAAATTCAAGAACCTCACTATATTGTCAGGATGCGCTGCTATAACAAAGCACCACAGATGGGTGACTTATCAACAAAAGGAATTTAGTTTTCATGATTCTGGAGACTAGAAGTCTGAGATAGGACATGGCATGGTCAGGTTCTGGTGAGGGCCTCCATCTGGGCTACACATTGCCATCTTCTCACTATGTCTTTATGTGGTGGGAAGAAGTCTAGAGAGCTCCTTGGTGTCCTTTTTATAAGAGCATTAGTCACATTCAAGAAATCTCCTAGTCACCTCCTTCTCCCAATTCTATCACATTTCAAGATAGAATTTCATCATGGGAGTTTAGTGGGGGACACACTTTCAATTTATCTACCCTCAGAAGTTTCTGGAGTTGGACCTCATATTCTGAGTTTCTAATAAACTCCTAAGTGACATTTGATATTACAGGTTCAGGGACCATTAAGAAATGCTGCTCTGGGGCTGGGATGTGGCTCAAGCGGTAGCGCGCTCGCCTAGCATGCGTGCGGCCCGGGTTCGATCCTCAGCAGCACCACATACCAACAAAGATGTTGTGTCCGCCGAGAACTAAGAAAAAATAAATAAATGTTAAAATTCTCTCTCTCTCTCTCTCTCTCTCTCTCTCTCTGTCCCCCTCTCTCACTTTCTCTTTAAAAAAAAAAAAAAAAAAAAAAAAAAAAAAGAAATGCTGCTCTGGGTAATTTTAGGAGAAGACATGGCTGGCCCTGTTTCTAGGGAAGCCTTCCTAGTTGCTCCTACTCTCAGACTGCAGACCAGTCCTCTCTAATTTTCAAAATGTAATTATCCTAATCTCTTTTGTTCTAAATAAGAAGTGGGTATTTTTAATATTTTATTTATTTATTTATTTATCTATTTATTTATTTATTTGGCTGTGCTGTGGATCAAACCCAGGGACTTGTGCATGCTAGGCAAGAGCTCTACTACTGGGCTGCATTCCCAACCCCAAGAAGGGGTTTTTTAGCTGGAACAGATATAACAGGGATATATATTTGTAGTTATGAACATTAGATGAAACTTCAAAAAAATCTGGAAAAACTGGCTGGGTAGGGGGGAGGTGGAGAAGGCAGAAGGAAGCAAGCCAGCCTAGGTTTCATATCAAGGATATTCTGATTTAACTGGCTTGGGATGCCCTCCCATGCAAATCTAACTTACAATCAGGATCAAAAATTGTTGGTCTAGATCATTGGTTCTCAAATTTGAGTGCACATTGGAAGCACTTAGGGTGTTTTAAAAAAATACTGATGGTCTGGTTCTACCTTCAGAGTATACAGCTTAATTCTATTGGGTTGCAGCATAGATACCCAGAATTCCCAAATTTTCCCTGGTGAAAATTGATAACATAAATTGGATATTCTGATATGTTTAATGTGCAGACAGATTGAATGAGTCAGGCTGGGGAGCTTTCCCCCACCCTCCAATGCTCTCTACCTTGGTGATTTTAAAAAAAATGGTCCCTAAACTAGCATTACCTGGGAACATTTTAGAAATACTCAGGTCAAACCATAGACCCACTGAATCAGTAACCTGTGTTGTAACAAGCCCTCTGGGGACCCTGATGCCTCCTAAAGATAAGAACAGCTCTATAGTTATTGCTCAACTGTCCGTGAATCTTGCTTACCTCTTCCCAGAGATTGGCCAGAAAAGAAACAAGAACCTCAGGCCTCTGAATGTTGGGCAATACCAAATCCCCCGTTTCTAGATGAACAGTGCCAAATTTCTTAGTGGGACTGAGTTTTTATATAATCTGTAAAACTTTTGTTGGCTGAAAATTGATAAACATAAATTGCAAGAGTCTGTTATGGGTTGCAGCTATAATCTTGGTCTACAAGTAAGGAAGAGGTAGCAGAGAGAGGGAAAGAGGTACTAAAAAGAAAATGTGGTCCTTTGATGTCTGGGATGTAAAGAGAGAGCATGAAATACAGGAAGGAAAAGGAAAGAAGGCAAGTGTCTATGCCAGGGAGGGCCTTGGTTTGATGTGTGGTTTTTTGGACATGAGTGCCCTTCAAGTTTGTTGCAAGGACTGGTAAAATCTGTTTTCCTGTTTATAGGGACCTGCTTTCTTGCTAAGGGGAAAAACTATTGTGCACTGTGTTGAACATTGAGAGAAAAATCTCCCCAATCACTTCACCCGGCAGCATAACCAAACACAATCAGCCTGGTTGAATACCATCATATCAAGCAGCTTCTACTAAGAGGGAGACTTAACTTCTTGATAAAGGATTCATTGTTTACTTCCCAAACCCAGTTTTTTCTAATCAGTCGGTCCTGGGTTAACTTCTACTTTAGTCAGCTTTCCTTATTTTGATAAAATACCTGAAATAAACAACTTGAAAGAGAAAAGATTTATTTTGGCTCATGCTTTGGAGGTTATAGCTCATGGCCACTCAATTCCATGTATTGTGGGGCTGTGGTGAGGCAGAACATGAGGGTGTGGAAGGTATGGTTAAACAAAACTGCTTACCTTGTGGCAGCCAGAAAGGAGAGAGGGAGAGAGGGGTGGGAGGAAGGGAGGGAGAGAGACAGAGAGAAAGAGAAAGACTTGCAGGGCATGCACCCAGTGAGCTACTTGGTCCAACTAGAACTCACCTCCTATAGTTTCCACCACTCCAAATAGTCCCTTCAATTATGAACCCATCATTGAATTAATTCAGCAATGAAGTTAGAGCCCTCATGATCTAATCACTTCCCACTTTTTCCGGGAAAATACTGCTTGAAGGACCAAGCCTTAAACACAGGAGCCTTTGGGGAACATTCCACATCCAAATAGCAGCTTCTGAAGATATCAAAGTGAAGATGGCATGAAGCATGCCTTCAAGTATATCACCCTGTAGCAGGGAGAGAGGCGAGCATGTATATTTGCATATGTGTGAGTGAGGTACTGTGGGAATACAGAGGGGTAGGGGTGAGGTCATCCAGGAGAGCTCTGGGGAAGCAGACGCTAGAGCTGGATTTTGGAAGAAAAATGTTATTTGGCAATTGCCTTAGTTTGTTTTCTATTGCTATTACAGAATACACAAAACTGGGTAGTTTACAAAGGAAAAGTTTATGAGAATCACAGTTTTAGAGCATGGAAGCCCAAGATCATAGGATTGTATACATATCAAAGTTCTTGTGCCACTTCCTTTCATGATGAAATGAGAAGACAAAACAAGAGTAGCAAGTAACCCAATTTTAGGAGGAAGGGATTAATCTATTTATGAAGGTGATGTTGGCAGGACATAATCTCCTTCTAAAGGTCCTACCTCCTCTCAATACTACCACATTGGGGACTAATAGCAACATGCATTTGGAGGGGACAAACCATATCCAAAACATAGAAGCAGTCAAAGTGGGTGGAGGGTTTTCTGCTGGGTAAGGATCCAAAGGAGTGAAGCTGTGTATCCAATACCATTTTAGAAAGGGCAAAACAAGTTTGCATTTTGCACAATCTTTATTCAATGGTTGGTTTGCGAGAAATTTGTTGATGTTCATTGGAGCAATAAGTTGCCAAATCTTTCTGGGTTAGGTGGGAACTCTACCCATGTGCAACATTCATTTTACACTCTAGGATTCATCTCAAATAGGAACAGTAATGGCAACAAATGAAGCATGATGATATTTATTGTTATAGCAAGTACTATTATAATTTGTTTCTCCTAAAATTTGGTAATAGTACATGTTTAAATTTCCTTTCCACACAAAACTAACAGGCATGAATTCCTCTAAGTGAAGACAAAATTGGTCTAGGCTGAATGGGAACCACTAATAGTGAATGTCTACTACAAATAATCAAATCATCTGGCAAATTTAGAGTAGAGTGAATCCTTGGGCCAGAAATAATAATTTGCTGGAAGTGCTGCTAGGAAGGACAGGTTTTTGAAACACAGCCTTTCATTGCCTTGGGAAACATTCAGCCTTAGATTTTTCCAGAGGTCTTGTTTGGAATCAAACAGTTGGTATTTGAATTCTTGACCCACTAGAAAAATGGGAAACATAAAAGCTATTTCCCCCCAAATTATATGTTTCACGTTGTGAGCTGATTTATAGGAAATGTGTAATATCAGCTGTCATAGTTCTTATCATTCAATGTTTTATATCATGATGAGCAAGATTGTATTTTCCAAAGATGGTAGTAACGATATCTCTCCATACGCCTTTTGGCACCTCTCCCTCTGAGAGTTAGGTCTGTGTTCCTCTTGAGTTAAATTGTGTTTTCTCCAAAATTCATACGTTGAGGTATGTGATCCTATGTGGAGATAAGGTCTTTACAGCAGTGAGCAAATTAAAGTGAAGTTATTAGGGTGAGCTCTAGGACACTGAGACATACACAGAGGAAGATGAGGTGAAGAGACATGGGGAGAAAACAGTCATACACAAACCAAGAGGAGTTTGGAACAGGTCCTTCCCTCATAACCCTTGAAAGGAAGCAACTGACATCTATATCTTGGACTTCTATGCTCCAAAATGGTGAGATAATAAATCTCTGTTTGAGCCACCCAATCTGTTGTATTTCATCATGATAGCCCTAGTAAACTACAAGAGTTCCCTCCTCTGGAATCTGGGTGAATTTGACTACTGTGGAAGTGACATTATGTGACTTCCAAGGCGAGGCCACAAAAGGCAATACAGCTTCCACTGATTCTCTTGAGACACAAGTCTGCAAGGAAGATCAGGCCCCTTGAAAAGTTCCATGTTGCTGTTCTAGTCAACCATGTCGACAGGTAGTATCACCTGCTAGAGGTATGAACAAAGACATCTGCATACAATTCCTACTCTAGCCCTGGGTTCACCCCAGACTTTAAGCCACCCCCCATGAGTCCCCAAATACAGTGGTGCAAATGTGTGCCCAAGCCCCTCTGTGTCTGTTGTGAATTCCTGACTCACAGAAGGTCTGTGTATAATGAAATATTTGTTTGGAGCCACCAAATTTGGGGATAATTTGTTACATAGTAGCTTGTAATGTCTTGAAAATTATTTTTGTTCACAGATTTTTATCTAACATGACTGGTGTTTTTATTGAAGCCACCAGGTACTTTAGCTCCTAGATGATGGTCCACTTCTCCTGACCTCTACAGAAATTAGGCTCAGACATTAGCCAAGGTCAATATGTGATTCTGCCATATGTCAATTTAATAGGCGATTAATGAGTGAATTTCAGAGAAATCAAGGAGGACAGAATTCAGTGGCTGTGGGATGAGAACAGGATTTTCAGAGTAACTTCCAAGATGCTTAAGGGCTCTTTGACAACTTGGTGCTGCTTGCCTGGAACAGGCAGTGAATCTGGAAGCCCTACAAGGAAGTATGTTACTCACTTTCAGCTCAGCGCCCAGGGAAGAAAACAAGTTTTCAGCCTGTTAAAGGGTGGGAAGTACTGACTGTTCAGAGAAAAAACGAGAAAGTAGACTGCAGTAGAAAATAAAATCTCCACCAAACTAGGCAGCAGCATAAATCCAACTTGCCCAAGTTAAGAGTGGGAATCCCTGACTCAAGTGCAAGGTCAGGAAAGAAGACATGAGCCCCTTCATCAGACTCTGAAAATCCATACTTGAGAAAATGCAAACCTGCCCCAGTATCCCCTATAGTACTCTTCTTTTTAATTTCTTTTCTTTTTCTTTCTTTCTTTTTTTTTTTTTTTTGCTTGGCCTTTCTTCATTTTTAAATGAAATTCATTTTAAGAAATTTCTACTTATGTGAAGCATGAGAGAATTTTTAAATTCCAGCAGCTCTATTGATTAATAATTGACATACAATACTCTGCACACATTTAAAGTCTATCTATCTATCTATCTATCTATCTATCTATCTATTTATTTATTTATACTGAGGATTGAACCCAGGGGTGATTTACCAGTGAGCCACATCCCCCAACTTTTTAATATTTTTTATTTTGAGACAGGTCTCCCTAAGTTGCTAAAGCTGTCTTCAACTTGTGATCCTTCTGCCTCAGCCTCCTGAGTCGCTGGGATTACAGGCCAGGGCCACTGTACCTGGCTGAAGTGGTAATGACTACTCTGCTGGGATTGCTGAAGAAGTCTCTCTTGGATCAGAGTGGAAACTGAGAGGTTCTATACGAGTAAATTGTTGTTTTCATTCATTTTTTACAGGTCTTTTCTTACCATTCTGGAAATACCTGGGAATTTCTTTTCCCTTTCAAGCATATCTTGTTCATACCTTGACAAGGATGCTGAGCAATGTTATTTAAAAGTAAGAAGAACCACTGCAGGCCCATTAAGATGGCTACCATAAAAACAAAACCCAGAAAATAACGAAGTATTGGTGAGATGTAGAAAATCTTGGGCACTGTTGGCAGGAATGTAAAATGATAGAACCACTGGGGGAAATAGTACGGTCATGCCTCAAAAAATTAAAAATATGATTACCATGTAATCAAACAATTCTACTTCTAGGTAAATATCCCAAGGAATTGAAAACAAGGAGTCAAGGAGATCATCATACACTCTTGTTCATAGCAGCATTATCTGAAACAGCTAAAAGGTAGAAGTAACCTAAAGCATCCATAAACAGAATGTGGTATATCTGATATAATATTATACAGCTTTTCCAAAATCTGGATGGCCAGATTTTCCAATGGCACACTTATAAACACAGCAGTGGACTGCACAGTAGGAACAATACTGTGGGGGCCTACAGAACAACTAAGACATGACATGGAAGAAACGGGGACAATCAGGCTTTTGAAAAATTGGGTGACAAAGTGGGGAGTGGGGCATACTTCTTACATTGGTAAAAGGAACATTTCTGTTTCTTTTTATTTTGGTGTTCAAGGGGTTGGAACTTGTTTGTAAAGCTGAGAAGAAAATTAGATGAGAAGAGGGTAATTAATGAGCAAAGTTCCAGAAAAGCTATTCTTCTAAAATAATTATCTTTTGAACATTTTCCTTATTGTGATGCACACAGTGATTAATTTTATATAATAACTCAGTATATATATATGCACACATAAAAATATAACAACTGAAATGAAGGTTTCACAAACAATTCTTAGCATTATTATGTCCTGCAGTGATATTTTCTTTTCTATCCTTTTCCTTTTTTATCCTATCCTATCCCACCCCATTTTGTTATGCTCTCCTCTCTGGATGCTGCTCAAAACTTGCTAAACTGATTGTATGATCCAGAATTTTTCCTTGAAATCTGCTTTTGGGAGAGTCCCTTGAACTGATCTTCATACTCAATTGACTCTTCTGCTATTTGTCTTATATATTTGTTCCTTTTTCACCTACTATTTTCTTTATTATTAATGTATCCACTAGAGTTTTAAAAAATTACTATTGGGGCTGGAATGTAATTCAGTGGTAGAGTACATGTTTAGCATGCATGAAGCCCTGAGTTTAATCCCTTGCACCAATAAGTACATAAATAAATATTAAAACTACTATTTCTTATTCTTGTTTATTGTTACTATTAAGTTTTCTTCCCTCTTCATATGTTTAACATGCTTATTTAAGTTCTTGATGTCTGTTCTAATAATTGTGTTTCAGATGATATAAACTATCCCACTTATTGTCTTTCTTTGACATTAATTGTGTTTCTTGTGTATCTTATTTCAGCAAGATGGAAAGAGCTCATTGTGGAAAATTTGAACAATACAGAAAAGTACCATTTAAATAACCAAACAAAAACCAATAATTTCATGACCCAGAGATAACCAACCTTTTATAGTGTATTTCCTTTTAGTATTCTATTTATATATATATATATATATATATATATATATATATAGTACATTAAATAATTAAGAAAATGCTGTATGTAATTTTCTATCCAGATTTCACACTTATCATTAATCATAAAATTTTTCCAAATTATTAAACTGTTCACAGACCTAATTTTTTGATGGGGGGAGGGGACCAGGGATTGAACTCAGGGGCACTCAACCATTGAGCCACATCCCCAGCCCTATTTGGTATTTTATTTAGAGACAGGATCTCCCTGAGTTGCTTAGTTTGCTGAGACTTTGAACTAGCAATCCTCCTGTCTCAGCCTCCCCAGCCACTGGGATTACAGGTGTGAGCCACCACTCCCGGCTCACAGACTTAATTTTTAATGATTGGAAAACAATCCATCATAAGAATATGTAGTAATGTATTTCGGTCTTGAGTATATAACATTTCCAATTTTTGCCTCTGAAAAAAAATCACTGCAATGGACATTTTGCACAAAAATGTTTGTTCATATTTCTGGTTATTTCTTTAGGATAGAATACTATAATTAATGGGCAAAAGGTAATAGGCACTAAGTTCCAAGCTCTGTATTGCCGATTGTTTACTAAAAGTCTGGACCACTTCCAACTTACACAGGCTGAGTATAATTGAGTCCTTACTATCATACCCACCCTCGTGTGATTTGCTTATTTGATAGAGTTTTCTTTTTCCTGTTTAGTATGTCTCTGATTAGAAGTGTTCATTCATTATTTAAATTTACCCTTCTGTAAATTTTGGGTTCTGGCCCTTTCCCAGTGGTTTTTTTTTTTTCTGGGAAGGGTGCCAATGGAAGCTTTCTAGAGAAGGTGCACTTTAGTGGAAGGTGTTGAGGATGCTGTCTGAAAGGGGCTTATGTTTCTGCTTGACTGCAACCAGCAACCCCCAGCTTATGTTAGAACACTATAGGAGAAGAAGTGCTGCCTTGAGGGTAGACATTGAGTTTTCAGTGTGTTTACATATGTGTAGCATAGAAGTGATAATTCTAGGCTTGGGGGCAGGAAGAAAGAGGGTGTGGAAAGAGAGAAGAGAGGAGATGGAGGAGGAGGAGAAGGGGAAGGGGAAAGAAAGAAGAAGGAGGAGGAAGAGGAGGAGGAAGAGGAAGAAGGGAGGGAGGGAGACAAAAGCTAGTCACTGTGTACATTTTAAATGCACAAAAATAATTACAATTCATGGAAGGCTTTCTCATGGCCTTGTAGGCATGCTTTTCTTTTCAGTGTGTCTTTAGTCAGTTATGTCCCAAAATCACTTTAGAGAACCCTGTCCTTACTAAGCAAAGAGATATTCTTTCACAGCCCCTTGGTGAACTGCAAATGGAAAAGAAGTAAATGCACTCTTTCTAGATACAGTACAGGTTAAACATTCCTAACCCCCAAATCTGACACTTTTTGAGCACTGACATGACAACACAAATGGAAAATTCTACACCTGATGTCATACCATGGGTCACAGTCAAAACACAACTCAAGATATTGTACACAATTACTTATGTAAAGCAAATATGAATCACAAATGAGTTTCATGTTTGAGTTTAGGTCCAATCCCCCAGATCATTTTTTATACACACACACACACACACACACACACACACACACACACACACATATGTATTCCAAAATCTTTAAAAAGCAGAAATCCAAAATATTTCTAGTCCCAAGCATTTTGGATAAGAGATTCCCAATCTGTAATATTATTTCTCAATTCTTCTTATATTAAAATTAACAGATACTGTTTCCAGGAAATTAACTTATTAAATCATGTGAACATAAGAAGATTACAAAGCCACAAATATGCACTCTTGAGGGTTTTATGTTAAGGGTAGCTCCCCAAATGAGAAGTCCTCTCTGGAATGGAGATGTGTATATTTCATAATTAAATTTGTGATAAAAATAGCTTTTGAACTTTTGACTTTGGGGTACAAAACTTAAACGTGTGCTACTGCAAACCACTGGAATACAGAGCTAAATAGTCTGTGTGGGTGTGTTTGGGAAGGAGGGCTAGTCCAAGCTGACTGTGGTAATGAAAATTCCTGAGTCAGTGTAAATAATTTTGCTGTTATAAAACACAGTTTTAGACCTTTGCTGACATTCTGAATTCTTGAAGATTTCTGAATCCTGTCAGGCCAAGAAACACTTGTTTAAGGAGCTGTTATGTAAGCAAGGGCTGCCTAGTGAGACTGGATGCCACTAAAATATCTTCCTTACAAAGCAATCTTATTAGGGGGCTGGAGGTCTGGCTCAGTAGAAGTGTGCTTGTCTGGCACATGAGTCCTTGGGTTTCATATCCAGCACTGTACAATATAATAAAGGACTCTTACCTCCCATCACAATGCCTAAAGACCCACCACTGAAAATGGTTTAACACATTCTATCAATAGGATCCCAAGGTTACAATGTAACTATTCTTGGGATCCCTGTCAGACACTCAGAGCCCCTTTCACAGCAATTACCTATTTCAACAGTTGTAATCTTAAAATTAGCTTAGTGGCCTAGTGTGATTTTATACCACCCAAGAATGCTGAAATGGAGAGCAAAAATCAAAGGTCATCTTGGGCCCTTAAAGAGAGTAGGAACTAAGAAAGCATAAAAATGGGGATGGGGTAGGGATAAAGATGAGGATGAACACAATTATGTCTGGAACAAATTCTGGAGGAATCTTAACTCAAACTTTTTTTTTTTTAACTGAAGATCATGCACAGAGTCTGAGTCTGACAGTATCAAAATTGTAAATAAATTGAGATTTCAAGCCCAGAAGGGAAACTCCTACTATGGATAAATGGATAAACAAAATATGGGATATATTCCAATACAATGGGATATTATTCAGCCTTAAAGGAATTGTGATATATGCTACCTCATGGATGAATCTTGAAGACATCAAGGTAAGTGAAACAAGCTAGAGACAAAGGACAAATATTGGGTGATTTCACTTATATGATATACCTAGAGTACACAAATTCATAGAAAGTAGAATAGTGATTGCCAGGGGCTGGGGATGGGTAGGTGCATATGGGAATGGAGAATTATATTTTAATGGGTACAGAATTTCAGTTTGGAATGGTGGAAAACTTCTGGAATGGATAGTGATAAAGGTTGCACAAGAATGCAAATGTACTTAAGGCTTCTGAACTGTACATTTAAAGTGGTTAAAATGGTAAACTTTATACTATGTATATTGTACCATCCCCTCAAACCTCAAGCAAACAAAAAACAAAGGCCCAGTTTGGGGGTCTCATAAAAAGAGAAATAAAGATTCATGCAAACGTAAGGAAGGAAGGACAGTGCTAGATGAAGAAATGGAACCTCTAGGGAGACTCCAAACATCTCTCACTTTGGCATGGGGAGCTCAGGAAGCACTTTTCATCTGCCTAATGACTTTTGAGGCTTTAGCCACAGGTACAGAGCAGCAGTAGAAAGACAAGGAAGAGACACACCCCCAGATGTACACCTCATGCTTACGTTCATGGGTGAACTCCTGAGATTAACCAGGAGTATTCCAGATTCCTGCCTCATGAATTTATACCCCTAAGTCTCTGCCAGCCTTCTCCCACCAAAGGAGGGCCTAAGCCTGTGGAGGTCTCTGTCGAGAACCAAGGACAAAGGATTGAGGCAGAAGACCTTCCTGAGGGTCTCGCCTACTCCTTGGCTCTGACTTTCATGATCCCCAGTGACCTCGGTTCTGAGGCTCACTCTACTACTGTAGCATCCAAACCCCCTGCGGGGAAGAAAGCAGAACCTACAGTCCAAGGAAACACCTCCGCGACCATCCAGTCCCTGCCGCCTCAACCCTCCAGTGGAAGGGACGCCTCGGAGTCTGTCGGCCCGCTCTTGCCAAACTCCAGCTGCTGGGCAGAGTTCTTGGCTGGGGCTGCGGTCCCTGGGTGCCCCGGACAGCGCAAGGGTCGACACGGCTGCTCACAGCCACCAGGGGGCAGCTCTCCCCTGCGCGGTCACCTCGGGGATCCGCGCCACGCCACTCTCCGAATCCACTCGGACAGTGCGTACGGGAGTGGGGTCACCGAGTCGCTTTCTTGGCCCATCTCTGGGAAAGTTTTCTGTCTTTTGTGCCTGCTTGAGTGAGTCGGGTGGACTTGAGATTTCCTAACCGTGGTCGAAAGCTAGGAAAACTCTGGGAAGGTAGCCTGGGAGTGAGGGACGAAGAGGCAGTAGGGGAGCGCAAGAGACATTTCATCTTGGGTTTCAGCGCTCCCGGGACTTCACGAGATCGGAGCTAAAGGTCGCATACAAATGCGTAGCTTAACTAAAGCAAACAAAACAAGAGGAACGCCCCCAAAGTGGGGCTTTAGTAAAGCTTGCCCAAATCTCTGTTAACATTCTGTCTCCGAAGCGGTCCCTTTGGGTTGATCTTCTGCTCTGACCTTCAGTAAATCCCCACTTTCCCGGAGTGGTCAGAAGGTAATTTGCCACGCTTTTTCAAACGATCCCTGGGAAGAGTCCTTTAACCTGAGGAAGGGGGAGGGACCTGTGGACAAGGTTACGAACCTAACGCAGAATCTATTTCTGGAGCCCTTCTTGGACAGACAAGTTCAGATCGATGGAAACTCTGAACAGAATGACGGCTGTAACTGATCTTCCAAAGTAATTAATGGTCTACGAACAAATTTTTCCACTATTTCATCTTTAAATCGCCACACACCAGCCCTCAGTGCGGCGAAAATCACGGTGTTTATTTAGATACGGACCGAGGACTTACAAAACTTAAACTTTTTGATGTTAAAAGTGAACTCCTTAGTAAGAACTCCTGACTGTATCAACAAAGCAATGTGATGCCTGATTAATAGTGCTGATTAACGTTGGCTGAGGTTAATGCGGAGCCCATTACAATAATTAAATTGTTCGGCCATATATCAAATGAGAGTCAATGAAAAATAATTTATTTAGAATTTTTAGGCATTCTCATAGATCTTTCAAAGATCTATAATAGACTTTATGGGTCATTTGTAAGTGTAACTGGTGGTAGCCATACTCAAGAACAAAAAAAAAAACCGATTTTAAAAGAAGTCTTACATGGGAGAACAGTTTATTTTTTAGGCTCGGTGATTGATAACAGGAATAACCAAACGTTTCAAAACATGATAAGTAGTTGGTTGATAAAATTATGTATACCAAGGCAATTGGCAATTGTTTCTACAGAAAGCCATTTAATTTTTATTCTCAGTTCTTGTTAAAGGTCATCTAAGTTAAAATTTAAAACCTGAAGGCAGAAGTCCCCACTTTGAAATAGAAGCATTTCAGAAAATGCAAAACTTCAGAAAGTATGGCTGTGAAATGTGAATTTCACAAATCACTAGGATTTTATAGTATCAAAAATAATTAATTTAGGTGCAATGAGTATCCTTAAGATATTACCACATTTGAATGATTTCCACTACCTTATCACCTGAAAAAGAAAATTGAATTGAATAGAATTTTAGTCTTACATTTAAAATTTTTCGTTTCTTTTTACCAGAAAGCATTTGAAATGTTTAATGAATTTTCTAAAAATGCATTTTAAAATTTGATTTTACTTAAAGTTTTAATTTATCGTTTTAGTTTCTATTGTTAAGCCTGCCTGGGTAAAAAAAATGTGTATATGCTATAGTAATTATTTTGAGATTACTGTAAAATGATGACTAGAATGCTCCCTTTTCTGAAACTGTAGCCCCTTTCTCCAATGTGAAAGTTCTTATTAAAGTCGTTCCTAGGTGTAACTTTATGCATGTGTAATTTGTTTTTTTACTAAAATTTTGTATTTCTTTTCTGCACTCAGTGATTGCTTTCTTTATTCCCATGGAATTTGTAAGATCCTCTCATTAGAGTGGCTTAGATTAGCTGTCAAGTCTCTAGGGCATTCAATTGCAGATAAATGACTAAAAACGCCAGCCTAACAGCATTTTTATTAACAGATGGCGGAAAACAAACGTCTTTGGAGAAGAACCGAAGGGAACGGGTTAAAGGGTCAATAAACAATTATTATCCTGCTTAAACTGGGGGTTTCTCATCAGATTCCTACGGGGAGCTGCTCGCTCATCTAGGGGAACCACGACACCCCAACAGACACTCCTCTCTTCGGAGGACCAGGTAATTGTCTCCCAAAGGAAGGGCTCCTACAGGCATCGAGTGGTCAAATCCTAGAGTTGTGGGAGTGATTCTGAGGTTCGGGCTGAGGGCTAATTGAGAAGAAAACTGGGAACTCTAACTCCTGCTGCTGCCCGGGTGCTGACCGCCAGGGGCGAGCGCCTAATGCAGGTTATCAGTCCCCTTGGCCAGGAATAGAGGGGTCCTCTCTCCTTCCCACTCTTCTCGGTTGCTGCCCCCTCCTGCGGGCGAACTTTCTCTCCGAGCAGAGCTGATTTCCTAGGCTTTCTTTCCCTTCCCTCGGCTGCGCTCTGACGTGCACACCATGTGACAGGCCCCCTTCTGCTATAAGCCGAGGAAAGGTCCGCCCTCTTCTGGACTCAGCCCCGGCCTCGCCGAGCTCTGTTCCTAGACTCTCACGCGTTCCGCGCCCTCCAGGGCGGCCGAGGCTCGGACTCGCCCACCCAGGCCCAGCCACCCCCTCTCCAACTGACGCGACGAGAAGCGCTCTCGGAGCAGAAGGTCAAGTCCTCCGCCCGGCCGGGTGCACGCGGAGCACAGGGTGCGCAGAAACCGCGCGGTTGCAGAGGCGGCGCAGGAGTTGCAAAGTCGGAGCGCGAGACTCCGCCACCGCGCGGCAGCCCCAGCAAAGCTAGGGCAGCGGCGGCGACCCCAGCGTGGCTCCCCCGGGCCAGGACCGCCGCCCGGGAGCCGGGCCCGGGGGCCGAGGGAGGCCGGAGTCCGACGCCCCTATGCGCCGCCCCGCCGCCGCGGTGCCACAGCTATGACCCTGAGCACGGAGATGTCCGATGCCTCCGGCCTCGCCGAGGAGACAGACATCGACGTGGTGGGGGAGGGCGAGGACGAAGACGACGAGGAAGAGGAGGACGACGACGAGGGCGGCGGTGACCGGCCGGGGCTGGCTGTCCCCGCACAGCGGCGGCGGCGGCGCTCCTACGCTGGAGAGGACGAGCTCGAGGACCTGGAAGAGGAGGAGGACGATGATGACATCCTGCTGGCCCCGCGGACAGGAGGTTCCCCGGCAGCTCCAGGCCCGGCCCCGGCAGTGGGCACCGGAGCAGGTGGGGGCGGCACCGCGGGCGCGGGCGGCGGCGGTGGCGGGAGCGCGGGTAGCGGCGCCAAGAACCCACTGGTGAAGCCGCCCTACTCCTACATCGCGCTCATCACCATGGCCATCCTGCAGAGCCCCAAGAAGCGGCTGACGCTGAGCGAGATCTGCGAGTTCATCAGCGGCCGCTTCCCCTACTACCGGGAGAAGTTCCCCGCCTGGCAGAACAGCATCCGCCACAACCTGTCCCTCAACGACTGCTTCGTCAAGATCCCCCGCGAGCCGGGCAACCCGGGCAAGGGCAACTACTGGACGCTAGACCCCGAGTCCGCCGACATGTTCGACAACGGCAGCTTCCTGCGCCGAAGGAAGCGCTTCAAGCGACAGCCGCTGCTCCCGCCCAACGCCGCGGCCGCCGAGTCGCTGCTGCTGCGCGGTGCGGGGGCCTCGGGCGCCGGGGGAGACCCGGCGGCCGCCGCGGCGCTCTTCCCGCCGGCTCCACCGCCGCCCCCTCACGCCTACAGCTACGGCCCCTACGGCTGCGGCTACGGCCTGCAGCTGCCGCCCTACGCGCCGCCCTCCGCCCTCTTCGCGGCCGCGGCGGCCGCGGCGGCCGCAGCCTTCCACCCGCACTCGCCCCCGCCGCCCCCGCCGCCCCACGGTGCGGCCGCCGAGCTGGCCCGGACCGCCTTCGGCTACCGGCCGCACCCGCTCGGCGCCGCCCTGCCCGGCCCCCTGCAGGCCTCGGCGGCCAAGGCGGGCAGTCCGGGCGCCTCCGCGCTGGCGCGCTCGCCCTTCTCCATCGAGAGCATCATCGGGGGCAGCCTGGGCCCCGCCGCTGCCGCCGCCGCCGCCGCGCAGGCCGCCGCCGCCGCGCAGGCCTCGCCCTCGCCCTCGCCGGTGGCAGCTCCGCCCGCTCCCGGCTCCGCGGGAGGCGGCTGCGCGGCTCAGGCGGCAGTGGGCCCGGCCGCCGCGCTCACTCGCTCCCTCGTGGCTGCAGCTGCCGCCGCCGCCTCCTCCGTGTCCTCGTCGGCCGCCCTGGGGACTCTGCACCAAGGGACTGCCCTGTCCAGTGTGGAGAACTTTACTGCTAGGATTTCAAATTGTTAATAACGCTATGTTAGCGCGCTTGAGAAAGAGAAGGTAGGAATCCCGGCTCCTTTTTTTTTTTTTTTCCATCTCGGTGGTTTGGTGTTTTGTTGGCTCCTACTGGCCCCTCTCGACCTCGCGTTCCCATTTTCTCGGCTTTGGATTCTCGGATGAGACTTTGGCGACCGCGCGGGCACGCTTTTCGGCTCTGTGGGTCCCTCTATTTATGCAAAGTCGTCCTATCCTGCAGCCCCCTACCCAGACTGGGGAGGAAGAGGGTGCTGGTGGGGATTCTCCTTGTCCAGGCACTAGGGGCTTCCTTAACTTTGGGCAAACTGAAAAAAAAAAAAAAATCTAAGCCTTTTTGAGGTGTAGAGATTCTCAGGTTCAGGCGTTTAAGATCAATAACGTTCAAATGAATAATAATACAAAAACAGTAAAGGGCTTGAAGAATGCCTTTTATTTGAGGATACTTGTCTGGTGTACTTTTTCATGAAAAGGAAAAAATGATTAACATGTTTACATAAGAAACAAAATTCAAAGTTATCATTTCTTATTTTAACCTGTGTTTTGTATCATAATAGATATGCTGAATTTTTATTTTGTACTTACTGTGTATTCTTTACAAGGAGTATTGTAAATTTTACTGGCAATTATTATTGTACTATTGTAAGATTTTTACACTTTTTCAGAAATAAAATGCTTAATTTTCAAAGTAAATCTGCTGAAGTAATTGGCTTCAGTTGTCCCCTTCTTAGTTTATTTTCTATTAAGAAAAAGTTATATATGGGATGAGTAGGAATTCAGCATAGAATAGTCTTAAATATTATTGTCAAAGAGATTTTAACAAAAGTATCATATCATGATTTTTCACTTAAACTTCCTAAGTAAAAGTCATTGCAGATGAGAAATTATATTTAAATGATTGCAAATAAGCTACTTTGCTATACATTTCAAAAGCTGATTCTACTCTATCTTAAGACCATTGAGACATTTTAAAACTCAAGCCACAGTTACCCTGAGATAATTTTATAGGAATTTGAAATCTTATTTTTAAGCTTTCCACTTCATTTGATTTCCACTTGCTTTTCAGCACAATATTGCTTATATATGCAAAAATGGTACAAGATAATATTCTGTAATGGAAACAAAACAGCAAAGAGGCAGTTTCTAGTTTAAAATTTTTGATAGAAAAATAAATCAGTAGAGACAATCATCAGTAAAAGCTTTAAAGTCTTGAATGAGCAAGTATTTGAATATATAAAAACCCATATTTAATACTTCTAGCATGTAAAGTTACCATTTTTTCAGATAAAAGGGATTTCAGAAATTACATAAAGGGGTTTTTTAAATCGTAAAAGGCAAACATTGAAATTCTAGCTTAAGTGAATAACTTAAGAAATCCTCAACTTTAGCATATGTTTTAAAGAATTAAAAATAAAAATTCATCAAGTGTTTATTGAGCTAATTATACAATTTGAGTGACTTAAGATGTCTTTTTCCCCCCAAGTTTCAAGTCATTAACTGTGTCCAATTTCTTTTTCTTACAAATACTGTGAGACTAGTTTTGATAGCTAATAACAAATGTTATTATGGGCTCTAAATAAAACCAAGGCATAGTTAATACATAATTTGAATGCCTAATATCAGTGGAAATTAAATGACTTGTTTCAATTTCCATAAAATATCTGGACAGGCTGAAGACCTGCAGATTTAACTTCCCAAATTAATGAACTCTACGATAGAGGCCAATATTTTTAAGTAATATTCACTCTTGATTCCCTATCCTTTCATCCCTTTTAAGGAGAAAAAACTCGACTCTCACAGCCTTGAAATTAAGTTCTGCTTGTTCCCCCCCCCCCATGGGATGTTTGGAAGAAGTTAAATAAAAGGTTAGAGTAAACACACTCACCCTCAAACTTACCACTAAATATATAGCTACAAATTGAAATACTGCTAGACCAAAATCCTAAATGCAAAGTTCCTTGTACCCTAGCCAGGCTAAGAAGAGAAGGAGACATTGGACCCGAGAATATCTGGAACCCACACCCAGAGATGCAGAGGCTTTAGCAGGCGAAATCCAAAGGGTGCAGACAAGGCTGGCGCATCTTGTGGCCTTCTGTAAAGCAGGGATCTGGAATTTAGATCTAAAAGTAATTACAAAAGGGGCCAAGAACAAAACCGTATTTTTTTTTTTTTTTTTGCTTTTGTTTCTGTTTTGCATGACACATGGATGTTCCGAAAAAAAGGATTCTGGCTAAGCCCTTTCTCGCTCAGATTCCTGCATCTTTAAAAAGTGCGGGGACAGGGGAGGAACTCCACCTCCCAGGCTGTCAGTGCTCTTCAGAGAATGGCAAGAAAGCACTGGGCAATCCAGCACTGGCCCTGCTTGGTTCTGGGACTGGGCTCCCGCTACACTGCTCCTGCTGTTTTTGAACAGGTGGAGCGCAGCGTGAGCCCCTGACCCAAAAGTAAATGCAAACCCAACTTGCCTTGGTTTCTAGTGCTGCGTCCCGCACATTCAGCTACCCACCCTGCGGGGTTGCGGTTCGAGGTGGACTTTGCTTGCCCCTGTGGGTTGACGCCTGGGGAAGCCAGAGCCTTGAGGCGGGTGAGGAATGGGCTGTGAGAGGTGTGGGTGATGGGCCTCGGGGCTGGCGAGGCTGAAGAGTGGGCCTGGGCGGAGAGCTGTGGACCTGCGAGCCGGGAACGCGGGGCGCGCCCAGTCAGGCCTCGCAGGCGAGCAGGTGCTGGAACAAAGGCCGCCAGGCCGCCGGCTACCCGGGCCTTTGATGGGCAAGGACGTCTCCTCCCTGGGCTCCTTATTCGCATGCAAATCCAGCGCTGGTCCCCTTTTCTTTGAAGGCAAACAGAAGGATGTTTGTGTGTTTGTAGGGACGAAGCTTGCTTGAACAAGCCTTCCTCAATAGGCTGGGTCTCGAAAAATAAACCAGTTGGACAAACATTGGCCACCAGCTCTCCTCCTCCCAACTACAAAGTGTGGATTTGCTACAACTCATTAACCCGACGCTTTTCTCCCCTTCTTCTTGTTTCTCTACTCATCAAACGCCCCCGTAGAGCCTGGAGACAAATGACCGAAGCGCAGTCGGGAGGGAATTGCAGTTAATAGGGAGAGGGATATATTGGGGCTAATGGTTCAGGCAGCTCCCGGAGAAGGACCACACAAAAAGGAGCCTCTTCATTCAGGGCTCTGTTGTGCTGCAGAGATTTAATCTGCAGCTAGATTTAGCCAAATGTTATCTATTGCGGGGGTAATGAAGCCCTTATGGATTGAATTGCTTCTTGTACCACACATGGTGTCATGACCTTAGATTGTTTCTTGGTTGATTTCTTTTTTTCTCTATTGGGTAATTATTTTATTTCTTTAGAATAAGAAGCTAGTGCTTCTGCTCAATAATGTGTTTCCTTTCCATCCTCAACACACATTTATTTAAGAACCACTTTCTTTCCTCTTACTAAAAAAAAAAGAAGAAGAAGAAGAAAGAAAGAAAGAGTGGGGTGGGAAACCCTGAGAAGGTGAAAGAAAAAGAATTCGACGATTTCTTACTTGTTGAATTATCTTTATGTTTACTCATCTTGGCTTCTCTGTCTCTTAAGCAGTGGCCCTTTACTGCTCAAACTTTCTATTGATGGAACTGAAATTTTGAATATATTTTTGGTCTAAACTCCTAGAGTGAATGTAGAGTAAGTATCCATCTCAGGAAAAGGATTCTGCCCTTCCGTTTTTCTTTCTCTATAAGCCCACCATTTCTTCCTGGAGCTTGTCTCCTGAGGGAGCTGGGGGAGGTGGTCATTCTGATGGAAGGTGATTATTTTGATGGAATACCAGCCTGTGTCATTTATTAAAGGCTGTCTGAGGCCAGTGGTTGAGTCTATGTCTGTTTTGTTTTTCTCTCTTTGGCCCTGGTGGCTCTGATTTCCTTGCTTGATGGAGGACCAAACTTGGAACAGCTAGCTGTGTTATTACAACTGCTGTGGACTCTAGAATATGATGTTAAAATTCTCTGCTGGCTACACATCCCACTCACACCTGTTTTTATTACTGAGAAAAGTCATTTGGGGCAACTTCAAGGTCATATCAGTACCAAACAGCAACACCAACCAGAAATCTGCCCAGGATCAGCTCTGGTCTAGTAGGGCTCCTCCAGGGAAATAAGTGTGCATGTAATTGGAATACCAAGGGCTTCTCAATTCCCTTTAAAATGGAACCAGACAAGGACCAGCCCAGGGAGTAAAGGACAAGTGAAGTGGGCCCAGCATTGTCCGCATCCATTCTTGTCTTTGCCGGCGTCCACATGGTGCAGCTGAGTCACACGTATACACACAGACACGCACACTCATTGCCCATCAGCTGCCACTTGCCTCCCTTCTCCCCTCTATGATTTCATAATTAGACATATGTTTTTTGTTGGTAAATGTGTTTGATGTCACGGCCAGTGAAACGTGGTGTGTTTATAGGGCCACGAATATAAATGTGTAAATATGTTTAGTGTAAAATCTGGCCCTTCGACTTTAGCAATAAATACACTGCCAACTCGGATACGATTACATTTGACAGAAAGATGGAGAATCTGATCATGACCAGCTGCTCAGGGCTCTTTGGGGCTTAGACTTTCCCAACTGAATTCACTTTTCAGATAATTTCTTTGCATGTCACATCTCTCTAATCACATGTTTCTCTTGATGTGAGCAGCTTGTGCTCCTTCTTTTTATTGTTGACCTCTCTGGCATGTAGGAAACTTCCTGGTTCATTCCTCCAGCTTCTTCTGCACCAGGAAAATGCTAGTCATGCTAGTCAGTAGTAAGCGAAACACACAAAGAGAAAAACAACAAATGATGTATTTTTCATCCTTGTATTTTTTTTTGAATTCCTGAGTCTTCAGGTGTGATAGGATAGCAAGAAAGTGAAATGGGGATTCAACATTGTGAGCTTTGCTGAGCTTGTCATTATCATCAGCACTCTATTTTTTAAAAAATAGAATTTTGAACTAATCTTACTTTTCAAAAGAAAAAAATTAGGACAGCATAATTTACATAAAGAAAGGTATAGAAATCCCAACAACTTTTCACAAAGTGAACACACCTCTGTATCTCCTGTCAGGCAAGACGCAGATGTTATCAATGCCCTTTCCTGTTTATTCCAGCCAGCACCCCCACCCTATACTGTCTTTTAAAAAGAACTTTTACTAATATTTCTCTCAGTTATACCATGAAATAGGACAAGAGATATTACTGACCTCATTTTACAAATAAAGACATCAAGGCTCAAAGAGATTAAATGACTTGCTCAAGGTCATAGCTACTTCAGCATTTAAATCCCATTTTTCCCCCATTGCGTTACACCACCACTTTGTTACCATCAATGTGATTTATTAAATCCCCACAGTAGTAGGGAAGTGCCTTCAAGGCACAGTGTAGAAGAGCCATTTATTCGTGTATATACTTTTGCTTTCTTGCTGCACCCTCTTCCCTACCACCTCCACAGAGGTCTTTCAGATATACCCCACCACCTTGTTTTAGATGCATTTGGAATTGACAGCTAATTATTTCAGAGGCATTCTGTTTCCTCCACCTAGTTCTACATGATACTCTGTTAGCAGCCCTTTTCCCATTTTTTTTTGTGCCAGAAAACTTCTTTAAAACATTATACATATACACACAGAGCTCACAACTCACTTTTGTACTGTTTACCCACTTCTGTTTCTTCCATTGATTTTTAATGGTCAAAATTTGCAAGTTTAGAGCTTTTAGCAAAATTTGTTAGGCAGATCTTACAACTGGCCTTAAGGACACATATTCCTCATGTGGAAGACAATGTAAGGAGTCAGGTCAACAGATTTAACAGTTAATGAGAAAATGAAGCCCCCCTCCCCCGCACCGAGAATATGTCTCTGCTTCACACACACTCTAGAAAATGTTACTGTCTTTGAACAGCTTCGGAATATGATATGGCTTGGAAGGGTTCTTTTGGCCCCTGCAAAATGAATTCACTGCAGAGGAGCCTCTGTAGTGGTGATCCCACCTGGAGCTCCTACTTGCCTCACCTAGTTCTCCCCAAAGTGCTTGCGGGGACATGGTGGTAGTGGTGGAGGGGAATTCTAAACAACCTGCTAGTTCATCCTTGCCTGTTGCCATCCAAAACCTTAGGGAGGTCCAGTCTCCTGAGGCATGGACTGGGACTGCTTTGTCCAGTAAAAAGACACCCAAGCTGGTTGGCAGTGTGGGGATTGTACTTGGCTAACTGTGAGCTGCAGAATGCAATAGAGAATATCATGGCAATCTTTCCAAGGTGCTAGTTGCAAAAGATGTTGATTTTCTAGTAAAAACATGATTTTTTTAAAACCAGAAATTTTTTTTCAAAAGTAAAAAAAACAAAAAACAAAAAAACAAAACCCCATTTCACAAAGAAAATCAGTCAATTAATATCAACGGTTTCATTTAAACAATCTGGAAAAATCCTAATTCTGAACATGAAGTTAGACAAAAGTTTGGAAGGATATTTTTCTACTCTTAAAATGAGAGTAACTTTATTTTGCAAGATAGGGTGTTTTCCTGTGTATAGGATACTACTGACAGGATACTGGCTAGTCACTGAATACAAGATACATGGATGTGTCCTAGGCCCTGCCAATCCAGTGAGCACCAGGAAAGGACAGGGGAGATGATGAATTTGAAGCCATGGGGCCTTGCCTGGTCTCACTGTCCCCAAGGGAGCCAGGCACAGGGAAAGGATTCTTTCTTAATTGTAACTATTGATCAACAGCAGGGTGGCAAAGGACAGAGATTAGCCATGACAGAAGAAAGAAGTGTTTGCACACTTGCCCAGGCATTCTGGTTAATAAACCAGGTATTTTTAAGAAATAAAATGAAACAGCACATTTTCTGAAAAGGCTACAATAAAGGACTTTCATAGGGAAAAATAACTTGGCTCTCTATATTTGTTTGTTTTTATTTAGAGTTTCATATACATGAAAATGACTGTACACGATGATGTTCTTTTAAATACCTGACTATGGAGAGAGAGAGAAAAAAAAAGTCACAAGCCAAACAATCTCCAAAACTCATGTGAGATTACACAAGATTAGGTTGAAATGAGATGTTAGTTTGTCGCCCTCATTTATGGCTAGTCTGTCCTTCTTTCTTTCCTCCCTCCCTCCCTCTCTTCCTTCATTTCTTCCTTCTTTTCTCCCTTCCCCCGCAACCCTTGGTGAGGCAGGCATCTTGTGAGAATCAGATAATATAATTTATGTGAAAATGTTTTGGAAACTTATATTAATTTAAAGAGTTGTGATATCTGTGTGGCTTCTTTCACAACTTATTCATCCCTGGAAAAAAAAAAGAAAATGAAAAACTTTAAAACTTCAGAGCATCCCTAAATTATTAGAGAAATTTTTGGCTCTCTACAAAAAAAAAAAATTCTTCAAAATTCCCACCCCTATCTAAGAAATAAAATTGTTACTTAGTCCTTCATAAAAATAATGAGGATAAAAGAGGTGGCATTGTGTGTTCTTTGGCTTCAGCCAGATGTATATTTGAACAGATAACTTCCTTGCCCCTTCTAAAACAAACAAACCAATGGTGTTTAAAATCCATTCTTCTAGTCTCTTGCTCTGTTTCTTTCCTCTACTTACTTATCTGCTGATCATCTCTTTAACCCCTAAGCTTTGAAAAGTGGGATTAACTCACACTATTTATTGAGCACCTGCTATACTGCAAATCCCTTTATTCTCCCTTTAAATATAGGAAACAAATTAAAGAATTCCCATGACCAAACTGCCTCTAATAACATAATCACATGTTCAGGAAACAAGAACAGCAAGCCATTTTAGCAGGGAACCATGGGGTGGAGGGAAGGCTGGAAAGGCAATTTTTCAATTTTCCATTTAAAAGAACATTTTTTCATTACCAAACACTTTGATGAGATATAAACTAAATTGATATCTTTTTGACAATATCTTTCTGGCAAGGCCAATATATTCACAAAAATACCCAAACTAACAAGTGTCTTTGGAGTATGGAGGTGGAGTCAATTCCACACTCCTTCAGGCAGAGAACCATGAATCTCAGTTTCCTCCCAAGGTTCTAAGGCTTTTTACTAATAAATCATTTTGTGTCCCTAGTTGCCAGTTCTCCTTGAACAACTGTAAAAGGGAAGGGTGATGTCTTGTTATGAGGCCTTCATATATTTCCCTGAACTGAGAGTGTGACCTGCACAGAACATGTTCATATTCATACAGGTTTGTGAAGAGTTAAATATGGAGGCACAGCCTAAAACCCTAGGGCACTTTTTTCCATCCTTAAATATTTTATTACAAATCAAAAAATAAAAATAAAGTACAGTATATTTTTCTTGTATTCTTTTATAAACTTTGAACTAAATTTTTTTCCACTTGAAGAAATTGCAACATGCAATTTGTGAACTCAGAGAGTTCACAAATTTTGGACCAGTGAGGGTGCACAGGCGCCCAAGAGTTTTTCTGAATTCAACTCAAGCATTAACCTCACCTTTAAGTTGTCATCGCCAAGAAACTGAATCCAAGTCACCAAGTTTGGGTCTTGTTTTCTTCTGCAAAAGTAACCAGGGGCACAGAGGACAAAAATAAAATGTGAGGCGCTCTGTGCTGTTTTTCTATTTAAGGAATTTAATATTTCTTTGCCTTCCTCCCTTTTCCCTGCCCCCTCCCATATTCATACATAGCAGGACTCCAGCAACCATCTCCCACACGTCTTTAGAACTATGTGGGATGAGATCCCTTATTTTAGGGAGTTGGTGGGTGCGGGTTGTTATTGTAACTCTATTCTGTAACTAAAGCTCTGGCATGTAATAAATCTCTCCCCAAAGACTTTTGGATCTTTGATTTGAAAAATCGGATTCCTTTTGTGGAAACAGTTGACAGGAACCTAAAAGGATTAGTTGCATTCCACATAGGATAATTTTTACTGGCAACATTTTGAAACGATTTGGTCCCTTTCAGACCTTAAACAATGTCCAGAAAAATGATCTAACGAGACTTGTATTGTTTTCCTTTGTCTATGAATCCGCTTGCCGCTTGTGCCAACGTCTCTATAGGGTTTTGACAGCGTTTTGCTCCCGAGCAGTGCACCAAATTAATTTCCTCTTTCTACTTGGTTTGTTACCTTCTTCGGCCAGGGGCCCAGCAGTGTTTTCCCAACGTCAGCCCTAGAAACAAAGCGGGAGTGGGTGGTTTGTGGCGCCGGTGTCTGACAGGGGGCGAAGGGACCTACTCCTCGCTCTCCAAAGGCTGGGAGTGGGTTGCGCAAAGCCCTGGCCCGCGGTGTCGCCTGCAACCCCAGTGTGTGGACAACGCCGGGACTGGCAAGGCAGCGCGCACTTCCCCATCCTTCACTGTCCAACATTCCAGGCGCGCTCATCCACTAAAATGTGACGCGGAAAGGGAGAGGGCGGGAAGGAAGGGAATTTTGCGTCTCTTTTCTTCTCTACCCGCCCTTCCCCCAATCCCCCCCCCCAAAAAAAAAGGAAAAACAAAAAAGCGGCCTGCCTTCTCCTAGCAGACCGCCACTGTGCTGCTGCGAGCGGGCCGCGGGCCGGGCGCTCCCGCCTTCCCGACCCTCTCCACTGTTTATTTTGTTGTCAGCGGACTTATCAAGATGTTAGTTTGCAGGAGGTTCTGACCTGCCTGGGCGCTTTGGCTGCTCGGCCCGGGCTTTCCCTTCTGTTTTTACACCTGCACAAACTCCACCGCACTCCCCTGCCTGATTTATAGCCCAATTAAAGGTTCAATGTTCTCCAAGCCACCCGGGCAGCTCCCTTTCCCGCCTCCCGCCGTCCGCGGCAAGCGCAGGAATGCGCCACGACCGGCGTACCGCGCCCGACGACCCGGAGGAGCGGCGACGCGGGGGACAGGCCTGCGCTGGGAGAAGGGTGAAGAGACCTAGCCAGCACACAACCATCAGTCGTGCGCAAAAAGGTCTTTCCTAGCCCAAAGTTATTTCCTTCTTGGGGTTTCGGGCATTTGGTGTGAAGCGCTGCCCTCCAGCAC